>NC_091474.1:86290372-86605014 GCF_036971445.1 Narcine bancroftii
CACAAACGAGCCTGCAGCTGATGTGGACATACCCCTCCATAAATCTTTGTCCGCCAAGCCAAAGAAAGAGAGTCCTATCTAAATGTTCTTTAAATTTAACAATTATTCCTGCTTCTGCCACTGTCTGTGGAAGCTTGTAATGTATACCCATTGCCCTTTGTGGATAGAAGGTACCCCTTGGGGTCCTTTTAAACCTTTTCCCTATGTAATTATTTTAATATTTTTTGTTCTTATTTCATTTTAACTGAATGGTTAAATATTTACGACCACTAAAACAATTTTTTTCCCATGTCAGTGAGATTTAAAGCCAGGTTGCTACTAACTAATTTCACACTTCTTCTTTGGCTTGGCTTCACGGACGAAGATTTATGGAGGGGTAATGTCCACGTCAGCTGCAGGCTCGTTTGTGGCTGACAAGTCCGATGCGGGACAGGCAGACACGGTTGCAGCGGCTGCAGGGGAAAATTGGTTGGTTGGGGTTGGGTGTTGGATTTTTTCTCCTTTGTCTTTTGTCAGTGAGGTGGGCTCTGCGGTCTTCAAAGGAGGTTGCTGCCCACCGCCAAGATGCACAGTTTGAGGCGATATCAGCCCACTAACATTATGCAATTCATATTCCAAGTAGTACTGATGTCATGGCATATGTGCTAATGTTTTCTTCTTATCAATGCTGCCTCCTAATGACGTATGCTGCGACTGCTGACTCCAAGTAATGTGAGACATTATATTTTTGCTTAAGAGGCATGAATTTGAGAGAGCAATGTATAATTTATAAATATGTAAAATAGTACCATAAAAACATTACATTTTAATATTTTTAAAAATTTATTTCCTTCTTAATCAATTGAAATAAAAGAATATTAAAATAAATGTAGTTAATCACATAAAGAACAACCCTGCTTCTTTTCTACATCCACTCAAGAGTTGTCATCCAATAAATTTTCAATAAACTTAGTCATTAAGAATGCACTTTTCCAGTATTTGGGAAGACTATAATTTGTCAGTGATACTCCAAATTATATGATTCAACTCAGAGGATTCCATCTCAGAGGAATTTGCTACTAGCGCAAAAAAATTGCCACTTATTTGAGTTCCAATAAAGGGCTTAGACCTAAAATGTTAATTCTATCTGTTTTCACAGCTGTGACTTGGCCTGCCAAATGTTTATTTTTTCTGTTTTTATTTCAGATTTCTAGCACCTAGGGGGTTTGAATTTTCAGTTGCCACATCTTCTTCTTCCACCTTTTGATTATTTTGCCCAGTGTCCAAAATTCACATATATCTTGAAATCATTGAAACCTCAATTGACAGATAAAATGAAAAATAAATTTTCCTGAGGTGGCTCTTGATAAGTAGTCATCAACAGTATAACTCTTGGGTTTTTGAAATCTGAATGACAAAACTTTGAATTATTTGATTTATTAATGAAAATACATTTTTATTCTCTCACCAAATATCCAGTTGTACATTTTGCAAAAGTATTTTAATCAGATGTGCTGAACTAAATATTAGTTCAGAGGGAATGGATAATAATGTGTTGTAGAAATCATCGAAAGAACCAAAGACTTGTTGATCCAAACCAAGGCTTTTATTAGCAAAAGACAGGAGCTCTTCACAGGTGGCCGACCAGTCAGGAATGATCTGACCTGGCTAGGGACACAACCCTTTAAGGCCCAGACAGTAGCTAAGCTCTCAGCCAATCGCTGTAAGCACAGTCATTACATACTCTTGATACTCTAACTATATACATTGGTGATAGGTCTGTACTATCACATGTGTGAAGCTTAAATATTTTCTCTTGAGATGTCTGCTGTATTTGCAAAGTGTTAACCTATTTAAATTTATTTAACCAACTGTAAGTTTTGATTTTTTTTCAAATTTAATCTAACTGCATTGGAAGTGTGTTATGTTGGCAGTTAATGTTTATAATTACAGATTCTCCAAATTCTAACTTGTTTTGAATTAATTTGTACTAAGCCAAGACTCAGAGTTGGAATATTTAAATTCAACAACTGCATTCAAAACCACTCCAGACACTGAATCACTTCTTGGGTTTTGGCATTTATTGGTGTCACCTGACAGCTAAGATGGAAAATCCATCATTAGCACGTAAATGTCAATGCAATTCTGGTGATTCAGCTCCTTATCACCCAATATACTGACTGTGTTTACTGCTCATTTGGCATAGTCTCAAACCACAGTTCCATGACTGACTTGAAACCTTCTGTCATGAATCAAACTATTCTGTGATCGAAGCTGCAAGATGTTTTTGGGTCCTGGTGTCAGGACAAGTCTCATTACCAAACGACCTGACCACATGGTGAAATTGTGAGCATATTACGTTGGTCCAGTTCCAAATTCTTCTTGCATAATGTTCATTTGCAATATCGACTTGCAAAGACAAAGCAAAATTTAGATAAGTGTTCTAAATTTTAAATATATTTGCTTAACTAAAATGGTGATCAACTGCTTGGAGGCATATACCTGATTGCTTAAAATGTCACTTGTTCAAAGAAGAGTTTTAAATAGTGAATTCTATCAAGCTACCAAGCTGTGTCCTGTATAATGTGTTCTCATCTATGACACCCAAACAATTCTTGTGGTGGGAATGTGGAATTGTCACCACAGGAAGTGGTTCAGATGGAGAACACAGTTGTATTATGGGGATGTTGAAGAAGGTTTCTTTAGAAAGGATGAAAAGGAGGAGGCTTTCATGTGGAGCATAAACTTTGGGCCAACTAGCCTGTTGCTGATCTACAAATTTCAAATGTTTCTTTTTTTTTAAACTTTATTTATTCATTCAAAAAAAAAGTATATGACATATACAACAATTAACCATAAACATAAACATTATTTCTTATATATAGAAAAAAAGAAAAGAAAAGAACCCCCCCCTCCCCACTTCAGCCAACCCTCCTAAGGAGAGCCATAAAGAAAAAAAGAAAAAATATTAAAGAAAAATTTAATATACATATTAAGATCTAATCAATGTAAATTGAAATGTGAATATTCTGAGTATAACAACCACTTATTAATTTAAAAATTATAATTATCATGTGAAACATATGTAATTTTTTCCATTATTAAACAATATCTCATCTCATTATGCCATCTATTAATATCAATCATATTTGTATCTTTCCACGTACTAGCAATACATTTTCTCGCTACAGATAAAGCTAAATATACAAAAGCAAGCTGAAACTTATCTAATCCCAAGCCTTTCAGAGGTTGCAAACTACCCAATAAAAATACTATCAGATCTAAAAGTATTTTAATCTTATCTTCTTTCTTTGGCTTGGCTTCGCGGACGAAGATTTATGGAGGGGTATGTCCACGTCTGCTGCAGGCTCATTGATGACTGACAAGTCCAATGCGGGACAGGCAGGCACAGATGCAAGGGAAAATTGGTTGGTTGGGGTTGTGTGTTGGGTTTTTCCTCCTTTGTCTTTTGTCAGTGAGGTGGGCTCTGTGGTCTTCTTCAAAGGAGGTTGCTGCCCGCCGAACTGTGAGGCACCAAGATCCATGGTTGGAGGCGATATCAGCCCACTGGCGGTGGTCAATGTGGCAGGCACCAAGAGATTTCTTTAAGCAGTCCTTGTACCTCTTCTTTGGTGCACCATTGTCTCGGTGGCCAGTGGAGAGCTCGCCATAGAACACGATCTTGGGAAGGCGATGGTCCTCCATTCTGGAGACGTAACCCACCCAGCGCTGTTGGGTCTTCAGCAGCGTGGATTCGATGCTTGCGGATTCTGCCAGCTCGAGTACTTCGATGTTGGTGATGAAGTCACTCCAATTAATGTTGAGCATGGAGCGGAGACAGCGCTGATGGAAGCATTCTTGGAGCCGTAGGTGATGCCTGCAGAGGACCCATGATTCAGAGCCGAACAGGAGCATTTATCAATCTAGTTACACTATCATAACAGATATCTATCAATCGTTCTCGGAGAAAATAAAACCAGTATCCGCTTCACATTTACTTTTAGATCTATCCCAACCCTTTTTAACCATACCATCCTGTAATATTTGATACATAGATGAAATATAACCCTTCTCTGGTACCTTCATAACAGAAGTCTCAAATTTAGTCATTTCAGGTAAAATCATATCTCTACCAAACATATGTTTTACCAAAGATCGAATTTGATAATAGAGAAACAAAGAGTTCTTATCAATACCAAAACTGTCCCTCATCTGATTAAAAGATAAAAATTTACCCTCTTTAAAACAATCTCCCAAATTTTTCACACCTTTAAATCTCCAATGCAATAAACTTTGATTATGTATTGAAAAAGAAATAAGTTGATTATTATACAACGGAGTCAAAGCCGATAATTTACCCCTAGAGCCTATCATTTTATTTTTATTTATCCATAACTTCATTAAATGTTTTAGTATAGGCACATTATATTGTAACAAATTTATATTCCATCTAAACAAAAATTGATGTATTTCAAATTCAGAAATATTTGCCATCTCAATTTTGGCCCAACTAGGAGGCTGTACCAAATCCATCAAAGAACTAATAAATTTAAGTTGGGCTGCTTCATAATAATTTTGAAAATGTGGTAAATGTAATCCCCCTAACTCATATTTCTAAGTTAATTTATTCAAAGCTACTCTTGAAAATTTACCTCTCCATAAAAACTCCCTAACCATTTTATTCAAGTCTCGGAAAAAAATATTATCAAGTTAATACGGAATAGATTGAAACAAATATTGTATACGCGGAAAAACATTCATCTTAATTGTATTTATCCTACCCAATAAATTAATAGGTAAATCTTTCCATTTAATCAAATCAGTTTTAATTTTTTTTCTTAACGGAACATAATTTAATTTATATAAAGATTGATAATTAACATTCAAAATTATACCCAAATATTTAATTCAATCAGTCCATTTCAAATTAATAATATTCTTATAAACTGAATAATCTCCTTCACTTACCGGTAATATTTCACTTTTTTTCCCAATTAACTTTGTATCCAGAAAGACATCCATATTATATTAAACACTCCTTCAAGTGCAAAAGTGACTGAGCTGGGTTTGTTAAATACACCAATACATCATCAGCAAATAAATTAATTTTGTACTCTTCGTCTAAAACTTTCATACCTTGTATCTGTGCATTTTGTCTTATCAGCTGTGCTAAAGGTTCAATCACTAACGCAAACAAAGCTGGTGATAAAGGACAACCTTGACGAGTTGATCAAGTCAATTTAAAAGGTTCTGAAATCAAACCATTCGTCAATATTCTAGCTATCGGTTTACTATATAGAGCCCTAATCCAACCAATAAAGAAAGGACCAAACTTAAATTTCTCCAAAAATTTAAACAAAAAATTCCATTCAACTCTAGCAAATGCTTTTTCTGCATCTAAAGATATCACCATTGGGTGATCTGAAGATTATCGAAATCTATTAATCAAACTAATCACGCGCAAATATTATCTGAAGCATATCTATTTTTTATAAAACCTGCTTGATCCATATGAATCAACTTAGGTAAAAATTTAGCCAATCTATTCGCTAATATTTTAGCTATTATTTTATAATCTACATTTAACAATGAAATTGGTCTATATGAAGATACTTTCAAAGGATCTCTATCTTTTTTTGGGATTACTGTAATTAAAGCACTAGAACAAGACTCAGGTAATTCATAATGTTCTCCAACTTGACGTAATACATCCCCAAACACTGTAGAAAAATCATCATAAAAAATGTTATAAAATTCAACCGAAAAGCCATCATTACCAGGCGATTTACCATTCGGCATTTCCATCATAGCCATTTTAATTTCCAAATCAGTAAATGGTTCTTCTAACTCCTGTATATCTGCATCCTCTAATATCGGTAAATTCAACTGTGATTTAAAAAAAAGATCAATCGATCCAGTTTCTTGTTTCCTTCAGATGTATAAAACTTTTTATAAAATGAACAAAATTCATCATTAATCTCACGAGATTTATAAGTAATAAGAAAATTCCGTCTAACAGCATTAATAGTCCTCAAATATTCTTTCTTTAATTGCCATGCCAATACCTTATGTGCTTTCTCTCCCCATTCATAATACCGTTGTTTAGTCCTATTAATCACACATTCAAATTAATAAGATTGCAAAGTATTATATTCCAATTTCAACCTAGATAATTCTATCTTCTGATTTTCTGTAGCATCTTTCTGGAATTCCTTTTCTAACCCATCAATCGATTTAAATCGATTCTTTTTTTATTTTAGAAGTATAACTAATTATTTGTCCTCTCAAATAAGCTTTTATAGCATCCCATAATACAAACTTACTTTAAACAGAATTAGAATTTTCTTTCAAAAAAATTTAAAAAAAAATCAATAAATTCCATATTTTTAACAACATTGTATTAAACCTCCAACGATAGGCCACTTGAATTTTCTCAGAAGTTGCATATGTAAAATATAACAAAGAATGATCTGAAATCACCCTACTTTTATATTCCACTTGTATTTTCCCTTGTAAGAGTGCCGATACTAAAAAGAAGTCAATCCTTGAAAATGATTCATGTCTTGATGAATAAAAGGAGAAATCTTTCTCTGTCGGAATAAGACATCTCCAAATATCTACTAAATTAAGATCTTTCATCAACGCTTGAACCTGAACTGCCATCTTAGATTTCTTAACTTTCTTCAGAGATTTATCTAATAAAAATGCATCTGAAATAAATATTTCATCATCTGCATTTGGGGCATAAATATTAAGTAAAGTCCAAAATTCACTAAAAATCTTACAATTCAATTTAAGAATACATTCTGCCTTTTCCTCCATTGATTGTAATTCAAAGGATAAATTTTTATGTATCAAGATTGCTACGCCTTTAGCCCTAGAATTAAATGAAGAAAAAATATACATGCCCAACCCAGTCCCTCTTTAATTTCATACTTTCCTTCACATTCAAATGTGTTTCTTGTAAAAAAGCAATATCAATTTTCATTTTCTTAATATACACCAAGACTCGCTTATGCTTAATCGGACTGTTTAATCCTCGAACATTAAAAGTAGCAAACCTCAACTTCGACATATCTACTATTATTACTAAATACCAATAATATCTTTATATGAAAACTCAAATCAACGTATATAGGCCCTCCAATAGGAAAAAAAATCACAAATTAAAAGCTAACTAAAATGAAAAGAAAAAAAAATAAAGAAAAAAAAAGAAAATCCCCCCCCCCCCCAAAAAAACTACCAAAAGGTAGTAATCCCTAAACAAAAATTGGGTGTGGGTCACCCACCAGTGGCTGATGACTAGTAAAGAACTTAGAGCAAATCTCTCCCTCCCCAGCCAAACAATGAATAACATCAAAATATCATAATAACAAAAAAAATAGAGTAAGAAAAAGAAAATTCTTCTTTTCATCCAAGAGATTCCAATCTCGAAGATCCCATTTCAGAAGAAGTTGGACTCTTTCCATTCCCGTTTTTCCCATTTCTGCCATTTCTTCCGTTTCCAGAACAACCAGATTTTTCTTTAGGAGACAATGGTGGACTACATCTATGTCCTCTTATATCTGGCAATGAATCAGCGAAAATCATTGCTTCACGATCATTCTCAAAAAACCGAAATTGATAGTCTCCATAAAACACCTTCAACACTGCCGGGTAGCGAACTTATAACCTTTACGCCTCAAAACTTCTTTAACTGGATTAAATCGACATCGACGTTGAATGACCTCTTGACTCAAATCAGGATTAAAAAAAACTCTGCTTTTCTGAATCAATAATGGAGTTTGTCGTTGTCTCGCATTTTGCACTGCTAGTCGAAGTATTGTTGACCAGCTGAAGGTGTTCTTCTTAGAGCTCTATGGGCTCTTTCCAGTACCGATCCTCCAGAAAAAAATTCTTGCCCTAATACTTGTGGGATCCAGTCTTTAAAGAAACGAAGAGAATCTTGTCCTTCTATACCTTCTGGCAAACCAACAATTTTCACATTATTCCTTCTGCTTTGATTCTCTCTGTAGTCTATTTTCCTCTCTAACTCCTTCTCGCATTCTCCCAATTCTATGACTGATTTTTCAACCTTCAACACTTTTTCTGTGTTAGAAGCCACTAAATTTCAAATATTTCTATGAAAATCATCTATGGAAATATTTAGGGTAATTTAGATGATTTGCTATTGCATAACCTCAAATCAGAGAGCATGAAGCATATCCATTTCATACATAAAGCCTTCGTTTTTCCACGAGTGCTGTGAGTCTTTGGAATTATTTACCTCAGTCCTGTGTGGAGAATATTCAAGACTGAGTTTGATAGATTTTTGGACACTTTGGAATTCTGAGCCTGTAGTGTTTTGGAGCATAGTGGATTAAAGACATTAAATCAGGAATGATCATTTGAATGACAGGGAAGTTATACCAAGGGATCTCTCATTTTTGTTCTTGTTTTATTTTAAAATCTTCTGATTTTAGTTCAGTTTTCTATGTCTGCAACTTTTTTGTTGATTTGCCTATCCAGTAAACAGCTATTTTTCCACCTTTTTTTAATCCAGTGTATGAATAATTAATTGTTAATCAATGAATTCACAGCAGTTACATCCTGAACATTATTCACTGAGTGAGAATGTCTTCTTGGTTCTCCATCTTGGTCATCAACCACCTGGAAAATAAAATTGTATTAAGCTAATGAAATTTAAATGTTTTAAAAACTCAACAGCAGGTCATGGATTCTTCGTGCTTGAGAAAGTTCATTCAATGTGTCTCTGAATTTATTGCTGTACTGAGGAATCATTAGTGTTCTTGATGTATAATGTAATTCTTCATTAAAATCATTCCTTGCAATCATTACAAGGCATTATTGTATCAAGTACCCCTTTTACACTAAAATGGCGTATCAACGACCTGTGTTTAAAGTCATTATTCTCACTGAAACAAGAAAGGCTAGTTCATTGTGACCTTTTGCATAGGCAACCGGCATCCTGGTCCAAAAGGAGGTGGGACCTGCAGCATTACAGTGTGGCGTCCTGGGAAGGTGGATCAGCCTCTTATACAGGAGCCGATGTGAAATGCATTGGCTCTGATACTACCTACTTTGGAAGGTAAGTATTGGGATGAAAATGACGTTCCCCCCATCCCGGTTTTGCCCCGTTCACACAGGTAAGTGAAAAGGTAAAAAGGCAGTTAATTACTGTCTTTCAAGGACAGTGTAAAAGGGCCTGATACTCCCTTATTTTATTCGCTAATTAACTGCAACCTGCCAGTCATTTTGTCACATTTACTATCTCAAAGGGAATGTTACCCATCGATTAACACCAGGCAAGTTAACTATTCTGTGTGTCCCTGTGCTGACAATGAATAGAAAGAAATCCGCACTCACATCTAATAATTCTTGATCAGGCATGTGGAACCTGTAATTTAAACTTGTTTAAAGTAAAATCTGCTTACCATCTTCAGGTCCTGTGGCTATAATTCTGAATTTCTATTTTCTCCACCACAAAATCTACTCTTTCTGCTTTCTCCTCTCTAGCTTTGAGTCTACTGAATGTTCCATCCTTTTCTCCTCCTCAGTAAGACAGGTTGTATAGTAACTTTGTCAGATGTGTGTGGAACCCATTCTGTTCTATATTTGAATGAATGAACAATGATTATTGCAGGCCAATTCCTGACAGCATTACCTTTGTCTTGGAGCTTGCCAACTGAATCTGTAGTTGCATTGCTCAATAGTGAGGTGGTGTACAGGTTAAATGTTTTACTATCATCCTACAGAAATTATTTCTACTCCAACATCTGGAAATAGAGCATTGTAGTGAGAAGATTGAATAAAAATGTTGAGGTAATGTCTCAGCCTTGCTTCTCACCTTTCTACACTGATTGGCGTTGTGTGGGCCAATTGACCAGAATCATGGAATGAAAATTGCAGACCAATTTCTGTAGGCAAGTAAATTTGAGGATTCTCTATAATCCCTCCTTGTTGATTATTAAAGACTTTAATTTGATCACAAAAGGCTGTTTGGTGATAGGTGGTGCTCCCTATAAAATTCTGCAATTTGTGTAATAAAGGTCAGATCCACTGAAGTTCTAGATAGTTGAAATTTACACACCAACTAAAAAAATCTCTTCCATCATTGGGTTGAAAATAGTGGCATTAACTTTTGCTATGGCAGAGAGCAAGATGAGCTTCTGTAGTTCCTGCAATTAGCATTGTCTCCTGTCTTGAATAAACTCACTATTAAAACAACTCGGAGATCCCCTGATACATCCTCTTCAGAGAAGTGGGTGATCAGGCTGTGGAATTGTTACTGAAGCTCCTGAAGACTTTAGAAGCCTAATATCCTGATTTGCCCGAGATTGTCTGATCTCGGAAGCTAAGCAGGCTCAGGCCTGGTTAGTCCAGGGGAGATCACCTAGGAACACAAGGTGCTGTCGGTTTCCAAAAGGGGCGCTGGACAAAGTGGCGACTCTCTGTCTACTGTATGATAGACAAAAAGTTCAAAATGTAGTATTATGTGACGATAATGGAACCTTTACCTTTACAAATGAACTTTTTGACTTCTTATTGATCCAGCAAGATTTAATTTAATAGGTGATTGAATGATGAGCAATAGGCCATATGCCCATGCATTAGAAGCACAGAATTTGAGCAAAAGCAGTGGAAAAATTGCATTACCTCACAAATCATTATCTACACTTACTATTGTAACAGAAAAGCAGCCACCATATTAAAAAGAGTCATTCCACTCTGGCCACTCTCTCAGAAAGAAGGTTCATCAAAGTGAGACCAAACGAGGACAGGTTCTTTCCCACCATTACACAGCACAATGAAGATTTTAATTCCTAAACACTTTTGGCTGTATTTTATGGATTTTGGGCTGCTGATCATGTAAATCACCTTGAAATATTCCAATCACATACCTTTTTTAAATATAACCTTTTTTTGTGATTTCCTGTCCTACTTCAAGCAGGGAAAACCAGGGGAATGGTGGTGGTGAGGAAGCGGAAATGAGATGTAAACTAAGTATGAAATGGCCTTGTTGAACTATATGACTATAAATATTAACGGAATACATAACCAAATAAAAAGGAAGAGGCTATTATGTTTACTGAAAAAAGAAAAAATTGATATAGCATTCGTGCAGGAAACACATCTAACTGAAGTGGAACACAAGAAATTAAGGAGAGACTGGGTAGGACACGTAACAGCAGCATCATATAACTCAAAAGCCAGAGGTGTAGCTATATTAATCAATAAAAATGTACCAACCAAAATAGAGGAGTAAATAATAGATCCAGCAGGGAGGTACGTAATGATAAAGTGTCAGATATATTCAGAATTTTGGAATTTGCTCAATATATATATGCACCTAATGAAGAGGATCAAAAGTTTATGCAAGATATCTTTTTGAATATTGTAGATACGCAGGGGTATATACTGATAGGAGGGGACTTTAACCTTAATTTGGTTTCAAAGATGGATAAAACTGGACAAAAGACTAGCAGAAAGGACAAAGTAGCCAAATTTATGGTTAAATCAATGCAGGAAATGAAACTTATGGATATATGGAGGAGACAACACCCAAAGGAGAAGCAATACTCATATTAGGAGTAGACATAAAACATAATCAAGAATTGACCTGTTCCTGTTGTCAGCCCATATCCAAGGGAGAGTTAGGAAAACGGAATATAAAGCTAGATTGTTATCGGATCACTCACCAATGTTATTAGCAATAGAGCTGGAGGACATCCCACCAAGAACATATAGATGGAGATTAAACTTCATGCTACTTAAAAGACAGGATTTTAGGGAATTCATTGAGCGACAAATTAAAATGTACTTAGAAATAAATTCGGAATCAGTGAAAGATAAATTTATATTATGGGATGCAATGAAAGCCTTCATCGGAGGGCAGATAATAAGTTATGTAACTAAGATGAAGAAGGACTACAATCGGGAAATAGAACTGCTGGAAAGGGAAATAGTAAGTATAGAAAAAGAACTAGTAACAAGGGAAGATACAACAAAAAGGAGAGAATTGGCGGATGAAAAAATAAAATATGAAACACTACAAATATATAAGCTGAAGAAGAACATAATGAAAATAAAGCAGAAGTATTACGAGCTAGGAGAAAAAACACACAAAATACTGGCTTGGCAGCTTAAAACAGAACAAGGTAAAAGAACGGTCTTGGCATCAAGGAAAAAGGACAAACAAATTACATATAACCCAACAGAGATCAATGAAAACTTCAAGGAATTCTACGAGCAATTATACCGAACTAAGAACGGAGGGAAAGAAGACAAAATAGATGAGTTTCTAGCTAAAATTGAACTACCAAAATTGCAAGAAGAGGAGCAAAACAAATTGATAAAACCATTTGAAATAGAGGAAATACAGGATATATTAAAAAAGCTACCGAACAATAAAACGCCTGGAGAAGACAGACTCCCAATAGAATTCTATAAAACATTTAAAGACTTATTTAAAGACTCTCCTGGAAGTAATGAACCAGATTGAAGAAACACAAAACATGCCAGATTCATGTAAAATGCCAATAATTACAGTAATACCAAAGACGGGGAAAGATCTACTAACACCAGCATCATATAGACCTCTACTTAACTCAGATTATAAGATAATAGCAAAACTATTAGCAAACAGATTGGCCAACTGTGTACCAAAAATAGTAAAACTAGATCAAATTGGATTTATTAAGAAAAGACGAACAACAGACAATATCTGTAAGTTCATTAACTTAATCCATGGAGTACACGGAAATAAGATGCCAACAGTGGTGGTTGCTTTAGACGCAGAGAAAGCCTTTGACAGGGAAGAATGGAATTTTTTATTCAAAGTACTACAGAGGTTCAACCTACCAGAGAAATATATTAATTGGATTAAAGCATTATATAAGGGACCATTGGTGAAGGTGACAGTAAATGGATATATATCAAACCAATTTAAATTAAGCGGGTCAACTAGGCAGGAATGTCCACTATCTCCTCACTGTTCGCTTTAGCTATAGAACCCTTGGTAGAACTGATAAGAACAGAAAATAAAATAAAAGGGATAAAAATAAAAGAGAAGGAATATAAAATCAGCCTATTTGCAGATGACGTCATAGTATACTTAACAGAACCAGAATTATCAATAAAAGAATTACATAAGAAATGAAGGAATATGGAGAAGTATCGGGGTACAAGATCAACGCAATTAAAAGTGAAGCGATGCCAATGAATAATGCGGATTTCACAAAGTTTAAGAAAGAATCACCATTTACATGGCAAACACAAGCAATCCTGGGTATTAGACTAGATAATAATCTAGGCCATCTATACAAATTAAATTATCAGCCATGAATGAAGAAATTACAAGATGACTTAGAACATTGGAAAGATTTACCACTAACACTGATAGGAAGGGTAAATTGCATTAAAATGAATATCTTCCCAAGGATACAATACTTATTTCAATCGTTACCAATTCCCTTAACAGAGAAATTCTTCAATGAGCTAAAGAAAATAATAAGGAAATTCTTATGGAAAGGGGGAAACCAAGGATAGCACTAGATAAATTAACAGAATGGTACAAACAAAGGGGCTTACAGCTACCAAACTTTAAGAATTATTATAGAGCAGCACAATTAAGATATTTATCAGATTTTTATCAAACAAGGGAAAAACCAGATTGGACCACGTTAGAGCTAGATAAAATAGGGGAGAAGGTACCAAACATATACTTTATAAGTGGGATGAAAAACTGGTGCAACATAAGTTCACCAGTACTGCACCATCTGCTCAACATTTGGAAGAAGATTCACGTAGAAAGGAAAAATGGCAACTGAAGAGCGGGTATGAGTGCTAGTGGAGATCTGTGCAAGCATTCTTCGGACTCAGACAGACCTTCTACAAAACTTAATAGGGTTTCTTGACCATATGGATTCTTTAAAATTCACACTCTTTGGTCGCAGTCTGGTGGAGTCTTCAGCCCTTCCCCTTGGAGCCGCATACAGCAGCAATCCTTTTACAGAGGAGGTGGAGCGACTTCGCTCCACCTCTGAATCTACCCCCCCCCCCACCCCAGGCGGATAGAAGATGGAGCGAGTTCAACCAGTGAGTCCTCCTTCAGACCTTTTATTGAGGTAAGTGAAGCAATTTAAAGACAGAGAATATCTGTCTTTACAATCACTTTTTTTCCACTATAAAAGGGCCACACAAGATTCTGTCACACAAGATTGCAGTCAAGGCAAAGACCCATTAGCCATTTAGGGCTCTCCCTGCTGTTATAAATTGCATCTGCAAGGGTAAACAGCCAACCTATCATTCCCATGGATTTAAGATTGCATTTATTGTGAAATGCGCAAAATGCACGGAAACTTTTTTTTGTTTGCCCTGTAATACAGCATCATTATCAAGACAAGGAAGAGAAGTGACTGAGTGTCCACACAGAGGCATTGTGCCCATGGATCCTTCCATCTCCTCTGTCGTCAATGTTTCCTGCATCCCTATAACCTCTGCAGCTGCACTGTCTCCCATTCTGCCCAGCGGTGAACCTGAGTTAAGGACCCAAGTTGCATCTCCTCATTCCCTGGTTTCAAATCCCCATAGTGAGCAGAAAAACCATCAGCCCCTGAGGTGCTTCAGGAACCCTGCACACCATCAGTACCTTCATGAATCCTGGACCTGATGATGAGTTCCCAGAAACCAGTCTCCTGTGGCCTGTTGTGAGGCCTTTGATTTCTGATCTGGTTTGTTGTTGTAGTTTCCTATTCTGCAGGGACCTCTCTGTGGGAATGGGAGTGGAGTGCTCTTCTGCTCTGTTGCCCTTCACCGTTGGCTCCTTTCTTGGAGTCTGTAACCATGGAAGACAAGGCTGCCAAACATGGGAACCACCCTCTTGAATTCAGACCTCCAAGGATCTTCAATGTAAAAATTGCCACCAGGTCCATTCTGCAGGAAATCGAGAGCTGCACAGGGGCTGCGGGGCAGGACAGTCAGGCAGTAAGACCCCCATGGAGGTAGCCTGAAAGACTGTGGTCCTACTCACTGCCCTTCCCAGTTCTGGACTAACAGCAGCGGTGCTCTTGCAAACAGCCTGCAAATCGTTTAAAACTATTGAACTGACAATTCCATCAATAGTTCTGGCATCTTTTCAATATAAAGTGCTATAAATAAAACCATTTAGTAGTTCTAGAAGCATTTATAGAAAGAGAAATAGTTTCAGGTCAATTCTGATGAATGATCTGCCCACCTTGCTGAGTGTTTTCTGATGTCAGAGGGTTCAATCAACCATCAGGCCCATGAGCAGTGAGACACCTGAACAAGCTGCTTATTCAGGGTTGATGATGTCGGGAGCAATCAGTCACATATTGCCCTGCGTCTGTTGGGTTCTGGGCTGATAATTAAGAGAGTACTCATCAGTGAATTCTATCTCCTCCTCTAATTGCTCTCTCTTGTGTTGGGATTCTACTTCTTGCTGAACTAATTCTGCTTCACGCTGAACGGCGCAGCGTAAGGATGTGGCCAGGAGCCAAAAACCGTCCATCAGCGTCCCCTTTTTATCAGAAAATTTACTTTCTCGAAGGAGAGTGGCAACCCGCTCTCCCAGAGGTGCACTTGATGGATCTAACCTCTCATTCCAACTAATGGGTGGTCCCAACAAAGACAGGGTATTGACCAACATGCCAAACCCATCATCTTTGGAAGTCCATCCCGGAATCAAGAACTGCTCAGGGCTCACCTCTTTATTCAAAGTGAATTGTCAACCAATGAACCAGCTGGATGTGGGTTAGGCTGTTGATGTGTAACAGTTCCACTCTAGGAGAACAGAAGTTGATAGGAGATAAATGCAATACACAAAAGTACTGGAGAAACTCAGCATGTGACACAGCATTTATTGGGAAGTAAAGGGTATTCAATGGTTTGGGCCTGAGTCCTTAATCAAAGTATGGTGGCATGGTTAGCATAGTGGTTAGAACAATGCTATTATAGTGCCAGTGACCCAGGTTTGAATTCGGCTCTGTCCGTAAGGAGTTTATATGTTTTCTGCATGGGTTTCCTCTGGGCACTCCGGTTTCCTCCCACCTTTCAAAAAAATTTGGGGCTTGTGGGTTAATTGGTGTATTTGGGTGGCACAGACTTGTGGGCCAGGGGTCCTGTTACCATGCTATATGTCTAAACATTTAAAAAAATAATACTCAGATTGGTGTATGAATATAAAGGTGGGGGAAGAGAGGGGAGGAAGGAGGAAAGGGGCACGAAGAGGAGAACAGGCTAGCAGGTGAGGGTATAACAGGAATGGGAGGAGAAAAAAGCTGAGGTGATGGGTAGCTTTCTGTATGGAGGCCGAAGGGAAATGGGTGGCGATCTGGTGGAAAAAAGGAGGGATAGGGAAAGAGAGAGACACAGGGAAATTTTTAATTGAAGGTGGAGAAGTGATGTTCATGCCATCTGGTTGGAGAGTGCCCAATTTGTGGGTAGCCTCAGTTTGGCAATGCATGAGGATGTAGCGGTAGCTACAAGGGGAGTCAATATAATGAGACTGACATACAGTAAGTTAAATTGCACTCCCAATGATTTATTCAAAATGCCTGTGCTGTGCTGTAATGGAGAATTTAGACCATGCTTTTGCTTATGCAAGGCTGGGTATCAGTAGCCTACTTTGAGAATAATGTAAGAATCAACAGACATAAGCTAAATTCCACCATGGGGCCCAGAGATACAGTTATCTGACAAAAAAGACATCTGGTACCAAGTACGTTTAATCTTCCTGCTTGTTAGCTGGTTGCTGTTTGAGATTGATGGGATTGTTGGTCGCAGACTGTCAGGCGAGACCTTGAAGCTAAGTAAACCATTGTATTCAAAGTGATATGCTAGAAAGTTGTGGTATCTGATAGAAGCCTTGGTGTGCTCGGTTATCTTTTTTTTGCGCAGGGAATAGGTGCCTGAGTAAGCAATTTTTGGGTAATATAAGCTGCTGAAATTTCAGACTCTCTGAGGGGTGGCAACGTCTCTCAGCAAGAAGAAGAACTTCTAGAGTCCAACCAACGTCCTGGTCGAGGGAAGTGGAGAAGCTGCTACCGGCGCCCCGGCAACCTACTATAAGTGTGCAGTCATTGCCTCGCTTCTGCAGTTGGGACCAGTCCAGGTATAATTGGGAAAGGCTTGCATATTGTAGTTTTAAATCAGCTTTAGATTTAGTAATAAAGATTTGTATAAACTGAAGTGCCTCGGCGTGTGTCTCTGTTTTCTTTCGGTAGCTCAAACACTGTGACCAATCTAAAACGAACAAAGTGAGAGGTACAAGTTTACCCAGGACAATTGGCGTAGTCGGCAGAATTGGTCTCGAGATGTTTCACCGAAAGAAAGAGGTGAGCCCTGAGCAGTTCTTGATTCCGGGATGGACTTCCAAAGATGATGGGTTTGGCATGTTGGTCAATACCCTGTCTTTGTTGGGACCACCCATTAGTTGGAATGAGAGGTTAGATCCATCAAGTGCACCTCTGGGAGAGCGGGTTGCCACTCTCCTTCGAGAAAGTAAATTTCCTGATAAAAAGGGGACGCTGATGGACAGTTTTTGGCTGCTGGCCACAGCCTTACGCTGTGCCGTTCAGCGTGAAGCAGAATTAGTTCAGCAAGAAGTAGAATCCCAGCACAAGAGAGAGCAATTAGAGGAGGAGATAGAAGCCATGCGACAACGCTGTTCCATGATGAGCGAGATTGTTTGCACCATTCAGGACTGAGCCAAAGAATGGGAGAATAAGCATGTCCAAAAGATCTGCCGTAATATTAAACTCAGACAGCAGCTCCGTGCAGATAAGGAAAAGCAAGGGATAGAACCCAATCCACATCGTATTCATGCCATGATAAGGAATGGCGACGATCCTGATGTAATTGATGATTGGGACGGGAATATCTGGAATGATGACAATGGTAATAATGCAGATACCCCTCAGCATGTGCCTGATGTACTCCCCTCTCCACCCGCTGTTCATGCTTGCCCCGTAAGGCAGCGGACTTCCCAGACAGACTGAGATGGAGAGGGGTTTGATGTAATGGTAGAGATTGAAGGGATAGATGCCCCGGCCCCCCAAGTGGATCCAGGGGAAGGTACCCGAACCCCTGCATATGCTCGATGGCCCCTCCTCTAAGGGGTGGCCTCAGCCTCCTCCCGTCCACTGGGTAGAGAGCCCTGTGGGCCAAAGTGGGAACAGGGGTTGGGAGCAGTCAACGATACGTGACTTCTCTATAAAAGAGCTGGCTGCCATTGGAGATCGATTTAGGTAAAAGACAGGAGAAACTCTGGCGGCCTGGCTCCTGCGTGTTTGGGAACAAGGAGGGAGTAATGTATATTTAATCCCTGAGGAATTGTTGGGATTAGGAACATTGACTACTGGTATCCGGGTCACTGCTGAGCTACGTGGTAGAATGAGAGGGGTGGATTAATTAATTGCCACTCTAGGGGATGCCCTGTTATGAGTATACCCATCACCAGTAGAGTGGGATTTATATTTGCAGAACAATTGGGGCACCCCAGAGGGTATAGCAGTAATTCATCAACAGGCCCTGGCCTCTGCCTTGTATGCAGGGCATTTGAGGCAGTGGGTATATGGGGGGAGCCCTGACGAAGAGATATTCACTGCTGGAATCCATACCCGATTGGTTCGTTCCATCCAACCCACTGTACGGGGACTGGTTCTGTCCGTAACTAGTCCGCTAATTGGGCACCCTGTGTCTGAAGCGGTGCACGCCTTATCTGGGTTTCGAAAATTAGAGTTGGGAGGTAAAATCGACTCACGTACAACCCAGGTTAAATCAGACAAGGAGGATGAAAAGAGAGGGGCTGCTGCTAATAATGGACCGACAAGAAAGGACCTTTCTCTAACCTTGTTAAAGTTAGGCGTACCTAAAAGTGATATTGATGGGAAACCTAACGCAGTCCTTTATGCCCTTTATAAGAGGAAGGCAGGGAAACGTTATCCCCAGCTGTTGAGTCCTCCTGGCCCAGCAGTGCTTTCTGCTCCCACTGCTACTCCTATCGAGTCAGCTTCTCTTACTCCAGTTACCCGTGATGAGATACAACAATTGGTTAAAAAGGCTCCTATGGATAATCCTGTGGTCCTGGAAGCCCCTGAGGGTGCGGGCTGGATTCCCGTGTCTACTCCATTGAGATATGATGGATACATGGGGACCCGCGGCCCTACATGCCATTAACAATCCATTGGGGTGGAGGTAACGACCGCCAATATTTGGCCTTGGTCGATACCGGTGTGGAGGACTCGGTGATTCCGGGTAACCCCGACCTCTGGACTGGACCGACATTTTGAATAGAGGGGATGGAAGGAGCAATCACCCTGGCGAAGGAAATAAAAGTCCGTGCCACGGTGGGTGATGGCCCTTCCCCTGTTTGGTTACATGCCCTGGTGGCTGCCACTGATGAGTGTATCCTGGGTATCAATATGTTGGCCGGTACGGCCCTTAATACTAGCCAAGGGGGATTTGCATTTAGAATTCGGACTATTACAAAAAGACTAGTGATGGGTCAGGCTAAGTGGGATCATGTGATGGTGCCTCCCCCACCCCCCGAAACCAGTATGCATTCCACAATATTGCCTCCCTGGAGGGCAAGAAGAGATTACTGCCACGATCAATGCTTTCCAAGAAGAGGGGTAGTGAGGCCCACAACGTCGCCCTTTAATAGCCCTGTTTGGCCCGGTCCAGAAGCCAAATGGCTCCTGGAGAATGACAGTTGATTATAGTTTTTAGAGCAGACATGCCCCGCCACTTACTTTGGCAATTCTGGACATTGTTGCCCTTATTGAAAACATTATAACTGGGAACTCAGGAACATGGTATGCTGTCATTGATCTCGCTAACGCCTTCTTCGGTATTCTTATAGCTGAGGTATCACAGGATCAGTTCGCCTTTACCTGGAAGGGGAACCAGTATACCTTCACCCACCTCCCTCAGGGCTATGTACACTATTCCCACTATTTGCCACAGCCTAATTGCCCGTGATTTGGAGACGGTGTCAGTATCGCCTTCTCTCTCGATTCACCTTTATATTGATGTGATGATCCAAGGGGCCACGGAAGAGATGGTACAGGAAGGTATGGAGAGTGTCCAAGATACCCTGATGCAAAGAGGGTGGGCCATTAACCCCGCCAAGGTGCAGGGCCTGTCCCAGACGGTTATTTTCCTTGGAATTCAGTGGCATGCTGGAGAACAGGTGGTTCCCGATAAAGTTCACAATAAGATTGCAGTCTTGGCCACTCCTACTAATAAAAAAGAGACCCAGCATTTCCTAGGGTTATTGGGATACTGCGATGCCAAATTCCACACGGCGTTGCTTTTACGTCCTCTATATAAGGTTACCCAAAAGAAAACAGACTTTTTATGGGGTAACAATCAGGAAAGGATGTTCAAGTCCACCAAGTAGGCTATTCTTCAGGCCCTGCCCATTTCTCCCCGCATCCCAAATACCCCCTACAAACTACAGGTCTCCGTTACTGATTATGTGATCTCCTGGAGTCTCTGGCAGAAACAAGAGGGCTGCTGAGTCCCACTGGGATTCTGGTTACAAAGCATGCCCGAGGCTGCCACTTGTTATTCTGCTTTTGAACAATAGTTATTGGCTTGTTACTGGGCCCTGCTGGAGATGGAAAGAATGACAGGCGATGCAGATGTTCAGTTGCAACCTGCACTTCCAATAATGAACTGGGACCTGGCTAATGACGCTAATCTAAAGATCGGGCGGGCTCAGCAGTCTTCTATTGTTAAATAGAAGTGGTATATTCAGAGTTGTGCGACCAGAGGGCCTGAAGGGGTGGGCCGCATAAACGAACAAGTGGCTGCTCTTCCGTCTCGACATGAGAATGTTGAACCTGCCTTGCCCCCTCCCCTACCCCCTTCACTATTCACCAGTTCAGTGGGGTAAACCATATGATTCGCTCACTCCAGCAGAAGAAGAGAATGCCTGGTTTACCGATGGTAGCAGCCGGTGGGTGCAAGGAAAACAGAAGTGGAAAGCGGTGGCTTACCATCCCAGGTCAGGAACTCACTTATCGGAGGAGGAGGAGGATGGTGGCTCCAGCCAGTATGCTGAGTTGAAGGCGGTCTCTTTACCACTAGACCCCCATGATCACCCTCTTCACCTGTTTACCAATTCCTGGGCTGTGGCTAATGGACTAGTGGTATGGATGTCTGATTGGCAAAAGAACAACGGGCTGGTACATGACTGCCCAGTATGGGTCAAACAGTTGTGAGAGCTGTTGTGGGATGCTTCCCACCATCGTGAGATAACCGTATATCACGTTGACGCGCATACCAATGCGATGACGAACATGGCACCACATAATGCAGTAGCAGACTGTCCCCCTGGCTTGATGGGCACATAACGAAGTGGCCATTTGGGGGAGAAGGGATCAGCTATGTGGGCCCATACACATGCCTTACCCGCCCATCAGGATGATGTCCGCATGGTCGTGCATACATGCCCAGCATGCCAGCTTGTGAAGTCCCATGCCGTTCCTCCTGGTCCACATGGTCGAATAAGACGGGGAGCTCGCTTGGCTGCGGTCTGGCAAGCTGATTACATAGGCCCCATGCCAGACTGTATGGGTAAACGTTATGTCCTAGTAATGGTTGACACCTTTTCGGGCCTGGTTTTTGCTTTTCCCACCAAGACGGCTGACCAAGCTAGCACTATCCAAGGACTAAACCATTTAATTTCTTGTTATGATGTACCAGAGGAGATTCAGTCTGTTAATGGCTCGCACTTCTCCAGGAAGGTAATCTGTGATTGGGCAACTGACAACAGTATCTTATTACTTATTACCCGCAGGCTGCTGGCTGGGTTAGTTGAACGAATGAACGGCTTACTGAAGGAACAAATTTGTTTATTAACAACACACTGGAGACCCTGAAGGGGTGGTGCCATGTGCTTCAGCAGGCAGTCGACAATTTGAATCATCACCCTTTAAAGGGAGGTACAGCTTTCCACCAACTTCTTCATGTTTCTGAACTACAGCCTATTCCAAAGGAAAAACAGTCATTGCCCCCCCATTCCCGAGCTAGAGAATGCTGGACAAAAGGTATGAGTGGCACCACTAGGTAGTGGCCCTCCTGTAAAAGGGGAAATAGTGACACCTGCCCAGGGTAACACTTGGTGGGTAGCTATTGAGGGACAGGATGGTTTAGTTTGTTTAAATACTGAACATTTACGGCATCGTGAGTGACATATGTCAGGCTTCTTTGTTCCAGGTCCTCCGTCTTGTGCTCCTGCTAATCTGGCTTAACAGCTGCTTTGATGCCTGCAATTGGATTTGTAATGTCGAGGACGTTCCGAGGGAGTTTCCCGTGGGGGACACGGCCCGATGTATTCACTAATATATCTGATATTGTTCAGCATGTTTCAAAATCTGTTCGTGAGCTTCAACATCTGGGTATTGTGGCCCACAAGGATAGTTTGAGACTTGGTTGGAATCCTTTTTCATGGTTAACTGGTACATTTGGGGGATTGGGCCACAATATTCTCCGTCGGTTGCTCGCATTATTGCTTATTTTTGTGATTATTGTAGTTTTGGTTTCTCTTTTTTGCTCCTTCTGTACTCGAATGCTTGTTAGGTCTCGTAAGTGACAGAATGCGACCAAGGGGTGGAATGTAATGGAGGATTTAGACCATGCTTTTGCTTATGCAAAGCTGGGTATCAGTAGCCTACTTTGAGAATAATGTAAGAATCAACAGACATAAGCTAAATTCCACCATGGGGCCCAGAGATACAGTTATCTGACAAAAAAGACATCTGGTACCAAGAACATTTAATCTTCCTGCTTGTTAGCTGGTTGCTGTTTGAGATTGATGGGATTGTTGGTCGCAGACTGTCAGGCGAGACCTTGAAGCTAAGTAAACCATTGTATTCAAAGTGATATGCTAGAAAGTTGTGGTATCTGATAGAAGCCTTGGTGTGCTCGGTTATCTTTTTTTTGCGCAGGGAATAGGTGCCTGAGTAAGCAATTTTTGGGTAATATAAGCTGCTGAAATTTCAGACTCTCTGAGGGGTGGCAACGTCTCTCAGCAAGAAGAAGAACTTCTAGAGTCCAACCAACGTCCCGGTCGGGGGAGGTGGAGAAGCTGCTACCGGCGCCCCGGCAACCTACTATAAGTGTGCAGTCATTGCCTCGCTTCTGCAGTTGGGACCAGTCCAGGTATAATTGGGAAAGGCTTGCATATTGTAGTTTTAAATCAGCTTTAGATTTAGTAATAAAGATTTGTATAAACTGAAGTGCCTCGGCGTGTGTCTCTGTTTTCTTTCGGTAGCTCAAACACTGTGACCGATCTAAAACAAACAAAGTGAGATGCCCACATGCAGGCGGTGATGTCGCAGCAAAGCCGAATGCACATGTGCAGCCCGCTCAATCGGTGAAGAAGACGCACCTGGCTGTGCCATTTTAATGCAGCTGCTCTGCCGTAGCCATAACAATACGAAGCCAAATCACCTGCGTTTTAGATGTGCCCCACCACAGAATCGGCGTTAGCATTCTGTTACCCCTGAACAAAGTGGGGCTTGACCCTTGAGAGGTCGTCCCCGGCATTTGGGCTGAGCCAGCACGACCGGCTGGCTAAGGTTGAGGTGTGTGGGCTTCAGCCGGTCAACTGTGAACAGTCCTCCCTGCCCCGATGACCAGAGTGAAAGTTTTGCTCGTACTGCAGAGAACCTTATAAGGGCCTTTGTAGGGTTGTTGGAGGGGGGCGGAATGTGGCCCGCAGCGGACAAAAACAAAGTCTTCATTTAATAAGTCCTGAGGCAAGAATGAGGGCTGGTGAAGGGGTGGGGGAGTGGGTAGGTGGTGCTAGGGAGTCTAACCTGTCTCGTAGTTTCTGAAATGGTGCTCTCCCCTTGGTGTCCAAATCTTTGGATGGTGATAGCCATGCACCAGATTGACCTTTGAGAAAACCTTTGTGCCGTGTAGGTTGGCCGTTAGGTCTTGTATATATGGGACTGGATAGCGGTCAGGCATGGTGGGGAGTCACTGAGGTGGCGGTAGTCTCTGCAGGGCCGCCACCTGTCTGAGGTCTTGGGGACCATGTGAAGTGCGGAGGCCCAAGAACTGTCGGATCTGCGGACTATGCCCAACTCTTCCATCTGCGTGAATTCCTCTTTGGCCAGTTATAGTTTATCCGGGGGAAGCTTCCTGGCTTTTGTGTGGAGCAGGGGACCCTGAGTCAGGATGTGGTGTTGCACCCCGTGCCGTGGCATAGTGTAGGTAAACTGCGGCCATGGGATGGATGGGAATTTATCCAGGATGCAACTGTATTCATCTTCTGGGATGTTCGCTGTGGCCATGCTTGTGCTGCTGGACAGTTTGGAATGTCTGGGCACGACCAAGCGTTTTGCTTTCAGGTCCACCAGCAGGCTGTGTACTCATAGAAAATCTGTACCAAGGAGTGATGTGTCCACCATGGCGAGCATGAAGTTCCACCAGAAATTCTCTCTGCCAAGTTGTATTTGGACGTTGCATGTACCAAAACTCCTGATGGTGGTGTTTGCCGCCTGGAGGGTTGGACCTCATGAACACATTCGTGTCTCCAGGGCAGTTGGCAGGGTGACACTGCGTTGAGCGCACATGTCAACAAGGAACCACCGACCGTAGCCATTAGCGGCGGCTGGCCTGGGAGTTTTCCGAAAATGAGCAGAGCTGCCTGCATTTTCGTGTGTGTCCCTCAGTGTTGGTGGTAAAATCACCAACTAGCGCTTGGTACCTCTGCTGGTTTGCTGGGGGATGGTTGCACTCAGTTCGAGGGGGGCCCAGTCTGCTGACCTGGATGGGAACGTGCCAGCTGGTGCATGGAGGACTCATTTTTGCATTGTATGAGCCACGGAATGTCTGCTCTGGCCGCGACCTTGCAGGGGTCTGAGAAATCTGTTTCCGCCAACAGCAGTTGTATGTCATCAGGCATCTGCTCCAGAAAAAGCTTGCTCAAACATGAGACATGGCTTGTGGCCCTCTGCTAGTGCAAGCATCTCATTCATGAGGGTGGATGGTGCTTTGTCTACTAGGCTGTCCTCTACATGGGAGAAATTGTATGAGCCTGGCAGCGTGCTGTCGTCTGGATAGGCCAAAAGTGCTTAGGAGGAGTGTCTTGAGGGTTGGGTATTTACCTTCTTCCGGAGGGTCGTGTCTCAGGTAGTCCACCCTGGCCACAGTCTCTTGGTCTAGGGACCTGATGGCATGGTAAAACCTTGTCGAGTCGGAGATAATTTGAAGTGAAACTGCGCTTCTGCTTGCCCGAACCAAGTGCATGGATGAAGCATCCAGAAGGTTGGCAATTTCAAGGCCACTGCATTGATTGCTGCAGCATCCATGGTGTTGAGTCCAGGATTGTCTGTGCTTGTCGGGGTCACCAATTTTAGCGTTAGCTTCAAGGGGAGTCGAATAATGAGACTGGCACACAGTAAGTTCACTTGCACTCATAACGGTTTATTCAAACTGCCCGCGCTGTGCCTTATAAGGCTGCCTGTAAGTCCTGCCCATGTGCAGGTGGTGACGTCACAGCGCATCTGGATGCACATGCACGGCCACTCGATTAGTGAAGAAGACGCACCTGGTGGCACCATCTTCATGTAGCTGTAACAGTGCGGAGCTGGTTCGCCTGCGTTTTAGATTGCGCCGCCATAAGGGCATGGATAGACATGTCAGTGTGGAAATGGCGTGTGGAATTAAAATGATTGGCCACTGGAAGATTCCTGTTTTTGCAGCGAACAGAGCTGAGGTGCTGAGCAAAATTATCTCCCAGTCTGTGTCCAATTTCTCCCATGTAGAGGAGAGCATCATGAGAGCATCACATGAAGTAGATGACCCCTGCAATTTCACAAGTGAAGTGTGGCTTCCCTTGGAAGAACTGCTTGGAGCCCCAAATAAAGGCGAGTAATGAGGTGTGGGCTCATTAGTAGTATTTCTGGAGGTCACATGGGTAGGTACAGAGGGGACGATGTGGGAAGGGATGAGTGGGTGAGGGAGCCACAGAGGAACAGGTCCCTGTGGAGAAGGGGAGAGGGGAAGATGTGTCTGGTGGTGGGACCATAAATTATAAAGAGGCATAAATTGTGGAGGATAATCTGCAAGATGCAGAAGCTGGTGGGGACAACAGGAATCCTGTCCTTGTTGCATCTCAGGGCGGAAGGAGCCAATGCAGATGTGCAAGAAGTGAAGGAGATCCATTAAAGGCTGAGTTAATGGCAGTAGAGGGAAAACCTCATTTTTTGAAGGAGGATATCTCAGATGTCCTGAAACAGAATACCTCATCCTGGGAGCAGATACAATGGAGGCAGAGGAAATGAGAGAAAGGAATCCTTACAGGGAACAGGGTGTGAAGAGGTTAATTGAGGAAACTTTGGGAGTTGGTGGATTGTTAGAAAATATCTGTGGAGAGTTTTTCTCCTGAGGTGGAGTTTGTCTCCCAAGAGAGATCAAAAAATGGGAGAGTATTGCCAGAGATTCACCAAGTGAATTTGAAGTCAGGATGAAACTTAGCAGCAGAGAGGATAAAGTTGACGATCAGGAGACAGCAGCAATGTAGTCATTAATGCAGCAAGAGTTGAGGAATCTGTCTGTAGGCTTGTAACATGGATTGCTTCACATATCCAACAAAAAGGCAAGCATAGCTGGGACCCATGCAGAAACCCTTTTGACTTGGAGACAGTGAGATCAGCCAAAGGATAAGTTATTGAGGGTGAGAACAAGTACTGCCAGATGGAGGAGGGTGATGGTGGAGGTGGACAGGTTGTTGAGAAAGAAATAAAGGGCTTTTAGACCATCATAAATATTGCACATCCATAGTGAATATGAAGCAGTTGAGCCAAGGGAATTTGAAGTTGTTGATGTGATGGAATGGGCTTTATCCTCTGAGCCATAATTCTATGCTGTGATCACGAAAGATTGATGTCTAAAACTCTCTGCTCTGTGAAAGATTGACTGAAGGCTAACCCAAAAGGACTATTTGCAATTCTATAATAATTTGAGGCAACACAAATATTGTTCCACTCTTGGATGGTCCAAATCTCGAAGTTGTATATTTAAGATAGTCACATATGAGTCCAAAAGAGGATCATTGGTATGGAGACAGTACTCTGTAACACTGACAGGGAGAGGTGCTTCTTTGGATATAAAATACCACACCTGTTAACAAATGGTCTTATGATGTGGGGAGAAGCCTAGATTTTATTAAACTGGAGATGCACAGGAGTCTTGGTGAATATTTTCAGCTCCATTCCTTTTTTCCTAATGAATGCTCCTTGACCCATTAAGTTCTCCAGCAACTTGTTGAAGCTTTAGGTTTTGTTAACTTTTTATTTCATTCAGAAAATAATTGCCTGACAATAAATTGAGGCAACTATAAGGCATAAATGTACATCCACCATATTTTACTTTATTTAAATCATGTAGATTCCAATTGTCAGAGGAACCCAAAAGTTGTTTTACTTTACAGTAAAGTTACAAAAGGTGGTGATAATGTATGGGGGACAAAGCAACCAGCTTTTAAAGAATATACATTTATGCGCAATGATTATAGCTAGGTGTAATTTCGAATCCAATGTTTTCCAAGTGCTCCTGATCAAAGGACAACTGAGTGCTTGAAACAGATGGCTTCAAGGCACTTGTCCAAGACCTCTACAGATCATCAGTTTCAGCGTTGAACTCGAGATCTATTCCAAGGTTGACCAAATTATCTGTGCTTGTTGGAGTCCAGCCCAGGGGGGTCCTGTTAAAGTTAGGCCGAGTGCTGATGTCTTGGTGGAACACAAGCACAGGTTCAGGTTCTGGGGGAGCTGCTTGAAATTCTGGGAGTTGAAAAGTCATCAGTTTCACTGCTTTTTCAAACCCTCCATATGGCATAGCAGTTCTGCAAAGAAACATTTCAGTTTTCTTATTATGTGGGACAATTCTTCAAATTGACTACTGATCTTTCACTCTTTTTGGAATTATAACATTATTCTCACACCATTGGAAATGTAAAACAAATTAAGCAATAGTAAGGAAACAAATAATTATTAGAAATGTTAATCAGATGGATAGAAGATCAGCAGATGATGCTCATAAGAAATAAGAAATGGGGAAGTAGTTGGCCATTCAGCCCATCAAGCTCTGATCTGATTATAAGCTCATCTCCAGCTAACTGCCTTTTCCCCTATATCCCTACTATGCAAAAGTCTATCCTATCTTATCTTAAATATGTTATTTGAGGTGGCCTCCACTGCTTCCCTGGTCAGAGAATTCAAAAGATTCACCACTCTCTGGGAAAAGCAGTTCCTCCTCATCTCCATCCTAAATTCTACTACCCTGAATCTTGAGACTATATCCCCTAGTTCTTGTCTCACCTACCAATGGCAAAAAAAACCACCTGCCTCTCTCTATTCCTTTCATAATTTTAAATATTTATCCCGTCTATGAGGAGCAGAAAATACTGAACTAGCCCAAATGGGGAAAATAGCCTGCACTGTGTAATTGCCTTTGGGTAAATAAGTCCAACGCTGTTACCAAAACATACAAATTTCAAAAAGAACATTGAAAATTGAATATATTCATAATAAGGTTGCCTGTGTTTTTTTCTATGTCTTTCTGGAATGTGTGCATTGTTGACAAGGTCATTATTTTTTTAATCCCCCTTGGGAGGGAATGGTGAACAACCCTGATCTGCTGTATTGTGAAAGTACTCCTACAGTACAATTGAATCAGGAATTAAAATATGTTGACCCTGGTAGCAATGAAGAAATGTCAATACATTTCAAAGTCAGGATGGCCTATGATTTAGAGGGGAATATGTACTTAACCCATTATCACTGATAATGAGGCATTGGATTTGCATGGTGCAGTTTGAAGGAGCTGAATGGATTAATTGTTTATTTTGAAGTTGGTGCTGATGGTAGAAGGAGGTAATGGTATTGCTTCATAAGTCAAGCAGGCTGGTATTGAGCTCCTTAAATGTTGATGTGCCATAGGATATCTAATCTTGAGACTGTTTTATAGCTGGGGCATTTATGTAACTGATTTCTTTGAAGTTCTAGTGAATGGTGACACCCCCACCCCTGAGTAGTTGATTTTGGGGAACTGTGATGGCAATGTCTCTAGATATAAAGGGTAGTGTCAGAATCAGAATTTATTGTCATGAACAAGTCATGAAAGTTGGTGTTTTGTGGCAGATATGGTCATTACCTGGAAATTCTGCAGCATGAATGATCCTTCCCATTTACCACACGTGCCTAATATTTTGTCCAGTCTGGTTGCATATAATATGTATTATTTCTAAGGAATTGCAAATTAGTGGCACATTACAAAATCAATAGAACTCAAATGCACCTCTGACCATAATAGAAGGAAATTCATTGATGAAACATCTGATAATAATTGGGCCCAGGATACAGTCTTATTGGAATCATGGTGACTTCCAATCTTCCTTTTACGATTTCAAATAAAGGAATTTTTTCCTTTGATTCCAATGACCTGTTTTACCGTTTGATTTCATGACCACTCCTCGTCATATACTACGTTAGTGTCAAGGCCAAAGCACCTCTGGAATTCACTTCTGGTCTATGATTGAATCAGGCTGCAAGGAGGTCTGGAGCCAAACTAAATATTCATGAGGATATTATAGATAAGAAAGCCTGGTTGCACTGCTATTGACATCTTCTATCATTTTGATGACTGACAGCAGATGAATTAGTTTGGCAGTAATAAGCTGGGTTGGATTTCTCCTGGTTTTTATGGACAAGGCAGACTGAGGAAATTTCCCACATATTCAGAATGATGACAATGCCAGAACTGTAAAGGAACTGTTTTGCTGGTGGCTTGGCTTGTCCTGGATTTCACGTCTTCAGAATACAATCAGCATATGCCTTGGCTGTATCAGGAACCTCAGTCATTTCTTGATCTGAATTAAATTGGTTCATTTCAAAATTCACTTCAATGATGATGAAGACAGGAGAGGGCTGAGATGGAAATGGGTGAAAAATAGCATGGAAGTGCCTTAAACCTATTCTCACATACTAGACTCCATCTTCATTGAGGATGGGATTTCTTGGAACCTTTTCCCCATAATTAGCTGTTCAATTCATAATTGCTGTGGCAGGAATCAGAGAGTTGAGTTGATCCGTTGTTTGGAAGACAATGAACCATTTTTATTGCATTCAGCCTTTGCTGTTTAGAATGCATGTAGTAAATGTTGCAGCTTCGTTATGTTGCCATTTCATTTTTAGATACACATTATGCTCCACTGAACCAGTGTTAAACTCCTGGATTGATTTTAAGGATTAGAATGAGGGATGTATCAAGTCACAGATTACAGCTGATGATGAAATACAATTCTGCTTTTGCTGTTTGTTCACTGTGTCTGAGGATGCTTAATTTTGAACTAATAGATCTGTTCCAAATCTATCCCATTCCACACAATGGAGGGGAAGTGGGATTTTATCTCAACAAGAATTATGTGTTGTCACTCCTAATAATTGACATGGATAGATGCAACTCCAATATGTAGACCAGTGAGGACAAACTCCAGTATAATCCTTCATTTGGATTCACTCATCACCTGCTGCAAATCCAATCTGGCAGGTATGTCAAGGGCTCAGTGCCCAGTCACCCATGGATGCTCTCTTGTCATCCAAGTACCTCACCCATAGTATTTTCTTCATATTGCTACTCTTATCGCTTCTCTCAAATATTGCTGGACGTAGAACAGCATTGACTCTTCAACTGAGGGGAACAATAGGCCTGATACCACAAGGAACCCCTAGCCATTCCTTTCTACCTATCTACCATTGTCCCACCACTTTTTTTGTTGGGGGGGGGAGTGGTGTGGGTGTCTGATCTGTGTGACAAAATATACCCCAGGTCTGTGATGTCACTGAAACAATTCTATGAAAAGAACATTATGCTCTTGCTTGACCAAATTGTGACAGTTCTTTTAATTAAGCCAAGGATCCACAGGTGCTCATGAGAAAGATATTGCTAAGTGAATTAAATTGAGAGTGGTGATTATTATTCATTTTATTTAAAAATAGCACTACTTAATACAACTAAATGGCTTCTTGCCATTTCAGTTTGCCACTAAGAGTCAACCATATTATTCTAGACCTGGAGCTACAAGGGCTTGTCATGGATAAGCATAGCAGATCTCCCTCTCTGAAGGTCATCAGTGAATAAGATGCATTTTAGAATAAAATAGTGGTTCCAAGCTTCCATACTGAGAGTAGTATTTATTTAAAATTCCAGATTATTTATTTCAATTTATTTAAATGTCCCAGCTGTTATGGTGTAATAGTGTGGTAATCAATCCAAAGACACATAACCTATGTCTTTGGATTGATTACCTTTCCAGTTATTCAAGCCTATGGCACATACTTCCTAATATTCTGCCATTTTTGAAAAAAAATACATTTGATATTTATTCTTTAAGGAGACAGAAGTCCTTTAAGTGAGGCAGCTCTACTGGAAGAATGTAGACAGAAATTTCAAAACTAAGCCACCATATCCAGTGACACAGCTATATCAAATGACAGGTTTAATTTAAGACTCCTGATCAGGTCACACAGATACTGGAGACTTTTGGGCAGTTATGTTCAAAACAGTCCCTTCATCTCCATGTTGCTCTACATTTATTGTAAATTACAAGATTAGCACTCGGCACTGAGCCTGCACTCATTCGGCATAATATGGGCTGGTTATTATTGGCTAGTTTGTCCTGCAACCAAATAGTTGTTTTAGGCAGTGGGCTCTGGACAGTTACTTGAAGACTAATAAGCAAACAAAGCAGTGATGTAAGCATTTTCTGCACAAAATTTTTATCATCTTGACCAACCCCACCTTCAGTCTATTGATTGGTTTGGAATATCTTAAATCAACTCGCTGTATATTGGATCTGAAAGCTGTTTCAACTCTCAAGTATGTCCACCAATCAATAGCATAAGGGCTAATGTTATGATATCTTTGTATGCCCCCTACCATTAATATTTTGGTTAACAAAAATGTATCAATAAATTAAGAACTGACCTTGCATCAAATAATATTTGCAAATTCTTACTATTTTCTCTGTGTGGATATGAATCCAAACCTCACCCCTAGCTCTAATTTTTACATCTATACTGTATCTGAAAATCCTTAGCTATCTGAAATTATTTCCAACCAGCTAATTTACAGGATGAAAAGTAGAAACATTAGCATTGGCAATTGACTTGTGACCAAAATTATGTTCCAAGAGTCAATGGTCTGGCAATGAAATATGAGAGGCCTCTGCTGTGTAACTAGCATCCAGTCCACACCAGGCCAAAGATTTAAACCAGACTGGAGATGAACATTAGGTCTATTATTCACAATAGTTAAGATTGGTTTTTGTGCTCTCCTTAATAGTTGAATTAAAGACACAAATATGGGTCTCATAAACATTACTCACCAAATAATCTGTTGGACTAAGTCCTGGATAAATGTCCCTGTGCTGTGTTGAAGGTCCTTATGCTATGTTTGTTAAAATATATATTTTATACCTTTATTATTCAACAGTTTTTCTTGTTTTACAGCAGGGTCTTTAAGCCAGAACAATGAAGCCCTGAAGGTATTTACGATTGGTGTGGCAACTTAATTTTCTTGATCCAATTTTTGTTGGAGATAAGAAAAATGCAATTAAGAACATTTTAGTGTCTTCGGATTTTCCTGACAGAATATTTTGTCAAATTTACTTAACCAATTGATGGTTGTAAATTCAACTGAAATTTGTTGCACTGACTTCATTGAAATTAAATAGACCAAAGCTAGTGCATCACATATCCCATTGCACAAGAATTCTTCCTTAATTTGCCACAATATGGGAAGAAACAGAGAGATGGAAGGCGAGGGAGAAACAAATTGCACAAAAAAAGATGGTGGGCAAACTCCACGATTAGCTAATCACATTATCACTCCGGGAAATCATGAAAAGAGCACGACAAAGACATTAATATTAAAAACACCTACCTCTGAAACAGATGTATGAAATGTTCCAATGTAAGACCTATAGTGGCTGTTAGTGTTTATTCCGTATAGTAAAGCACAAATCCGAATGTTTGTACGTGTAAGGTCTGGGAAGTGTGGCACAGCAGTAGTGGAAATGAACCAGACTCCATTTTATTTTCCAACTAAAGTTTCATTAAGAATTGAAAAATAATAGAAAAAGCATTCAACAAATGCACCATTAATTATAACTGCAGCCCTGAATTTGCTGTCAGTCCACCTACTGCAGTTTAAGAGGCACTGTAAAGAAAATATGCCTCAGTTCAAAATAAAAATCAGCTCCAAATTGCAGAAAATGGAGAAAGTTCAGAGCACCAGTTATTAGTAAAAGCTGCTGTAGACCCCAAATTTCTCTCCAGCCATTTAATTTTTTTCCAAGCCAGTAATTTAAGCACTTAATATTGCACATAGCACATGTCTGTGCAACGATTACTCATTTGGATAGAGATGTCTATCATGAACCTCTTGCTTATTTTAACTAAATGCTCAGAGAGGTGAAAAAAAGATGAAAATCATCCCAAAAACAGACCTTTCTCCTGAAAACAGTAGTTCCACACTCTTTTGCATATCATTAAATCGCCGTGCAGAATTAGCTGAACCAGCCAAAAATCAAACTGTAGGAGAAAGCTTGGGATCGGGTGCTCCCATGCTGAGCTAATTGTACAGTTTGGGATTGGTGCTGGTAAATGAGTGGTCAGAAAGTGGTCCATTTTGCAGATTGTGATGGAGTACCCCAATTGTGACATTTTCTGATTGGGGAACCATGTCAGGCAATTATAACAAGTTCTGTAGTGAAGGAGGGATGGAAGGAAGAAGGAACATAAGGGAGAATTGGCAGCTTAGGGAACATTTACAATACACCAAAGCAGTGCCCACTTCACATCCATTTTAGATGAAAATGCTTACAGAATAGCTTTAGCCCACTCCCTAAATGAGGATCATAGGGTGAAACCCCATATTCTAAAAAAAATGAATGAACGTTCCAAGGGTTCATGAATAGTAAAAGCACCTATTATAAATATGAAAGAGAGTAAATCTTCCTATGTTAATATTCAGAATGTAATCATATTAAAGGAAATTAGGGGACAGAGAATGGGAAGAAGAGGTCAGAGATCATAATATTGAATTGCTTAACTGAGGACCTGAAGAATCTCCTCCTATTTCCATACAGACTTCCCATGTTCTATTATCCATGTTTTGCCTCCTCAGTTGGTACTGTTGAAATGTTAGCCCCTGACCCAGAATAGGGTCAGGGAATTGGGACATTATTGTTTCTATTTACTGATCTGTACAGCCATTAATGCAGGGAGAATTAGAGAATGTTATGTTCAGCACAGAAAATACAGAAAAAAATTGTCAGGGCAAACTCTACTGAATCGTTCCACAGTTTGTCAGTTTCTAAATTTCACTGAGCCCATAATTTGTTTGACATCCAATTTAGTCCTACTCTCCATCTTTTTCCTCAGGGAGCTACACATTTATCATCTTCTTACGTGTCAAATTGCCTTTTGAACTCTTCTGTGGAATTTGATTCCACCTCCCTTTGAGGTACTTCATTCATTTTCAACCTTCTTATTCCATAATGGCCCTTGGTCTTTATAATTTGTTTTCCCCTTAATCTTCCCTGCTGTGAGAAGAACAAACCCGCCATATTCAGTCAGGCAATGGATGAAGTGTCTCATCCTTGGCAATTCTTCCCTATGAACCTGACATCCTTTCTGTGGTTTGATGGCCAGTCTTCAAGCTGTAACCTAACTAGTAAGGTGTAAAAGTTTAGCATTGTCTTCACATTCAATATCTACTTTACAAAGGACGTATTCCATGGACTTCCCCATCCATCCTGATCAACTTGCCCTGCTATCTACAAATGGGGTCCTCTAATCTATCTCTCCCTCAAATTAGAAACACTCAGATTATATTGCTCTTGCAGGTTGCTTATTGCCAGAGAGAACCATTTCACACTATTGAACACATTGACAAGTTTCATAGCAACTGCAAACTTCAAATTAAATGTCTTGCACCCAATAACATAAAAAGCATTGCTGCTAAATATTAATCCCTAAAACACCCAATTGCTTATTGTTCTTCATTCACAAAAACATCATATCAACATGATCCTTGCCTCCTCTCTCTCATGTCAATTACATGACCAAATTATCTTTTTAAAAAGCATGAGATTCAGTTTTCTGATTAATTCTGTTAGTTAATCATGAAGTGCCTTTGAAAGCCTATTGCACTTCCTCTTGGTCACTTGATCATTCTCTTGGGATACTGAATGAACACAAGAACCATCATGCATTAACACGTGATTCAAATGGTCTGAGTTATACTGTCACTGTCAATCTCCTCTCTTCCCCATTTAGTACCCCAGTTAACAAACTAATCTTGGTGGAATTTTCTCCTTAAGAAACCATTTTTATGCCTGGACATACTCTGATAGAATTTGTGAAGAACCAAATGATTCAACTCAAGAAAAAGAGAGAGAAAAAATTCTTTAGTTTTTCAGAGAACCTTAGAAATTTAGGGCCACAAGAAAGCCAGTATAGGGTATGGATTAAATAAATGCATGATTTACTTCCACTTCCCAGGTCTCACTCTGTAACCTGATTGTATACTAATACACAAGCTGAGACTTTCTCCCTCTATCGCCGTTTAAGGCAATGAGCTTCAGACTCTAACATTTTGTCAACTTCTCTTTTAATTTAAATTAATTTAAACCTAAGCCTCTTTGTTATAGGAAGTCTTTTCCTATTCATATTATCTGTAATTTTAAATAGATAGATACAGCATGAAATCCTTTCACCCAGTGAGTCTACAATGGACATCAAGCACCCATTTTCACAAATTCTCCCTATATTCTTCTCATCTTCCCCCTGATCATACTACTCACCTACATACTAGGGGCAATGAACCCACATGTCATTGGATCATGGAAGGAAAATGGAACACCCAGAAGAAACCCACATTGTCACAGGGTTAACATATAAATTGACAACAGATAGCAACTGAAGTTAAGGTCTCTGGTGTTGAGACAGCAGACCAAACAGCTGCACCATTGTACCTAATAGTTCTCTCATAACTTTGTACACCTCAATTAAATTTACCTACAGCCTCTTTTCTCCAGAGAAAATAACCTTAGCCTATTTGGTCTCTCCATATAACTATAATTCTCCATCCTGTTGATATAATTGTACATTTTGTCAGCATCTCCCTTGTGTTATCATACGCTTCCTATTATGCAGTGACCAGAACTGTAAACAATACTCTAACTGGAGCCTAACTAATTTTTTTTCTTTGCGGAAAATATCTTGAGAAAAATATCTCCAATGCATTATTAACTCCCTTTATTTATTGCCTACTTCCTTTAGTTGTTTGCCCTGCTCAAAATCATGATCTCACAATGCTCTGGACTGAATTCCAGATATCATATTTGTGTTGATTGATATTTTCTTGCTAGTTCAATTCTTCTACAGTTTATCCACCTTGCCAGCTTTGATATTATTGGCAAAATTCCTAATCACAATCCCTGCATTTAAGTCCCAGTGATCAAGGAGTGCTACAAAGGGAAAGTGAATCCATGGAACTTTTCTCCTACTGAAAAAAAATGTAATAATTCCTTGCACCACACGAGTTTTTACATTGTGATTAGTCTGCTATGCGGATTTTGCCAAAGACCTGCTAAGATCTTTGTAGGTGTTATCAAAATTACTCATCCACATTCCTTACTACTTCCTCAAAAAATTACATCATTAGTCAGACTCAAACAGATGTGCTCTTAACCAATCCATTTCGACTGTTCTTGACTAAGAATGTCCTGTGCCATTCCAAATGTTGATTTGTGCTGGTTTATCTCGCTTAATGTCTCCAACCAAGGAGAATTGGAAAATGATAATCAGTGCCATTTTCTCCTTTGCTTCTTACAACAGTCTGAGTCTGAGATACATTTTGGCCAAGCCTGGTTATTTATCCACTTTTAAAAATGCTAGATGCTTTACATTATTTTCTCTCACTATGCATTTCCAATATTTCACATTCTTCCTCAATATCAAGAACAATAGATGGTGATAATTATTTTAAATATTATTTTTGGAAGCCTTTGAAGCAGAGCTTACATGTGGTTGACCATTTTTAAGTGGACATTTAATTCTAACATTAGAAGGACAGTTCTAATTGCTAACCAATAATTTATTGAATCTGATTGGTTCTAGAAAGTACCAATAAAATCAAATAGGATGGGGGTACTAAAACAGTAGCAATTGTTGGTGTGAAATTATACCATGGAATAAGTTGGGGGAAATGAAAGGTAGTATCATTTTCACTTTCACTCCAGGCAGAGTGGATTTCTTGCCCAAGTGCCACACTTCACCTCCCCTGTACCTGCTTCTCAGATCACATTCCTTTGGCTTCATCCCCTATAACTAGACAAATAATCATCAAAAGGGGTGAAGGTGAAAAATCTCCCTCAATGCCATGCCCTGGTCTGTGTAGTTCTCACTCCATCTGTTCACTATACGGCAGAAATCTCACCTGTTGAAACACTTGTAAGCATGAAGTTTTGGTGCAGAGCCTGGTGGTTCCATGTGAAGATTCATGGAAGACTTCAGCTCCGGATCATTCCCCATGGCCTGTTCCCAGGGTGACACATAGGTTTTGATTATCGATGTGTATTTTTTGCCTGCTCCTCCTCCTCCAGCTCCTTTCTTATCATCACCTGCACCTGTCAGTGAGCAAGTACCATCATAAAAAGTGAGGGGCTGAATGGCCTGTGGGTTTTTTTAAACATGATGTAATTTTAACATTCCAGCTCATATAGTGCTGATCACCAGGAGAGTAGAAATGAAAGATTACCAGTATTCATTTATGTGACCGTGCACATTATAAATCCATTTACACCTTTCTGTGCTTAAAAGAACAAAGCATAAATTAGGTGAGGGTTATATAATCTCTCGTCTGCTCCAGCATCAATAATATGATTGATTCCACATCTCAGACTATGGGTCCTCAATTCCCATTTCCACAACCCAAAGTCGAAAAGTTTATATTTATTGTCAGAATAGACATATATATCACATACAACCCACCCATCTGTACCTATATTCATTTGTGTCCATAAAACCTATCGCCTTAGTCTTGTTTAAATTCACTAAACAAGACAATTCTAAGGTAAATTGCAGGGAAACTGAAATCTGTTTCAGAGAATATGCCTCCTTGTTCTAGATTCATTAAGTGGAGTAAACCTTCTCTTAGGATCTACTGTATCAATCCTTCTCGGAATGCATTTCCCAGATAGATCACATTTTTTACACCTGAGTATGGGCCAACTTTACTCAATCTGTCTTTGTGAGATAACCCCATCATTCCAGTGAATCTATCAAAATGATCCTTCTTTGAGAACAAAGATCAAAACTGTACACTTGTCTGAGACTTTTCCAAAGTCCTGAACAATTTAGAAATGCTTTCTTTCTTTTGCATTCCAACCCTCTCATGTTTAAGACTATCATGACATGTGCCTTCCTAATTTTTTGCATACTTTTTAAAAAATCTTCGTTCATGAATTAGCATACCTCTATAGACCAAAATTTATTCATTTTACACCTTTGAAAAATATTGTTTTCTAATTGCACAGCACATTAGATTTCATGTAATTGACCATTTGCATAAATAATCTGTATCTCTTTGGAGCTGTTTTGCTGGTTGGATCCAAGTTTCATACTTGGGAGAAGTGATTCTTCACGTTTTTTTTACATAAATTGTGAAAACACAGTGATCCATGTGGAATCCAGAATCAGACCCATTTATTACTATTCTGTTTTCTGTCCATTAATATATTTTATATTCATATTAATGTTACTGTATCCCAATAATCCTGGTTTCATTTAATATCTCTAGTGTGGTATCTTACTATTACATTTTAAAAATGCAAATACATGTCATTTATTGGATCCCCATTACTTTTCCTGCCAAAATTACAACCTCTAAAAATTTCATAAGATTCATTAATTTATTTATTTATAATAATAGATTCCAATGTTTAGGTGACAACATATGCCAGGGTAACAGATTTGTAGTTTCTTACATTTTCTCACATTCTTCTTTAAAATGCAATGTTGTATTTACGTCTGGACCAATTCTAGAACATAAGGAATTTTGAAGTATCACCAATTCAGCTTTTACTCAGACAGATTTTTTAAAAAACTGGGTAGTTTATCAGCTACAGCTTTGTTTAGTTTCAATCCCCTTACCTTATGTTTTGTGATATTAATTATTTTTAGTGAAACCCTTATTGTTCCATTTATTATTTCTTCTGCATGAAGGTACCGGTAATACAAAATATTTATTTAATGCTCAAACAATTCACATTGTAATGTTAACCATCATTATTCTTCCTTTTACTGATTTAAAATTTTCTATTTTTATGTTTTTCTGTTTATTTATAATCTTCCTTATTCTTTTTTTTTTAAATTTCGCTGTTACCTTTTAGCAACGTCTTCAGGTATACTACACTTCTTGACAACATTATCAGCCTTTTCTTTTGAAGTAATATTATTCTTAACATCAAACACAAATTATTTTTGTTAAATTTTAATTTGCCAATAAAAGAATCAAATTGTTTTATATATCAACTGAGGCTTCTATTTACTTGTTTTCAACTATTGCTGAGCTGCTTCAGATAACATTTTGCACGTGATTAGTTTGATTAATAGATTTCGACAATCTTCAGATCACCCGATGGTGATATCTCTAGATGCAGAAAAGGCATTTGATAGAGTTGAATGGAACTTTTTGTTTAAAGTTTTGGAGAAATTCAAGTTTAGACCTTTTTTTATTGGTTGGATTAGGGCTCTATATAGTAAACCAGTAGAGTATTGATGAATGGTTTGATTTCGGAACCCTTTAAGTTAACTCGATCAACTCGTCAAGATTGTCCTTTATCACCAGCTTTGTTTGCGTTAGTGATTGAACCTTTAGCACAGTTGATAAGACAAAATACACAGATACAAGGTATGAGAGTTTTAGACAAGGAGTATAAAATTAATTTATTTGCTGATGACATATTGGTGTATTTAATAAACCCAGCTCAGTCACTTTTCCACTTGAAGGAGCGTTTAATACAATATGGATGTCTTTCTGGATATAAAGTTAATTGGGAAAAAAGTGAAATATTACCAGTAAGTGAAGGAGATTATTCAGTTTATAAGAATATTATATATTTGAAATGGACTGATCGAATTAAATATTTGGGTATAATTTTGAATGTTAATTATCAATCTTTATATAAATTAAATTATGTTCCATTAATGAAAAAAATTAAAACTGATTTGATCAAATGGAAAGATTTACCTATTAATCTAATGGGTAAGATAAATACAATTAAGATGAATATCTTTCTGCGTATACAATATTTGTTTCAATCTGTTCCGTATTTACTTGATAATATTTTTTTTTCGAGATTTGAATAAAATGGTTAGGGAGTTTTTATGGAGAGGTAAATTTTCGAGAGTAGCTTTGAATAAATTAACTTGGAAATATGAGTTAGGGGGATTACGTTTACCACATTTTCAAAATTATTATGAAGCAGCCCAACTTAAATTTATTAGTTCATTGATGGATTTGATACGGGCTCCTAGTTGGGCCAAAATTGAGATAGCAAATATTTCTGAATTTGAAATATATCTATTTTTGTTTAGATGGAATATAAATTTGTTACAACAATATGATGTGCCTATACTAAAATATTTAATGAAGTTATGGATAAAGAAAATTAAAATGACAGGTTCTAGGGGTCAATTATCGGCTTTGACTCCATTGTATAATAATCAACTTTTTCAATACATAATTGAAATTTATTGCATTGGAGATTTAAAGGTGTGAAAAATTTGGGAGATTGTTTTAAAGAGGGTAAATTTTTATCTTTTAATCAGATGATTTTGGTACTGATAAGAATTCTTTGTTTCTTTATTATCAAATTCGATCTTTGGTAAGATGTATGTTTGGTAGAGATATGATTTTACCTGAAATGACTAAATATGAGACTTTTGATATGAAGGTACCAGAGAAGGGTTATATTTCATCTATGTATCAAATATTACAGGATGATATGGATAAAAAGGGTTGGGATAGATCTAAAAGTAAATGGGAAGCGGATATTGGTTTTATTTTTTCTGAACATGATTGGTTAGATATCTGTTATGATAGTGTAATGAGATTGATAAATGCTCATTATGCAATGATTAACTATAATTTTTTACATCAATTATACTTAACACCTGAAAAATTAAAGAAGTATGGTTTTCATGAATCAGATTTGTGTTTTAGATGTGATGATATGTTTGGAAATTTTTTTCATGCCGTTTGGTCACGTATACATATACAATCTTTTTGGAAGAAAATTCAATCATTTTTAGAATATCTGTATAAGATTAAAATAGTTTTAGATCTGACAGTATTTTTATTGGGTAGTTTGCAACCTTTGAAAGGCTTGGGATTAGATAAGTTTCAGCTTGCTTTTGTATATTTAGCTTTATCCATAGCGAAAAAATGTATTGCTAGTATGTAGAAAGATACAAATATGAAATATTGCTTAATAATGGAAAAAATTATGTATGTTTTGCATGATAATTATAATTTTTTTAATTAATAAGTGGTTGTTATATTCAGAATATTTACATTTCAATTTACATTGATTAGATCTTAATATGTATATTTAATTTTTCTTTAATATTTTTTCTTTTTTCTTTCTTTATGGCTCTCCTTAGGAGAGTTGGCTGAAGGGAGGGGGTTATTTTCTTTTCTCTTTTTTTATATATAAAAAATAGCGTTCATGTTTATGGTTAATTGTTATATATGTCATATTATTTGTTTTTTGCACGAATAAATAAAGTTTAAAAAAAAAACTATTGCTGAGCTATTGTTAATATATTCAATGCTATGTGTTCACCTTTATCTTTGATTTTAAGGAAAACAGTTTAACACATATAACATGCAATACTAACTTCCTGATGCTTGTGTGAATCATCATGTATTGGAGGGATAAAACATTTCCCTTTTTGCTCTCCACCAATTCTCATGTCAACCAAACTCCTGAGATAGCATTTTGTTAAAGTTGCCCTTTTAAGTTCACCTGCTCAACAACTCAGTGCAAGAGAAAAAAAAAAATCTTTCCTTAGACATTGTCAACATTGAGGGAAAACCTTGTTTCTAAATTGGTGCTGAATGTCTTCCCAATTTTTATAGATTAAATTTGGGTTTCTTTTGTGTATTGATTGATAAAGGATATGCATTGACATTAAATGTAATGTAAAGTGGTCTGCTAACATTACTGCAGATATTTTGTTGAACCAATAGATCTGATATTAACCGATTTTGAGCCTGAACTTCATGTGTTCAAATCATTTTGAAATTGGTTATAGTCTTTATTTTCACTACAGCACTGCTAGCTGTATAAAATGTAGACTTTATTCTAATACTCAAGCCATATGAGGGTGGCACAGTTTGCGTAACAGCGCAATGTTTTTACAGCGCCAGTGATTGAGACTGGACCACGGTGCAAATCCTGCACTGTCTGTAAGGAGTTTGTATGTTTTCCCCGTGTCTGTGTGGGTTTTCTCTGGGGGCTCTGGTTTCTTCACACCATTCAAAAACGTACCAGTGGTATTTGTTAATGAGGAGTACATTGGCAATAAATGATGATCAATGCTCATTCGCATTTTCAAGTCTATGGTAGATTTCAAGGGGTCTCTAAAATGGTGACTTTTGGGAAAGGTTAAAATCTTCAAATATTTTTAGAATTTTGTGGAGATAGGTAGGCTTCAAACACCGACACAACAAAGCCACCTCTTTTTCCTCTGAATTGCTTGCTGACTCTTTGCCCCATCTATCCTTCCCTACCATATAAATATTCATCATGAGGTGGAATAGCTAACACTGCTTCAGAGTATTTCAGTATTTACTGATAGGTTCAAGTGTAATCTTACTCACTCGTTCATCCTCTCTGCTAAGTAAGTTCTGCAAAGCCTATTCAGTGTTTGAAAGGTGAACCTAATTCACACTTACCCTGAATCCCACTTCCCTCTGGACCGCCAGTCCCTCCGCTCCCTCCATCTCCTTGGCCACTTCCTTGTTTCCCAATTATCCCAGAGACAGCGGCAAGATGCTGAGGTTTGGGGTATGGTGCTGGTGCTGTGCCCTTTGAATGTGTTCCAGAATGGTAGTACCCACTTTGGAATTTGGAGTGCATCTTTCCAATGACCTGGATACCACCTGGCCCAGTCTTCAGCACAACACCAGAGCCAGGGAGGAATTTCTGGAAGTTGTCCTGGAAAATTAAATTTGGGGAAAAAAAACATGAAACTCAGAGGGGAGGAAATCAGGATTCTGGTTTGTTTCAATTTAAGTTGGCTTCAAAGCTTGTTTTTCAACTTCTATTACTTGAATAAGGCTTCACTGTTTCCAGTTATGGGTGAATTTGGCATTTTGGAATATGGCAGGTAAATGAAGTGCAGAGAAAGAGCAGGGTATGGAGTGTTGTCAGGTCCAATAAACTTGAAGTGGAGCCTTAAGGCCCTTTATTCATGGAATAGTTCATTAAGTAAGGCAATACTGCCAATTGAAGATTAATGGTGATGCTTTCCTTTAAAAAATAATCCTCCAATACTTCCACAATCCAACCAGGCTATCTGCTCCTGTTTGAATTTCCTGTCAGACCTTGATTAACCAAGTCCTTTGTTTTATTCAGCTCTTCACCATTCCCGTTTCACTTGATCAATTTGGAAATGTTCTTATATAGAGTTTCAATTAACCCAGTCCCATCTCTCAAACTATTCTGTTGTTCCTTGATATCTTCTCCCTTTAATTCTATTGAATTTGCAAACATAATTGAACCATGAACAGAAAGCAGGTCACATGATCTGTTGGATTTTTTTTTCATGCTCTGTGATTAGTAAGGGATTGCTTAAGGTGGTATGTGAGTAGGAAGGTAAGATTGAGATCACTGCTCTAGACCCAATTGATACTGAAATATTTTGCTTGAGAAAAATTGTCATTGCCCCATTTCCTTTGGAGATATGAAACCATGCACATATCGAGTCAATCCCTTACTAATCACAGAGCACTTTTGGTATAGGGAATACTTAAAGTGGTATGTGAGTGGAAAGAAAAAGGTTGAGAACCACTGTGTTACCCAATCTAGCCCTACTTTCAAGTACTAGATCTATAGCCTTGCAGATCTTGGCTCTTCAGTTTTACATTCAGGTATTTAAAAAAATATGATGAGAGTTTTCACTTTCACCACTATTTTAGAAAGTGAATCTCAGGTCTCTAATGTTCTCCCCTCGTCTCCATCTCTCCTTTAATCTTTTGACCAATTACTGTAAATCCATGCTCCTTAGTAATGACCCCACTGTCTAAGGAAAATAAATTATTCGTGTTTACTCTATCTAGATCTCTCAAGTTGTATACCTCAATTCAGTCTGTCCTCAGCTTCCTTAGCTTATCTAATCTATCCTCATAGCAATAAGTTTCTAGTCATGTAACTTCTGCACTCTCCCATGCACCTCTGTGACATAGTGACCAGAACTGTATGTAACTAATAGCAATATGCTAGATTCTACCAATACCTCCTTGCACTTATAATCTATGTTTCCACAAATAAAAGAAAGCATCCCATGAACATTTTTAAGGGTAGAGCCAAAGAGGAGATGTTCCAATAAGGTGGTAAGAAACTTTGGAAGTGAAGCCTATGGTTGACTATGTTAGAGGTTCAGAGAGATGAAACAATCACATTTTCAGAGAAGGACTCAATTTAGCGCTACAGGAGGAACAGGAGACTGATTGAAAATCTGACAGGAAGTTACAGAAAGGATGCCAAGGATTTGAAATATAATAGTCTATTCCTTTGGAGAGGAAAGGGAGGTTTCAGCTGAGACAGAAGATTTCATGAAGAGATTGAGGATTTATTTTGTACGGTTGATCATGTTGGTTTTGAAAGGGAGGTGGAAACATTTACTGTACAGCATGGGGATCTGGAAGAGAAGTTTGTACACTCAGAAGTTTAGTGAGAATGGAGTAAGAAAGCAAAGGTTGGGTTTTATGAGATTAAGTGATGTATGGGAGAATGTAGAATAATCAGAATTCAGGAATGATTGGGATAGAGTTCTCAGGTGAGTCAGTGGATTAGGACTGAAAGGAGAGGGTCCATTTTGGTGTAAGTTTGACTTCATCCTTCTTGTCAGGGGTATGGTTGATGAGGGCAAGGGGCAATCATTTGAGGAAGACTTTAACAACAATGGAAGTCAGAAGATGCTTTCTCAGGGATGTGCTGGGTAAGTACAGGATTTGTCCCAACAGTACTTGATGTGGTTAGCCCTGAAATGGAGATGACTGACTCAGCCAGTTGAATGTAAACTTAGCACACCTGGTAATTGAGAAACCAAAAGTGAAGGGATGTTCATCATTGGGATATGGTACTATCCAAATTTAGCTGGGGCAATAGTCTGTGGCCTTTCCACACCTCAATATTCATCACAACATTTTTTTTAGGATTCCCTTTATTTCAGGTAGTGAACGTTCACTGTCAGACAATAGGAAATTCCTCGGGAGAAATGGGATGGTGCCATGGTTAAATAGAATGGGGGAATGTGTCCGAAATTTGTTCTGAGATAAGATTAAAATTTGTGCGTGAATCATCATCCTGAATGAAGAAATGCATACCATCGAATCTGGGTTAAAGACGTCGGGATGTGATTCATAGATGAATCTCTCCACCCTGCGTTGTCGCTCTTTGAACATCTGGGATCCTTTATTCTTCAACAGCGAAAGTTCCTCCAACATCACATCCCGGGGTATGCTGATCTTCTTCCCGAGGTTAATCTCGGCTCCGGCTGTTTGTGGACAATGGGACCCAGTTATCCCGGGTGGGCAGCGCTAGTGAGAACCACCTTTGGCGCGGGGGGCGGTGGTGGTTGGACTGCGCCCTCGCCAATTCCCATGGAGGCTGGAATCACAGGCGAGTGTGAGGAATACTGGAGACACTCTTTCACGAAATCAAAAGTTTCATACTGAGAGGAGAGGAGAGGACAGACTGACTGCCAAGTTCCATAAAATTGCAGGACGTGCAAACTGAAAAATATAAATCCCAAAATATCCAATCTTTCCCTATTGGTAAATTGAACAACCAGTGGCTGCTTAAAAAAACGAGAGGGTACGATTGCATGTTTATTAATAAATGCAACCTTCAAAATTCCACGCTCAAACAGAAAAAAAAAGCCCGTTATTCTCTATTAACCACAGATAATCATTGAAATGCCGGCATTTAGAAACGTCCCAATCTCTCAGTTAACCGCGTTCTAAATCAGATGCGATCAATCTCATCAGTGACCCTGTAATCCGAGAAACCGCTTCATCTTTTTTTGGGAGATTCCAGTATCTTTATAGGGAATGCCCTGATCCTCGATGCGTGCAGAGGCTCTCAAGTGTTGGACCTACCATTTTTCATCGTTTTTGAAATGATTCTCGATGACCTTTTCCTCTTGGAGGGTGCGGGGGTTCCAGCTAATGGCATGGTCAATGGGGTCTGTCCTTTCTTGCCACTGAAGATCGAGGAAGAAAAAGTACACATTTTGGCAAAAAACATTCAACCTGGGGAAATATTCAAGAAACTGCAAAGTAATCAAATTTTGTTTAATTCTCATTAATACTCTGCTTATTGACATTAAGAAACACAAGCCAAATGTTCTGTTCTTGATATATTGGACACTTACTCCATCTACAGAAATGAATGCACAGAAGAAAATAATGTTAATTCAGTGTTATTCATATTTTCTGCAGACAAGCATTTCTAGAGCAAAGTTATTTAGAGAGAACCGTTCTGCTCGGTCATCCATATAAAGCTCTGAATATGAGACTCATTGCTTCTTACTAACAAATCCAGGAAGATACAGTCGCTGCCAGATTATGTAACATTATCTCATAATGTGAAGGTGTTTGCAAGGACTTACCTTGTTTTAAAAAAAATCTACTGGTTGCAAGCTCAGCTCCAAGTTTGCGAAATCAAGGTGTTCATGAGATAAGCCAAAGAAATTATGCAGAAAGGACAGACGGGTTGTGTCTGCACAGCGCCGAGAGCTGGTGCAAAGTGCAGTGAACTTGATTCCAAATGTTTTTCTCGCATGTGCATCATTGAGATATATATAGTATTGAACCAAGGGTCTCAGATAGCAGGGAGACAAGATAAAACCATGTATGTAAGCATTCTTCAAACTGCAGATGTTAAGGTGGAAAGAAACTAAAAATCTGATTGAAGGTCTTCAAATTGATAAGAAAATGTAATCCTCAGAATCACAAAGCAGCAAACTGTGGTCATAAACTCCAAGATGTGTGTTGGTTTTTATTTACTAATTAAACAAAGTCTTGCTGCCCTCCTGCTGACACATGTACAAAGACACTGAGAGTTCAAGATGACATGTTTGCTCCCTGGCCTGGACTAAGTGAACAGGTGCTGCCTAGGGTGGTTGAGTGAGTGATTGGAAATAACAATGTCTCTGGCCAAGGGAAGAGATAAATTATCATACAAGCTTAGCTCTTTCTAATTCCCTTGGAGGGAGATAGAAGGCCTATTCACACCACCTTGTAAAATGGGAATTCCCGAGTAATTTCCCTGGGCCACCCTCTCCCTGCGGTCTGAATCAGCAAATGGCTGAGCAGGGAGGCGTTGTGACGTCAGCGCTTGCAAGCTGCATCATCGCTTGTGTGCCTGCATCATCAGCCGCTGTCATTAAGTCAGTCTCATCCGCCTTCGCTGTGTTATCCGACTTCCTGTGTGTACGTAATGTGTCACTCAATATGTCATCGCTAGGGGCAGAACCCCCCCCCCCCCCCCAAATTGCCGGGGAGCGCAAATGACAGGGAATTTGGACTATGGTTTGATTGGCCTGGGAGGTCCTTACTTCCTGAGAACTTCACCGTGGTCCAGTTGGAGTCCCAGCTCACTGGCGGTGTGGAAAGGTCTAATGAATAAACTCCACCCACCATTTCTCAACTCACTGAACTGATCCATTGATATGAAGACTGATACTACCTTCTGCGCTATCTGCAACACCACCAGTCTTTCTGAGATCTGTAAACTTACTGATCACAAATTTGACTGAGTTTTCTGAGGAGGTTATTTGAGATTTCAGATTTATTATCAGAGGACATGACATCAGCTACAACCCTGAGATTCTTTGTCCTGCGGGCGAGGCAGAATGACCATTTATTGGTAGTGCCAAAGTAACTGTGCACAATGTGCACATGAAAACAAATAAAGAACTGTAAACAGATAATGAAATGTAAACAATACAGAATGAATAAAAAATAAAGTGCAAATTAAGAATCCTTAAATGAGATTGTTGTTGCGGTGTCTGATGGTGGAGGGTTAGCAGATGTTCCTGAACCTGGTGACTTGAGTCTTGTGGCACCTATACTCTTTCCTGAGGTAGCAGCGAGAACAGAACATATGCTGGGTGGTGTGGATCCTTGATAAATGCTGCTGCTTTCTGATGATGGTCTCCCCTGTTGATGTTCTCGGTGGTGGAGAGGGTTTTGTCTACAATGACCTGGGCTGTGTCCACAATCTTTTGGAGGGCTTTACACTCAGGGGTATTAGTGTCCCCACACCAGACCATGATGTAGCCAGTCAGCACACTTTCCACTCCACATCTGTTAGAAATTTGCTACGGTTTTCAGTCATAGCAAATCTCAGCAAACTCCTGAGGAAGTAGAGATGCTGACTTGGTTTCTTCATAATGCCATTAGTGTGTTGGGCCCGAGATAGTGACTTTCAAGAATTTAAGGGCATGATAGCGTTACAACATTTTAAAAGACATTTAGGTATGTGGATAGGAAAAATTTGGAGATACGTGGGCCAAATACAGGCAAATGAAACATGCTCAGAAATAGATATCTTGGTGTCTCAGGGCATAATGGGCTGAAGAGCCTGTTTCCTTGCAGTATAATTCCATGATATTACAAGGTTGTGCATTGCAGGTTGGTCCAGGTTGGAGAACATGATTGGGTTCCAGGGTGGAAAAGCACATTGGATGTAAAATTGGCATGATGGTAGGAGGAGACAGATGTTAGTGGAAGCTTTTCCATTTATAGACCTGCAACTAGTGTTGGGTCCTTTATTATTTATCATATATGTTAATAATTTAGGAAAGAATGTTGGTAGCATAATTAATGTTTCTGGATGACACCAAAATTGGCAGTATAATGGACAGTGAGGAAGGTTGCCTAAGGTTACAAAAGGATCTCAATCAACTGGGAAAGTGGGCAAGTAAATGGGTGATGGAATTAAACTCAGTCAAGTGTGAAGTGATGCATTTTGGAAAGTTAAAGCAGACTAGGACAGGCACATTGAAAGGCAGGGCACTGGTAAGTTTTATTGAATAGTGATGTCCAGGGAACAAGTACATCGTTCCTTAAAAATGGTCGACAGGATGGTGAGAAAAACATGTGGTGCGCTTACCTTCCTCAGCCAAGGTAATGAATTGGGACAGCATATTATAGTTTAGGCTATACCAGGAGGATTGTGTTATGAGAGTCAGAGGGAGCCCCAGTCATTTGTCTTAGGTAGGCAAGTCTAAAACTGCAAAATATGTTTTAATTAATGGGGGGGGGAGATTTAAAGGGGACCTAAGGGGCAAAATTTGCACAGATGCAGGCAGCAGTATATTTGACAAGAGGAGGTGATAGAAGCAAGTACATTTATAATATTGAAAAGACATTTGAACAGGTATATTGATAAGAAATGTTTAGAGGGATATGGGCCAAATGCATGTAAATGGGATTAGTGTTTAGATCTGTTAGCATGGACAAGTTGGTCTAAAAGGTCTGTTTACAAACTAACTCTATGTATCAATGAACATATGCCATCTCTCAGAAATGCCTTCTGTGCTGTTCTGTATTATGCAAAAACATTTCTTATTTAGGCTGCTCCAACATACTCTTGCTCTTAACTGCCACCTGGACTGCCTCATGATGGACTGTTCAGCCATCCAACAGCAAGGGAGATCCCTAGTGAAGGTCTCCACATGTGGCAGTCAGGTCACCCTTTGTGGGAGGCCTTACTTTTACTCAAGGACCTCGACTGGAGAAAGTTGCACAATCGGATTGTAAGTTGGTTCCTGGAATCCCAGGCCCCCTGCCATTTCTGAACCTGGAAGAGTCCGTTTTCCCTAGTTATGTGGTATATGACTGGTTTCAGCCCTGTTTGAAAGGGTTGCTCTTCAGCCCCACACTCCTCATCTTTAGGTACCCTGTGCAGTTGGGTGGGGGGGTGCGTGGGTAAGGGAGGGAGGGTGCAGTAGAGTGCAAATTAGTCAATAGTGGTTGTTCACAGGTCCAGGATTCATATATTGTACTGTCACACTTTTCCCCAGCATATATTGAACTGATTAACATCATATATCCCGATGTTACGTGTCACACAGTGCCCTGTCATACTTTTACACTCCACTCTGACATGGTATGCTCCATCAAGTAGTGCTCTGTCACAGTGTACAAGTGTGCCCTCACACTACATACTGTCAGGGTTGCGTAGTCACATGTTGTTATGCTGCAGATGATCGTCATATTGTCAACTCCATCTCCACAAACTAAATGGTATGTCTAAAGCCCTGGTGGTATTCTTAATAACTATCAGTTTAATAACCCTTGTGTGCTTTCTGACTAGTTCTCAGTCCCTTTATGTTTCACTCATACTTTTGTTTCTTTCTATCTCTTGTTTGAGATAAGTTTATCTCTGCCTTCACCTTCCTCCCAAGCCAGAAGAGAAGCCACACTGATGAGGAATTGCCACATTACTGTTCTGCCTGTTACCCTAGTCTGTTGGAAGAATTTCCGGTGCCAACAGGAGTCTGCTGTGGGCCAGGTCACCACACGCCTCGAAGGGCTGAGAGTCAGAGGAACGACAACATCTGAGCATTCTGTCATAGAACACTCTCAGCTGATCAAGTCCATAGCCAGTCTCATTTGCTATCTCCCCAAAGCGCTTCCACCATATACAAGTCAGGAGTGTGAACAGTTTTGTGATCAGATAACTGGAAAATAAGGTTTCAGAATGAACCATCTAAAGAATTCATTGCAAACGGCATTCAGATATATGAAGCAGAGCCCATACAGAACACAACAGGATCAGGAGTCCGCCCCCAGGTCTCTCAAGCCTGCCTCCCCATTCAATATGATCATGACTGACCTATAATGACTTCAACTCCTCCTTTTGCCACTTGCCCTTAACCGTCAACCTTTCAAATGTTTACCCATCTGCTTCTTAAATATTTATAATGATTTAGCCCTCAGGATCCAAAAAAATCCAGAGATTCACCATCCTTTGAGAAATAAATTTTCTACGTACCTCAGATTTAAATGGCCAACGTTCATCTTGTAATTTTGTCTCCATCTTTGTACTCTTCCACTGGGAAAACATCTCAACATCTACAGTCTCAAGCCATTTTCATGTCTGCTTCTTCCAAACACCAAAAAAATACAGACCAAATCATTTACTCCTTCCATCACTAGCACAGCAGAGAAGAACTGAGCAGTATTTATGAAATACACCACAGTTACTTGCCTAGACTATTCTGACAACCTGCACTTTGCCATCCAGTAGCCTGTTGTTAGCAGATACAAGAGGTTTTTACCAATTGTAGGGTTTTCTCTTCAATTCATAGTCTATCCTGACCCAAAATATTATTGCCACTGTTTCAATCTTGGAACTCCTAAATACCCTCATCAGAAGTCCTTCAGCTGTTCAAGAAAGCAATTCACCAGCTGCCTTTGGGATAGTTCATAAAAGAAATGCCCACATCCTAAATAAAAAATGAAAATCATAAATTGTCCACCTCCTGGTTACAAATAAATCAAACTATTCTTTGGGTAGAGTTTCTGGATTTAGTAGGACATGTTCCTGTAGGATGAATCCTTTATTTTCCATCCATCAAACAATCTGGATCCTCTATAGTTTAATACATTTTTTTGTTGCAAAGATTTTTGCCTCACAGTTTCAAGAAGATTCACAGCCTTCCAACAAGGAAGAACAAAGTTGTGCATGTGTTCCTGAAAATATATTGTTAAATTGTTCCAGCTCCTTTAGCAGGAGGCAAACAACCTCCATCAACTCCCACCTTGGTTTGTTCCAGACATTCAATTGGGACTCATTCCATACCAACTAAACGCATTTTCATTCTCTCAATAGCCCACAAATGTTAAATTATTCACATTTTATTATTTTACATCAGCAAACAGCACAGTTTGAACATTAAAACTGCAATAAATGCATATAGTTTGCACAAAGTAAGGCTAGACCACTAAGAAATAAAGCATATCTATTACTATTGGTAAAGTGCAGAACTGTGTTGCTTCACTTACTTATCCCAAAGCACGCTAAAGCCGAAAATGGGGTATGCATATCATTCATTTACTGACAATCCATCACTTCAAAGACACTCCAAATAAAACAGCCAAATGTTGCAAAGGTGCTTTTGCCTGGTAATTACTAAGGATTCAAGACAAAGTGTGCTGAGAACACTCAGTCGGTTTGGCAGCATATGTGGAGAGTGACATTTATCCTTTCAGTCAACAGCCTGATATTGGAATTATATATTTGTGAATAGGAACAGAATTAATGCCCAACCAGTGAGTATTTCAAACCATTCTTCATTTTGTTTCAGATTTCCAAATCCAATTGGGGCGGCACGGTTAGCGTAACGCTATTATGACACCAGCAACTCGGATTTGAATCTGGTGCTGTCTGTAAGGAGTTTGTACCTTCTCACTGTATCTGCACAAGTTTCCTACCACCTTTCAAAACGTTAAGTTAATTGGGATATTTGGGCAGCATGGGCTTGTGGGGTGGAAGGGCCTGTTACCATTCTGTATATCTAAATTTAAAATGTAAATGTAATATTTTGACTGAATTACAGATATAAGTTAAATAATTTGGTAGTTATCTTTTGCTGACTGCCTTGTTCTCATGGAGAGAGCAATGCAACCAAGACCTTGAGTTAGCATCAATCCCCTGAGCCTATTTTCTTCAAAGCTAGGTGATGAAGAATAAAGATTTACGGCTTACAAATCATAGTAGCTTTATGTGCCACAACTGATAAAAAAAAAACTCTTCAGTTTGGCAACACTAATAATCAAGGCACTTATCAGTTTTGTGTGAAACTGCAAATAAAAGTGGAGGCTTTCACTACTGAACTTTAATAAGTAATAATTCTCAGTGGTTGGTCAAAAACCATAGAATGAAGAAAGCTTTTAAATATTATTAACTTTTGAAAATAATTAACCTTTTAATTATCAGAAATTATAGCTTAACCCAGCTCAAATCATTGAACTCATCCCCAGTTCCAATTATTCTGCTTTCCATCACAACATACAGAAACCAAGGTCATCCATGTCCCATCTGATCCGATCTTCTCTATGTCCCAAATCAATTCTACCATTTCTTTCCATAACTACTCATATCCTCAAAATGAATCACAGTCTTCACTCATCATAATTGTTTTGCAACAAAAATAGAAAATACATCCAGTTTTACGGCACTTGTTTAAGAATCGCATGGCATATTTTGCCCTCTTATTTCCAACATCCCAAAGGTAAGAGTAACTTAATTGTTTTCTAATAAGATCTAGAGTTCATATTTGACCATAATAAAGTTTGTTACCTCTGATAAGTTCTTAAGTTAATATTTGCCCATTTCTGAAGCAGATTCAAGAACAAATTGTGTAATTTGTATTTCTCCCCTGTAATTTCTCAAAGCTCTTCATATCTTTCCCTTAATATGCTGGTGCTAACACTGAGGCATGGCACGAGGTTGATCAGCATAGCATGTGATCCGGTCAGGTTTCCTTCACTCCAAATGAACCATATCTGAAGATGGCGACAATGGTTATTTTGCCTGAGGTTAAATAATGGAGTGGATGAATATTGTACATATCCTTCAGAGCTAAGTGCTATAATACATTAGTTGAATGTATACTAAACTCGACTTGAAAAGGATGGTGCCAGGTCATCGACAACTCAGTAGTTCTTTATTTAAATGGAAAGTTAATTGGAAACAATTCTAAACTGACAATCAGCTGTGCCAGAGTTAGATCTGTTTCCTTCACTGCAGATAAAACATCTGTCTGAGAATGAAGGATCACATCAGTAGGTTTTGGCTTTTTCCTGTGATTCTTCTGATATTTATCTTTACCTTTCAAACTGTTATCACCATCACAGATGCTTCAGAACAGAATTAACATCTTATTCTATTGCTACAGTCTTCACTTATTAGTCTGACCGTTTATAACTTGTGTGAGGCATTACAACAAGGAATTTATCTAAATTCAGGAAGCCATCCAAAAATATTCAGACTTGAACTCTGCTTCATTCCTCGATCAATTTCTACTTATTCATTTTTGACATTTAATGTTTATTTGTGGCATACAGTAGAATTACAGAATGTGTTTGTGTTTCAAAGGTTTTTTCAAGAAGAAACCAATGTTACATTATAAGGGCAAATCCGCGAATTGCAAAGCAGGACGATGTACTTGCTTTTTGTGCTCCAAAGGAGGTGATATGGGAAGAATGATCTTACTTTTTTAAAATCAGATCGTTGATAGATTCTATTAAATAATTGCAATACAGAGAGACTTCAAATTGACATCATCTCACTCCAATACTTTTTTAGATGAAAAGTGGGTTCTTCCTACATGTAATGCCAAAAATAATTAAACATTAAATTCTTCACAACATTATATGGTTGCAAAGTCTTTATATAGGCTTGACTGTGAGTCAACAAATCATGAAGTTGAGTCCCAGTCAGTGACGACTACATAATGTGGACTGATGCAAGTGCAGTACTGAATCAGTTCTGCTCTACTAGACCACCTCATCTGCCCACCTGGATGAATGTGCAAGAGGGCATGGTGCCAATTTGAAAAAAAAGTACATGGAGAGAAATCCTGAGGACAGTGGGAAATAATCTACCCCTCCTCCAACACCTGGTCATTAACATAGTGCTACTTGTGCATAAAGGTTGGCTGCAATGTTTCCTGCATGGTGATATGCTTCAAAATTGTAAAAAAAAACTTTGGGATATCCTGAGGTCCATACAAGTGATATGTAAATTCAAGTCTTCCTTTCCTTTCAGGATAATAGTCCACTTTCTATTGGAAAATCTTCTTCTATCCACTAAGAATCAAAATTCACATCAACATGTTTTCATTCCTGGAGTGACCCAGGTCTCCATGTATGGGTATTACTCCCACCTCTCACAGCTGAGAACCTCGGTCTAGGGACAGGAATCGGTGACTTCTTTTGCACCTGGATTTCTTCTATAGGTGAGAATTGGAGCACCGAAGGTTCGAACATTACATCTGAACTTTCTCTCGGTGCCCTTCCATACTGAGGAGCCAGCCCATTGCTGTGAGATACTTTGGGTGATACTGGTGGTGGAGAATTGGGTGCAGACATCCACACGGGCTCAGCAAGTGTTGTGGCTGACCGCGGAGCAATGACTGTGGGAGTGATATTTGGCACTGGGGTTGAAAAGCGTTTAATCTCACAGGCTCTTGGTGTTTTCACGGGGATATGCTTGGTGGAGATAAAGGATTGTTGGCTGAGTGGCATTGTTGGAGCACTTCCTGACCTCAAGTTGGATTCATCAAAACTGAACATAGCTGGATTTAATTGATAAGGCTGGCGTCTCATGAAATCGATGGCTTTTATCCCTGCCTTTTGGCTCCCTCCTGGGATCCACTTCCTCTCCCTATTGGAGGCTGCTGCTGCTTGCGACTTGCTGGCTGCCAATGGGTAAGATGGGGTGTGAATGGGGTTATAACCGATGGGAGGTGGAGCCCGGATATTAGGAGAATATTTCCATGTAGCAGGAAGGGAAGGAGTGGGAGATGGCCCTCTTGGTTGCGAAGAGTGGGTCGGAACTGAATCGATAATAAACCTATCCATGCGACTTTGTCTCTTAGCAAAGAGTTCTGCCCCCTTTCCTTTCAGCTGCAGGGTTGCTGGTGTTTTGGTTCCATTTACCATATGATTGGAACCAATACCAATGAACTGAGTCTTTAAATAAGGCTTTGGGGCAACGGGAGGGGGGATATTTTGCCTGCATGCCTGAGGCTGCATAAAATTTGATGCTTCAGCACCAAGACTCAAAACGTCTTCTTCAGGGCCCGATTCAAATCCTGCTCCCATGTGATCTGGCTTTTTTTCATCCAAGTTTTGTACCAGGGAAAGAAGCTCAGGGTTTGGTGAGGTTTTTTTCTCTTCAGTTTTTGTAAACATTGGCTTCCTGGTGCTCCTGCGACGAGCATCCTGCAAGATACCAGTTTTAGAAGCTGGTACTGAAATTCTTTGCTCTCTTGTAGCCAAGCTCTCTGATGGCTGATTGGGTGTCCAAGTTATTGATGAAGTGCTTCCAATGGAAGGAATGTTTACTGCAGCACTGGAAAGGCCTTCACACTCTCTCTGTGGCAGCAACGTTGAAGAAATTCGAAAAGTAGCAGTGCTAGTGACTGGCGTCTTAGATGTTGAATATGGAGTTGCTGTGAGCAGGGATGTCATTGTTGAAGGTGGTGTTGACATTACTGCAGATGGCGGTGACATCACTGCAGCTGTTGGTGATGCCACAGTGCATCCTGGTGGCATTGATGTGCGCGGTGGTGACATCGCTGCAGTTGATGTCAGCATCACCACAGGTTTAGGTGAAGTCATCATGGGTGGAGGTGACATCACTGTATGTTCTGCTGTCAATGTTGTGCATGGCAGTGAATTGATTGTGGTTTGTGGTGGCATAACAGTAGGTGGAGGCGACATCGCTGTGTGAGATGGCGACGTCACCATGGGTGGCAGTGCCACCTCTACAGGCGGTGGTGACATCACAGCTGAAGGTGATGACATCATGGCTGGTGGTGGCGACATCACAGCAGATGGTGGTGAATAACTGTTTTCCATCCTCATTGTCGCCAAAGATTTCTTTGGCTCAGGTTGACTGACAACATTCACAGTTGCCCTGGATTCGATTGCTGGTGGTGAGAAGGGTGTTGTGAGTTTGTTTTGCCCAGTAGCTTGTTCCCAAGGTTTTAGTGGAGTTGCATTTGATCTACTCCTTTGATACAGCACTGGAGCAGAAACAGAGTGTAAAGAGCTTGTGTGGCTCTGTTGAAAACCTGGAGTGAATGGTCTTGCTGTCCAATTTGCCACTCCAGGCAGGCAAGGGGGACCTTGTACAACATGCTGCGAGTGGTGCCTTGGCAGACTAGTCTCTGTGTGCACCCTTGGTGATAAATTTGTTTCTGTATAATAGTTCAATGTATCCAAACCTGGAGTTCCAGCAGATCCCCTGGACCAGGTCTGGTCTCCGTTCATTGTGCTGTAACTCGTTGCTTCAGCCTCTGTCTTTGGCTTCATTTGCAGACTGCATTGCGTCTGAGTTGGAGGTTCCTGCATCATATACTCTGTGGCGCGTTGTCTCTGATGCTCAAATAACACCACACCCTTCCCTTTGGTTTCAGTTAAACCCTGGGGCTCAGACTTGGGCTTTTCGATATCCAAGTAAGAACTGTCCCAATCTGATCCCATTGACTGATTTGTCCAGCTCTTTGCATCAGAAAATGCTTCTTCGTCAAATTCAGACTCACTGGTAGGCAGCAACTCTCCGTCCTCGTCAATACTCTGCTTCTCCTCGTCCACACTTCCATAACTAACAAGGGTGTATTTCTTTGCCCTTTGACGCCGTTTCTTAAACATAAGAACCCCCTTCGAGTGAGGATTGGGTGCAGAAGTGAGGAGAGAAGCTATGGTTTTGCATTTTGTCCTGGCTTCTTTTGCTTGCTTCTCTTGCACACTTTCACTCCGATGTAGCTCTGCAAAGTTAGAACACAAAAGAATAATAAGCTTCTGATACAAGCGAGAATTAAACGTCTTTGATTTGGTTTAACGAAATAATCGTGCAGCACCAAAGGATGTTTTCAGAATTGAAACAGCAGAAAATCCCGGAGACATTCTTGAAATTATATTGCATCGGTTTTAATCAGAATTGGAGCGTAATATGGAAACCTTTTAACTAAGAAGTGATTAAACTGGGCAAATGTTTATTTTTAATATGCCTTCTGCAATCCAACTCTGCCATGCTGTACTGTATTTCATTCCAGGGCAGTGAAAGGAGCAGAGAGGATTGAAACAAGAGCCTGTCCTAGTGGAGAATTAACACTAGAGGGGAACAAAGGAGCAGTTTGAGAGATCATGAGGTATCTTTTGATTCTGACGCCTGACATTTAACTCTCAGAAGGTTGGTGTTCTCTCAGTCAGTCTGTCTGCAAAGACAAAGCACAAAAATCTGGACCGTTTGCCAAAGGATACTTCATTGTTGTCGTCTTTCAGATGATATGGTAAACATTCTCTCAGGTTGACTTAGAAAACAAAACCATATAGATCTTCAGATGCCCTGAGTAATATTTACTGCAGCACCCCCCCCCCCAATCAATATCACTAATAGACACTAAAAATCAAAAAGAAATTTTGATGGTGAAAACTCTAAAATGAAAACAGGAAATGTTGGAGATACTCAGCAGTTTAGGCAGCCATCTGTGAAAAGAGAAACAGAATTAATGTTTCATCTTCAAATGTCTACATGTTCTATTTCACTAACAGGGATTATCAGGTTATTAATATGTTGCTGGTGCATTTCTGTGCACAGAATGCAGCATAACTCAAATTAAAATGGGATTATATTTCATAAATTCATTGCAAAGTGCCACGGGTGTGCTAATGGCAAGAGAGCCATATCTTTGATGACTGAAATCATTTGAAGATGGGTTGATACGAGGAAGTGGGTGGGGGAACCTGTTGCTGTTGTCACTCACACTGACCATTCCTGAACCAGGAACTTGCAATAGCTGTCACACTACTCAATGGAGTTACTTCATTCTTCACATCCCTGTATTGAGCAACACAGGGATTAATTATTTAACTTACTGGCTTTTATACACAAAATATTACTTTTGACAACTTGTGCAATCTTTATCTCTGAACTATTGTTCAGAATTAACATCTTGAGCACAACCTCTGAGAATTGGAAGAGACCCCCTCCACACCCAGAGAAAACTCAATATATCTTTACCACGCTGAGGTCTGAGTCACAAAGACACACAGCAATTACTGAATATATAGGCACGTAATATCAAATTTTGAGGACTAAATGTTATGATAAAATTTAGGGGGTTGACTATTACACCCAAACTACCTTTGACCACAGTAAGTGCCTGGGTTCAAGGCATCGGAAGTTCCGATGGGAGATGGGCAGCCGGGATTGGTGGTGAGTCCATGTTTGGGGCGTCAGGAGCTTTGGTGGGCAGGCAGGGCCAGAGGCTAGGATCTGGTGGTAATTCTGCATTCAGAGCATTGGGAGGTCGGAGGGGTGGGCAACTGGGGTCTAGGTGAGAGTCCACCATTGGGAGCTTGGGTTGGTGGGTGGCCAGGACCTGGGCGAGAGTCTGTGGTCAGGCCATAGGGAGCTTGCTTAGGTGGACAGACTAATCACAGAGCACTTATGGCATAAGGTTTGCTTATGGTGAAATGTGAGTTTAGGGAGGCAGTTTGAAAACCACTGACTTAGATCTATGAATCCATTTTGATTATTTCCCCACATTCTCATCCAAGCCTCTACCACATAGGGAAATTTACAGGAACGATTTAATCTACCAACCTATATATTTTTGGGATGTGGGAGGAAGCTAGTGCACGGGAGGAAACTGGTGGTCAGAGAGGAATGTCCAAACTCCGCACAGAGTGACCCAAGATTGGGATTGAACCAGGAACTCTCCCAGCTGCACCACCCCACCTAAAGAAAGGCAGATGTGGCCATTCAATGACACAGCTCTATTAACTGATGTCAACAAAAGAGGTTAATTGGGATTGGCCCAAAAAAAAGGCTAATTATTCAGTTTCTCTAACTAATCGTGTGAAGAAAGTGCCCATGAAAATAGAAAAACACAAAAACTTCAGATGCTGGAATCTTGTGCAAATCATGAGCTGCTGGGGTAACTCAGCAGATCAGGCAGCATCCATAGGTAGAAATGGTCAGTCAACATTTTGGGTTAGGACCCTTCATCGAGTCTCATTAAAGGATCACAACCCACAGTGATTTGATTGTTGAATCATTTTTTTCCATCAGTATAAGTTTGCATAGTATTATATTGAACCTTCAATTTGGATAACTGTATCTTATTATCTTCTGTTGAATTTTCCTGAAATTTCTTCTCTAATACTGCAATTTATTTTTCTAAATTCTGACTTTTCGCCATATATTGCTTCTTCACTTTTGCTGTATAACTGATAATCTGACCCTGCAAATATGCTTTTAAAGTATCCCATAAAATAAACTTTCTCTGAACTGAACCTTCATTCGTTTCTAAAAAGAAACTAATTTGATCTCTTACAAATTTAATAAATTCACGTTTTTTTAACAACATTTCATTAAATCTCCAATGATTATCCAACCACCTCAGCAGCACTACATGAAATTAACAATAATGAACGATCAGACAAAATCTTACTCTTGTATTCAGCCTGTCCAATTCTACCCTGTAAATGTGCTGATACCAATGAATCACGACGAGCGGAATAAAATGAAAAATCTTTTTCAGTCTGATTCATCCGTCTCCATATTTCCACTAAGTTTAATTCTACCCATGGATGCTGCCTGACCCGCTGAGTTCTTCCAGCAGCTCGTTGTTTCCATTAATGTAAAAACCCTGCTCCTCTGTCCAAATCATGCACTAGAGCCCAGAGGAGAACAGAAGTACATCCACTGTTTGACTGCAAGCAACAAAGATGGCAGAATCAGGACACAAACTTAATCCTAATGAAGCATCTCGACCCAAAACATCAGCAATTCTCTTTTCTCCTTAGATGCTGCTGAGTTTCTGCGACTGTTTGGTTTTTGCTCCATATTCTTGCATCCATAGTCTTTTGTTCCTCCACCTTTTGACCTTGTCTGTACTTCCAATGGTAGGGGTCAGATATTGTGCTGGTTAATTGATATAAAATATAAAACCCCTGTATTGGGGATTAATCACCAGCTGGTGAAAGGATGGACACATCTACCTGTGAACCTGCAAAATTAGCACTTCTGCTTGTGTGATGGTGTTAGGTAGGTGTAGGAACTTAGCTGATGGAATGGTGACTACTGCAGGACTTTTATGAATGTCTTTTGTGTTCACCTTCCATCTGTATGAGTGGCTTGTGAATTTCCCCACAATATAAATCCTATTTGATTGCTATGTTAGAAAGAAACTTGTTGATTGGAACCTTCCACATTTCCCCAGTGATAACCCTGCAGTACATCAGTGGCAGAAAGTTGTAACTGCAACTGACCAAGTGGAGAAGAATTAGTAATAAATTCAAAAGGACAAGTTTTCTTTAACCTTAAAAGTAGGGACTGAATGCTTTCGGTGAAAATATCTAACCTTGACTATACCTAACCTTGACTTCCGGGGAAATGCGATGAAAGTTCAGCAAATATATTTTTAATTGTTCCCCAAATACAACCATCAGAGAGAAAAACAGCATTAATTACTCTTCCTAAATTGCCCCTGAGGAACTAATGGTGAGTGCTTTCTTCTTAAACCATTGAAATACATGTGATGAAGATACTTCCACAGCAGTTGTTGAGAGGAAGTTTCAGTGTTCCAATCCACCCAAGCTTCATGCTTGATAGAGTGGTGGAAATGGTGGAATACTCAGTTACCTGCTATCCTTTACTTTCCAGATTGTTCAGATTCTAGTTTGGAGGGTGCTTCCAAAGAACTTATTACCACTGTTGGAGGGTGTGAATCTTCACATAAATAAGATGGCTAAGTTTGTTGGAGGCCAATTATCCAAGCCCCAGGGCGTCAGTGCAGGAGTTCTTGAGGGCAGTGTCAAAGGCCCAGGCACCTTCAGCAGCTTTATCAATGATCATCCTTCCATCAGAAAGAGGCACGGGGATGGTTGTTGAATGTTTAATTCCATTTGTAGCTCCTCAGCAAACAAGCCCACGCCTCCTTGCCTGATAACATTGGCATCAGCCAATAAATGGCGGGTCACATTTGCAACACAAAAGTGCCAGGCAATAGTCATCTTCCAACAAGGAGCATTTAATCACCTCTTGATATTCAGTGACAATACTCTGTCAGAGTTCCTCATTCTGGCAGTCACCATTAGCCAGAAACTTAACTGGATCAGGCACATAAATATGGTGACTGCAAAAGCAGATCTGAAGCTAGGTATTATGCAGTGAATGATTCACTTCTCGATGCACACTATCTTTCTACCATTAACAAAATTCAAGTCAGATGAATGCAACTCCAGCAACATTCAGGAAGCTGAATAGCATTGAGGACATGGAAGCCTGGTTAAAACATCCCAAACTTCATCCTCTCACATTGGTGCACTGTAGTGTAGTTTATACTCTTTATAAAATCCGTTGCCGAGGTTACACCAATTGTCGAATTCATAACATCTTCGAGGGGAACACAATTACTTGAGGGTTCCCCTCCAAACTGCACAGCATCCTGACTTGGAATTATATTGCTGGTTGTTCATTGTTGGAGAGTTTAAATCCTTCACCCTAGAATATTTTGGGCTGGGCCACAATTGCAATAAAAGGAATATGAACAAAATTATAAATAAATGTTGACAGACTGGAATCCAACATTATTGATAATTAATCTTCTGAAGATGATTAAGGAAAAATTATATATCAAATTTATTGGAAAGCATACCCAAACACTTCTTGTAATTGATGTTTTTAAAAGTTACTGTTATCTTTCCATCTGACCTTGGATGAGATCATCTCAATTTATTCCATGAGAAAGGGTGACATAGCAGCTTCGATGAATTGTACATTATATCATTGTGTTAGGTGCTGACATATTTGGGATAGGCAGCTATATCTATTAGAAAAGTCTGTTTGAAATGCTGGAGCATCACGATGAAAAGGATTACAATCTCAATTTCTTTTGGCACTTGTTCATTTTATTACAACCAATCACGTGCGATGTGACATCTCCCTCTTCTCACACTAACTGAAAAATGACCCACAATATTGGAAATATCATTGTTCACTGTCAATAACATAGCCCAGATATTTGTTTTTGCATTCTCAGAGACAAGCCTGCATGAATGAAGTTTCATATTGTGAATATTTGCAGACATGATGTGGTTATTTGCAAAGCAAAGACTTTCAGCTCAATTGGTATTTTTGGAACTGTATTTCTATTATTTCTAACTGAGTAAAATGGACAAAAGCTAACAACCTTTTTTGAATAAATGTTTCTGAAGTAAAGAGTATTCAAAAATAAACTTAAATTCCACACCTTTGTGGTAAATAGTTAAAGCACATTGAATAAAATAATATTATGTTGAAATTATGGCCTTCCATCTTACATTGAACATTTGGCATGAAACTAATTAATTTGTAAACTTTTATGCACAGTACACAATTCATTTTAGGCCATTTGCAGTAAAATCAGCAAATAATTAAAAAATATATACAGTATACTCATTCAAATACCTGCATAAATATGATGCACCTTGGTATTCTTTTGTGGTCCTTGAGTTTGTGGATTCTGCATTTTGATAACCTTTGGACTATTAATCTGAGTTCTCACTTCTATAGAGAGACTACAATCTGTCACTGGTTGGAGTGCGACCAAGACTTAAGTCTGCCAAACTCTCTATTGCCTTGTACTCCTCTTGTCAGATCAGACAATGGGATGGTTAAGAACTCCTGTCAGTTTATTTTTACCCAGTTACATACCAGCTAGTTGTGTGATGGATTTTCGCATCTGACTGTTCTTACTTGACCTTCAAGAGATTTGTTTTTCAGATTAAAAAACTTTTTTATCAAAAGTTGTTAAAAGAATAAAATGTGACAGAGTCTTTGGCAGATATATTGTTGAAATATTTTGACTACCCTTTAACTTTGGGATAAGCAAGAAACAAACCATTGTTTCAAAAGTCAAGTAAACATGGTCAAAAGCTGAATTCACTTGAGATCTATAAATTGACTCGAATGGAAAAAAAAACATTAGCTACAAAAGTGCAGCACTAGCTAATATCAACATGCTAATTTCTAACTCCATATAGAATTTAAGGCATGTTTAATTTTAAATACTTGATGTTTAAGTGCGTCGTTGATCTCAGCAAGTCATGAACCTTTAGACAAAATATTATGTGTTACTCTCTTTGATAGCATTGCAATACACTAAAACAAATCTCCCCAAGCCTCAATCCCTGGAACTACCTTTTGATTTTCTGACAATCTAATCCCTAGTCTGAGCCTCATTGCCCTCCTCTGCATTTTTCAAAGTGGATGATTGGCAACAATTGCTAATTCTCTTCTAAAGTGTGCTGCCATGTAAATATAAATCTCATTGACAAGGTTTGGCATATTAAATCATTCTCACACCAATCTATATATACCTGAGTCCTTCACTTACACCAACCCACATTCCTCCCATCAAATCAGATTTTTTTTAAATTTCAAAAGCTTTAAAGGGTCAGGACATTTTAGTCAACTAAAAAAGAACATCCATGCCAAAGATCTTTCACATTTGGTATGTTTAAACAACTGTTTTAAAGTCTTGTCCCAACTGACAATGAGATCACTCAAACTATCACTTAACAGATAGCAACTGACGCACTTTTCAGAGTTGACTTCATATCCTCTAAACCTTTACTATCTCATGTTTCCCTAAATAGCAGCACATTGAAAAAGAATCAGGAGAGCCAGAGAACCAGACGACCTCAGGTTTCAAATTATTAAAGGAGGTCTCTGAAAATAACTCATACTTACTAGCTTGCTTGGCCTTCTCTCTATAGGTGGTAGTTAGCACCTCATCCACAGGATTGTTGACTGGGCCCACCATGGGCACCAGCTGTGTCTCCCTCAGGCTGGGCAAGGTGGCAGTTGGCAGCAGCTTCCGCTCAGGTGAGCCAACTTGGGGAGGTACCTCCTGAAATCCGCTGTCCGCTTCTGACGTGCCCAGGATGCCCTGTCGAAGGGCGCCGTCCTCACCACTGGACGGGGCAGACCAGGTGTTGGGATAGGCAGAGTTAAGGTGAGGGTTGGTGATGGGCTTGTGGTTGGGATAGGTGGAGTTGGACTGAGCGATGGAAGTGGGATTGCTGGGAGTGGGATGTGTGAGGCTGGGGGCGGCGGAGAACGAATGGGTGATACTGGGCTTGCAGTAAGTAGCCCTTTCCACCTTGGGCTGCCAGATGTTCATCTTGGCTTCCACCTTCCGAGGTTGAAACATCCTTGGGATCACCCCCGCCGGGGCGAGGCTTGAAGGGTCCAGTCGATTGGATGCTCTCGGTTCGGGTGACAGGGAGCTCAGAGGCGTTCGGCTGTCACTCCGCACTGGTTCCGGGGCACTATCGTACTCGCTCTGCTCCGACGCCTCTTCGGCTGATCCCCGCACCAGTGTCCTGGAACCGGGCCAGCGCTTCTTCTGCCTCCGCTGCCTCTCGCCTGCTGAGTGATCCGCGTCGCTATCGGTCTCACCGTAATAAGCCTCGCTGTCCGGCGGTGACGTGTAGCTCTCTGGATGACCCCGGACACCTCTGGTGCGGCTGGGCGCCTCCTGCCTCTCACTGGGGGGCTCCGGCATCTGCCGGGGGGCTTTTGAAGAGTCTTGGCTTCTTGCACAGGGGGCGGCGGCCAGGCTGGTCTCAGATTGAAAGCTGCCAGATGTAGGGCTGCACGAAATCCTAGAAGAGGATTCAAGTTACTGGGATCAGAAACACTGGAACAATTGACCAGAGATGGACCTGCACCCTTCTTGATTCCTGGTATCTCACAGGCTTGACTGGGATTAGTGGGCAACGACGCCCGTCATATGTTCAAACAGCAACTGCCAAAATCCCTCCCCATTCCCTTCAACATTTAGTCCGAGTACGTGACTCTCGGCGTGATGGACAGTTAGTGAATAGGGCCACTTGAAAGATCATCCAAACTGAGAAAAGCAGTTGATCATCTAAGCCCAACTCTGATCTGACCCGAGTCGCTTCTGACTGATTTCCATGATCCCTGATTTCCCTACATCTCTCGAATATGTCTGGGCCTTGAATATACTTCATGACTCATTCCCACCAATCTCTCCCCTAAGTCAGAGAGGTGGAACATTCCTCTGGAGACATGCTGTTCTTCAGTTATTTGACTGCTGGGAACTTGGCCAATGAGTGTGACATTCAACCATTAAGGCATCACAAAACCATTTCAGTTTCATCCCAGTACATAACCAGGATGACATACCTAAAGTAGTGAACCATGATCCATGGTAATATTTCAGGACTATAACATGGAGAGACTTTGGGATCTCCCCCCCCACCCCACCCCGGCACCAGATGGAATAACATCCTTGCATCCACTCTATTCTATTCCTTTATCATTAACAACCTTAATTGAGTTTACCAACTATCTAAAATTCAATGAATTATTAACTTTAATAAAAATTCCAAGTTTATGCAGTTTTCATTGTCACCATTTGGTACCTCTTGACCCAGATGTGTAGAGTCCCATCAGAAGAATCTATGATGTTCATGGCATCCGCATGAGAAATTCCACTGCAAGATCTTCCATTGATGGTCAACAGGATATCATTCTCACGCAGCCCACCTCTACAAGCTTTCCCTCGCTTCCGCACCTGGAATAACCCAATTAAAAGGCCCTGTGATTTAAGACCCAAGCTCCTGGAAGTGTGCTAAATGTATTATTCTATTCAATTTTTATCTCCTTCACATTAAAATGAATGAATCATAATTTTGTGCAACAAAATATTGCCAAAGTTCTGCTGAGAAAAATTGACTCACAATCTGCTCATTCACCCTAGTGTGATCTTTGTTTAGTTGGGTTGTTACTTTTAGAACAATAAATCAGCCATATCAGAGGAAAAGATTGAGAAATTTCCAGTAGGAGTTGCATCCAGTGTCGAGAGCATTTCAACAACTGAATTTAGCCATAAAACTCACCAAACCCCTTCATCGCAGGGGTGGCCATCCTTTTAATTGAGATATACAGCACGGTAACAGGCCATTTCGGCCCACAAGACCTTGCCACCCAATTAACTGACACCCATGGTTTGTACTCATGGGTTGATGTGGCCTGTTACCGTGCTGTATGTCTAAACTAAAAATTAAAAGGTTGGTCACCCCTGATGCATTCTAGAGGGAAAAATTCATTATCATAATATATTGTTGCTAATTAAACTCATTCAGGATGCTCTTGGAAATATTTGTAGATGCAAAAAGTATAAATAGCAAACTTTTCAAACATATTAATATATACAAAAATAATTTATTCCAATGTGACCAATATTCTGGACATCAATGTAACTAATAAATGTCTGTTTATTTCAGAAAGTTAATTTTGATTATTCAGAAAAGTGTCACAGGTTATAAGTGTGATTGCAATTATCCGTGTTGTAAATATCAATTTTCTGCAGTATTAATAAAGCTACATCTTAAATGTACCATGCTTTTAAAAAATATTTATAAATTACATTGGAAACCACGAAGTAATTATGTAGTCCATTTCTAATCTTTGCATGGAGCAATTTAATTTTTTTTAAATTTAGACATCATTATGAGCTCATGCTGCCCAATTACATCTAAAAATGACCAACAACCCTGGTACATTTTGAATGGTGGGAGTAAACTGTAGCACCCAGAAGAAACCAACACAGACACAGGGAGAATGTACAAACTCCTTACAGACATCGCTAACCGTTAGACGTGGACAACTTGAACTGAAGGCTTGTCTGTTATCCATGACTCTATGATCTATTATTGATTACGAGAGCAGTACAATTCTCCTATATGTATAGCACCAGGGAAAACTAGTCATGGTCCAGATCCTGATTGTAATTCCATGGCATTAGTTATTGGGTGAAGATTACACAGAGATTGGCTGCAATGCCTTTTCTGAATACTCTGCCCTAGCTCAGAAAGTGAGTGAAATATTAAAAAATGACAGTTGTTTGTGACATCAAGAAAATAGCTCCAGGAAAGGATTGAAATAAGCCCTGAGCTATTTTTTCAGAGAATGATTTAAACCTGGAGTGCACTGTCAGAGGAGGTGGTGGAATCAGATACAATAACTGTATCAACAAAGTATTCTGACAGGGACAAGGACCTAATGCAAGTACGTGGGATTAGTGTGGATGGGCAAAATAATTGGCAAAGACCTGCAGGACTTATGGACTCATTTCTATGATGTGTAACTCTTAGAGATTTGAACAATCCATCAAAGTGACTGGTAATTAGCATGTATCTTAAATGTTACGGTACAGTTTAACATTTCTAATGCAAAGTTCTGGAGATAATAGAAATATGAAATACAACAGAAAATATTGTAAATAACTAGCAAGTCATTGTGTGGTATAGCATTGCAAAGCATTAGACTGGAGATCAATGCAGAGGATCATTAAAATAGCCGAGACAATCACTAGGGTCTCTCTTTCCTCTATTGACAATATTTACCAAGAGCATTGCTTAAATAGGGCTCAAAGAATTATTGACGATCCCTACCATCCATCACACAGAATCTTTGACCTCTTGCCATCAAGTTGCAGGAAGAGGAGGATCAAAATTAGGACAGTCAGGCTGGAAAAGAGCTTCTTTCCATAGCCTGTGAGATTGATGAACAGTACCCTGTAATCTTGAGTCTTTTATTAGTGAAGCTGAGTTAATTATTCCAGAATATTTATACATATAAAAGTTATATTTTGTTGCATGTGTCTATTATGTTTATTCCTTGAAGAAGGGCTCAGTCCCAAAATGTCGGTAATATATCTTTGTCTCCTTTGGACGCTGAAAGACTGGCTGAGTATGTTTTTACTATAATCACTGCATGTGCAGTCTTTAGTGTTACACTCGTGTAATTATTATATTCTGTGTGAGAAATGTATTATGTGTGTATGTAAGTGTACCTTGGCCTGAAGGAACACTATTTCGTTTGCTTGTATATGTACAGTCAGATGATAATAATCCTGAACTTGAAGTCAGACAGTCTCTATGGTGAGAGAAACAGATTTAATTTTTTTAGTTCAATTACAGTTAAATTAATTGTTGCCTATTTCTCTTGCCTTAAATGCTATTTGACATGTTGAAAAATATTCAGCATAGAATTCCAAACAATACCGACAAAGAGCACTGGCTTTAGTTAAGAATTATGAAAATAAGTGATGGTAAATACTTGATAGCACAATCCTTTTTCTTTCATAAACTCTCGTGATCCTTTGAACCTAAAGCTGATCCCAGTTGAGAGTAGTTGCAAAGTAAGAGGAACTCAGCAGGTCTTTCAATGTCCATAGAAGGTAAAGATATATTACCGATGTTTTGGACATGAGCCCTTCCTCAAGGTATGAGCAAAAAGCAGACAGGAGCCTATATGCAAAAGGCTGGTGAAAGGGAAGAATGGGAGGGGAGGAGAACAGACCAACAGACAAAAAGTGTTAATTGGATATGATAAGAGGACAGGAAAGATGAGAATTGATTTTGGCTCAGTGAAAGGAGACAGAGGGGAAAAGGGAAGAGAGTGAGAGAGAGAGAGAGATGGCGAGAGAGACAAGCAGACAGACAGATCTAGAGGAAAGATGAGTAGGGGCTAACAGAAACCAGTAAAGTCAATGCCATCCAGTTGAAGGGTGCCCAGATGGAAGATGAAGTGTTCTTCCAATTTGCAGGTGGTCTCAATCTGGCAGTGCATGAGACCATGGACAGATATGTCGGTAAGGGAATGGGGTGGGCAATTAAAATGAGTTGCCTCTGGGAGATCCATGATGCAGACAGAACTGAGGTGCCCAATGAGGTAGTTCAGGGTTAAGAGTTTCTCAGGCTGTCACAGGTATCAGGGAAGGTCCAGAAAAGATGTACATTTAGTTTTCAAGATGAAGGACTACTGTGACAATGATCGACAAGATAGGTTGTTTTCCTTGAAGGAAACTGAGGGGAAAATTTATTGAAGTAGTCAAAATGATGAGAAGTTTGGACAGAGTGGATCGTGGGAGATGTTAATGGAGTAGTTGAGAACCAGAGATCACAAGCATAAAAAAGAGGGAGTTATCAGTAACAAGAAGAAACATTTTTTTTAAAGCAGCACATGATTTGCAGAGAGAATGTATCTCTCTGTATACGTGGTGGGAAGAATGATCTCTTGTGAGCTGCAAAAGGGAAGTGAATGAATATAAGGTAGAGAAAAATTTGCAAGATCATAGAGAAGGGTCTGGGTGGAATTAAAGTTTTGCTACAGCTGAAATGGACTGGATGACATTATTCTGTACTGTAACAGATCTATAATTATATCTTTTGTACACGAGGGAATGAAATAAGTTAATCCATCCTACCCTCTTGAATTAAGTGCTACTACATTTTGGAATGTACAATGCTTGCGTGAAAGACAAAGCACGTTTCTTCAGCCTAATTAGCCCAGTAGAGAAACAAGAAAATAAGATTCACAGGCAATATGAAAGAATTTGAACTGGACCTAAGCAAAGAATACCAGCATCTTTCACAGCTTCACATTGTCTCAAAGTGATCTACTACCATAAGCACACTCTATAACTTTAGTACTTCAGTAACACAGGAAATGTAGCGGCGAATTTGTGCACAGTGAATTCCCACAGACAATGATGTGATAGTCAGAAGGTGGTTTTTGATGAATTTAATGGGGAAGCAACATTAGACCAAACGCTATACAGTACTAGATCCCACCACTTGGGGGAACCTTTATGAGAAGAGGTGCAATTTAAAAAAGACCATTTGAATGAAGCAGGAAATTCACTGACTATGCAGGCAAGTTGCAGTTATCAAAGATGGATCAACATTATCGAGAAAGTTAGGAAGAAGTCAGTGTCATTAGAATTAACAGAGTGGACATTTCCTGATAGATAAGAAGAAAGGTCAGTGATTGCAATGACTGTGATCTAGCAGGGAATTGCCAATTGGTTCAAAATGATAACTCTCTGACCAATGAAAATGGTGCAAATAAATAGCTTGTCCATACTAAATAAAACCTGGCAAAAAAAACTGCCAATTTTTTAAGTGAGCTGACTTAATAGGCCAAGTGGTGTTGACTTGTTCTTTTACAATCACATTGTTTGAAATAATTGTCATTTAGTTATCAAACAATGTGACTCCCTGACAACATTTTCATCATAATCAGACTTTATCAAATAATGAAAGTGCAGATCAGCTGTCATTGCATTTCTCTCAATAGACTGTTTCATGTTTCAGAATCAAGGCTAAATGAACAATAATGTCAAAATGAAATCTAAAATATCTGACAGGTTATGACATCTCTAAGCAGTTTTGTTAGCTCAACAAACAGAATGATCAATGCTGTTAAATGTGCAAATGTCTGTCTTTGTGATCCTGCGTTACTGCTTTGCCGAGTCGAAAGCTGAAGGCAAATCCCAAATTACTCATTGCCTGAAAATAGCGTGCAACTCTATGACAGGTGTCATTGCAGGCAGTCCATACATTGCAGGCACTATGCTTGGCTGTCATTTTGCATGTATTATTTCCCCACACACAGTTTATTTAGGGCACTAACTTATGTGGAATGTGTGTCTGCTATTCCCCAGTAAGCTTCAAGATATAGTTAATTCTCACTCACAGCACACAAACCATGTGTTCTCCTATTTTCACTGGTTGACTTCATTTTGTAACATCCCTTTTTTTCACACTGTTATTTGCTAATCTCTTTCTTTCCTCTCTTCCTTACTTTGGGAGTCAAGGACATGAGATCATCTTTTGCTGTAATTATTGATTACAACTTAATTCATTCAGCCTTCTTATCTGGAAATAAGAGAAACACTATGGGTGCTGCGTGAACTGCTGCATTTCTCCATATCTTTAGTGGACTGCATACTGCACTCCTCTCTGGAAATGTTGCTCTTCAGAGCTGAGGGATCCTTGGATTATGTGGCACTATAACTTCCTGTGCTGTTTATACTCAGTATTGAAGCTGTGCTGGCTGAAATACTGTTCGAAACTTGGAATTAGCACTTTGTCAAAGGAGAGAAAATAATTTTTGCAAGTAAAAGACAGCAACTTTGTTGATAAGTTTAATTTGAATTTAACTTAAGGATATACAATTGTTGGGCAGCAATTTAGTTCAATTAAAATTCAGTAAATTAATTGTTGCCTATTTCTCTTGCCTTAAGTGCTATTTGACATGTTGAAAAATATTCAGCATAGAATTCCAAACAATACCGACAAAGAGCACTGGCTTTAGTTAAGAATTATGAAAATAAGTGATGGTAAATACTTGATAGCACAATCCTTTTTCTTTCATAAACTCTCATGATCCTTTGAACCTAAAGCTGATCCCAGTTGAGAGTAGTTGCAAAGTAAGAGGAACTCAGCAGGTCTCTCAATGTCCATAGAAGGTAAAGATATATTACCGATATTTTGGACATGAGCCCTTCCTCAAGGTATGAGCAAAAAGCAGACAGGAGCCTATATGCAAAAGGCTGGTGAAAGGGAAGAATGGGAGGGGAGGAGAACAGACCAACAGACAAAAAGTGTTAATTGGATATGATAAGAGGACAGGAAAGATGAGAATTGATTTTGGCTCAGTGAAAGGAGACAGAAGGGAAAAGGGAAGAGAGTGAGAGAGAGAGAGAGAGAGAGAGAGAGAGAGAGACAGGCAGACAGACAGATCTAGAGGAAAGATGAGTAGGGGCTAACAGAAACCAGTAGTTGAGTTCCTAAAAGCTGTAAAGCCAAAGAACAGAAAGAATAAATATTATCTTCAATTTACTTGATTAAAGCTAAAGCAGTGAGGTTATCAAGTTTTCCAATGGAAATCAAAGAAAACTATAGATAATGGAATCTGAATTCTCCACTCTTACAATCTGACTCTAGTCTCAGCTGCTGATATAGAATTTGAAGTGCTCTCTTCTTTTGGTCCATCCCACCTCAACTGCCAAGGACGACAGGCTCAAGGGAACCAGGTTCTTAAATTTGATATATTTCATCATTGTCTTCAGAAATCATTGCCAATCATCATAATATGGGATATCAATGAAACATGATGCCAGATTTTCAACAACTAATGCCTGTCTTGCCAGCCACCCATACATCCTGTAAATTGAACAAAAACACCTCATTAATTCCATGATTCACTAATGTCCTTCCGAAATTACACAGAAACATGCTGTCAGCTGACATCTCATGCTGCGATGCCAATGCACAAATAAATTAATATCTAAATTAGTATGCAGATACACATCAAGTTAATGCAATAAAAATTGACCCCAGAATATCATGGTGCACGTTTCCAGGCAACGATCAATTCTTTGTGGCTTATCATCTCGATGTTTCTTGGAATCTAGTGTCATTTGAAACAAAGTCAGAAATAAGCCCTATGATTTTATGTTCTAAGTGCTGGGGGTTTGGTGGTTGGGGGGGGAGATAATAACTAAATAATGATTTTAACTTGTGTGTTATGAGATAAATGCTAATCAGAGCATCAAGGAGAGCCCCTTATGGGTCAAAAGGGCCTGTTACCGTGCTGTATGTCTAAATTTATAGAAAAAGTATAGATAGGTAAATAAATAAATAAATAGATTGATGCTTAAATAAATGCATTAAAAAATACATAGATAGATAGATAGACAGATAGGTGTAGCTATTTCATTTCTGGAAGTGGGTGTCCCCCATTCAGTTTCAGTCAGACCATGTTTAACCTGCCTACCCCTCACCCAAGGCACATTTCTCAGCCTGACCATCAAAGAGCTTGGAAATCTGGAAACTCATGCTACTGCCATTTATACCAACACCAGTGGACTCCATGCTGGTGTTGGTATAAACTGGCATTAGTGTTGTCCGTTTACACCAGCCCCAGCAACGGAAACCAGACCTCTATCAAGATCCATGGCGAAGTCCCGTCACTGATGCCCCACTGTCCTAAAAGGCAACATTTCCAAGATTAGGCACTCCACTGCCGACCAATACAGTTCATTGTTAGTTTAACCAAAATTATTCTCCAGAGCATTTCCTTCATATCCCAGGTCAGCTCCAACTCCCCAAATTATAATTGCACATCACTTAAAAAAATAGGGAAAAGATAATGCGAGTAAATAAAATTTTTAAAAGCCTATTTGTCTATCTATTTATCTATGTATTTTTCTATGCATTTATTTACATACCAATCTATATTTATTAACCTATCTATACTTTTTTTTTTACACATTTCTAGATAGAGCACAGTAACAGGCCCTTTCAGCCCACGAGCCCATGCCACCCAATTACATCCAATTAACCTACAACCCCCAGTACATTTTGAAGGGTGAGAGGAAACCAGAGCTCCCAGGGAAACCCCACACAGACATGGGGAGAATGTACAAACTCCTTACAGGGGATTCAAACCCCAGTCCAAATCCTAATCCTATCTTAACCATACTGCCCTATCTGTCGGTCTATTTATTTATTTGTCTGTTGATTTCTTTTGTGTGTGAGTGAGCTTTTAGATTTTTATAAAAATGGACAATATTAAAATTATTCAATTATTCAATATTTCAGATTTTTACAGTTTTAGGTATTTCACATATTTCCAATATTTTTTGAGAGCTAAAGATAAATAAATGGTAAGAGAGTAACTTTTAGAGAAGAAAACTGGAAAACTAGTAGTGGGAAGTAGACAAATAACAGAGATTCTAAAGAATTATTCTGGTTAAAAGTTCAAAATTAAACATTCAGATTTATTGTCAGAGTACATACATGACATCTCATACAACCCTGAGATTCTTTTTCCTGTGGGCTAGGCAGAATTTCAACTTATCGGAAGTAAGAAAAGTATACAAAAGAGAGAAATATAAACAAAGAAAAAAATGTAAACAAACTGTGCAATACAGAAAATATATATATTTAAAAATAAATAACGTGCAAAGTAAGAGTCCTTAAATGAGTCTCTGATTGAGTTTGTGTTTAGTAGTCTGATGGTGGAGTGGTAGCAGCTGTTCTTGAACCCGGTGGTATGAGTCTTGTGGCACCTATACCATATCCTGGCTGGTGTTCATCCTTGATGATTGCTGCTGTTCTCTGACGACAGCATTCCATGTAGATTTTCTCGATGATGGGGAGAGTTTTGCTTGTGATGTACTGAGCTGTGCCTACTCCCTTTTGATCAAACTTCTTTGTAAAAAAAAAACTAAACACATCTCAATAGAGGCAGTATGCTAGTATGGTTAGTGCACCCACTGCTTCACAGTGCTAGAGACCTGCTGTCTGTGTGGAGTTTGCACATTCTCTCTGTAGCTGTATGGATTGACCCCAGGTGCTCTGTTTTCCTGTGGGTTACTTGATTAATTAGCCATTTTAAATTGCCCCTTTCGTGCAGGTGAGAGGGCAAATCTGCAGGAAATTGATGGGACTGAAGGATGAAAAATTAGGATTAATGTTCAATTAATCTCAAATGAGTACAAATAGGTGGCCGATGGTCAGGGTGTACATGGTGGGCTGAAAGGCCTATTTTTGTGCTGCATCTCCCCATGAGTCCAGTAATTAATGATCAAGGAGTGTAAGGCAGCAACAAATTTAAAACAATCAGAATTAGGATTTATTGTCATGAAGTTCAGGGGTTTGCAGCACCATCAGAGTGAAAACATTCAGATTATAAACATCTTACAACGTTACTGTAAAAAATAAAAATTATCGTGTACGAAAAGTAAGGCAGTGTCTTTGGTTCATCGATGGCATCAGGGAAGAAGCTGTCCTTGTGCCACTGAGTGCTCACGTTTAGGTTGCTGTATCTTTTTCCCAATGGTGGCAGATTGAAGAGGGCATGGCCTGGGTGGTGGGGGTCTTTGAGGATAGAGACTGCTTTTTTAAGACATTGCCTCATGTAGATGTCCTCGATGGAGTGAAGTCTAGTGCCTGTGACATTGCAGGCTGAGTTAACAACCCTCTGGAGTTTATCTTGTCCTGAAAGTTAGTGCATCCATACTAGACAGTGATGCAACCAGCCAGAATGCTCTCCATGGCACACCTGTAGAAGTTTATGAAAGTCTTTGTTGACGTACTGAATCTCTTCAGACATCTCACACAGTATAGCCACTGGCGAGCCTTCTTTGTGATTGCATCAACATGGAGGGTCCAGGACAGATCCTCAGTGATTTTGACATCCAGGAATTTGAAATTCTTGACTCTCTTCACAACTGAGCCCTTGATGAGGACTGGGTCATGTTCCCCTGACTTCTTCCTGAAGTTCACAATCATCTCCTTGGTTTTGCTGACGTGAAGCGCAAGGTTGTGTTGTTACACCATTCAACGAGCTAATCGATCTCCCTCCTGTATGGTTCCTAATTGTTGTTTGTAATTCTGCCACTGTTTGTGAATCTGTACCATTGGAGGAAAAAAAGTAAAATAATAGGGCTAAAGGCCATACGGTCTTCTGGATCTAATGGCCTGAATCCTAGAATCTGAAAGGAAATGACTGAATAGCTCATTGATACACGGGATTTAATCCTCTGTAAATTTTGGAGAATTAACACATGCGAAAAATTGCAAGGAAGGAGCAAAACAGGAAATTATAGACCAGTTTACATTATATTTGTCATCTGGGGAATGTTAGAATCCATTATTAAAGTTGTAACAGTGGACTTTAAAAACTAGGGGACTTGCCTTCAGAATAAGCAGACACCCTTTTAAGATAGACACCAGGAAGGAACTTTTTCTCTAAGAGGGACATGACTCAATCCTGAGTGTTGTGGAGAGAGAGTCATTGATTATATTCAAGGCACAGACTGTCAGATATTTGAAATGTATGGAGTCATGGACAGTACACAAACATGCTGGAGAAACTCAGCAGGTCATGCAACATCCAGAAGAAGAGAAAAGCAGTCAAAGTTTTGTGTCTGAGCCAAAAAGTCGGTTAAGAATCATACTGAGAGAGGAGAAAACTGGTATTGAGGCCAGAATTAGATTAGCCATGAATATAAACCAAAACCACTGAAAACGCTCCACTATATTTTAGATTTTCAGCACCTGCATTTTTTTTTGGTTCTCACTTAAATCCACCAAAATCTTTGAGAATCGGAGCATGTTACTAGCATATTCCTGCCTCTGCTTCTTGCTTTCTTACGTTGAAACAACCCTTCGGTGTCTCTATGATCTATTAAATGACTTGCTCAAAATCCATTGAAATTGCTGTAGATTGCACATAAATAGCGCTTGGAGTTAGACTGCACCTGCTCCCCATCATTTTACCCATAATAGCTTTGTCTGGCACATTGCCAGTCTTTCCCATTCTCTTGGTCTTCTCTCTTAGAGCAATCTGTCCCAATCTGTGTTGAATGCTTGTGGATGTAAATGAGCTTTGGAATGCCATGTCCATGTGGCACTGGATAAAAATAAAAACTATTGCGGTATACATTCCATGTCCAAAAATAGTACATGAGAGACAAGAGAGAGCCTTCCACATTTGAGCTAGTATAAAATAATGCATCAGGTCAAGGAAGTAAAGGATACAGAAAAGGAGGCCCAAGAGTGTTTCACTTTATTAATATACCAAATCAAATCACCTGATTCCATTATCTAGTCACAACTATGTTGAAGATTTTAAATATTTTGTGAGAAGTAAATTCCCCTCAGTTCCTGTTCCCTAACTTTTTAAAACAGAAGATATGGACTAAAACCACAAGCCTGAAATTGCACATTTTGAAAGATCCTCCATTGAAATGAATTACTTGCAGTATTACATTATCAGGGAGAATTACAGTTAATAGGTAAGCCTGTATGTTACCTTATTTTTCTAGAACTAGTATCTTGAAAGTGGATCAGAAATTTATTGATGTTTCCTTAGCCTTAACCAAAGCAGGAGTGAGAAGATGTGAAGGCCTGGGGTGGGAAGAGAAGACCTGGAGCTGGGAAACAGGACTCGGAGTAGGCTAGTCTCTGCAACCAGAAACCAAGGAGTGAGCTGAAGCAAGCCTGGGTGACTGAGAGGAACACATATTTTATTCCTCCTGGACCTAACAAATGAACATTGAATTTTCTAATTGAAGTAACCCTAACCCCCCCTCCCCCCAACTGAATCCACTGTTTCCACCTCTTCTTTAACACATTTTTCTCTCTCCAATTGACCCTCCTTTCCAAATGGTTTCTGCCATTTCTCCTCTCACACCTTTTGTCCTATCACCTGTGTGCCCCTCCCCCAGCCTTTTCCCCGATATACAGTATGTAATGTTACCTTTTTATCTTTGTTTTGACAATGGATTTTAATTCAAAATTTCAACTGATCATTTCTACCCATGGATGCTGTCTAACATGTTGAATTCCTCTATCAATTTTTTGCCTGCTCAAGATTCCAGCATCTGCAGTTTTTGTCTTTCCCTGGGTGACTAGTCCTTTTGTTCTTGGGCTCACTGTGACTATTGTAAGCATCTAACTCAACCACACCTCAAGTATGAAAGTTACTCATCTTTACAGCCCCCTGATATGGAAGAACTGAGGATCCGTCTCAGAGAAGAGACTATTTTGCATTCATTTTTCTCTGCCTCTCTCCCTGCCCATCATTCCTGAGTTCATGGAATAGCTTCTAGCATCTATTCTTAGCAACTTGATTTGCCTTTGCCACTTTGGATTTATTTGCCAGATTACACATTTACCGGCTTTGGGTGGAACAGGGAACCAAAATAATTGGACGTAGTCATATTATGGAATTTCAAAAATCCATTGCAGTCATCTGTTTCCAAACATTTTTTTAAAAAAAAGAAACATTTGATGCTTTTTTTCTCCAGCATATACAAAAATAATCTTTGCAATGACGTAGCGAAGGAGTATCCACGTTAGCTCAGTGGTGGCACTGTCAGCTTTCACCTGTGTCTGAGTTGATAATTAATCTTAACGTCACAAAAACAGATGATCTGATCATTTATCTCAGAGATCTTTATGGAAAATACAGTATCAAGTACAAATTGGCTGCTATATTTCTTCACACTCCCATGACCGCATTTCCAAAGTGTTGCATGGGATGTAAAATCTTTGTAATGTCCAGAGGTCATAAAAGATTAGATAAATGCAATTTTTTCTTCTATCATCATACATCATCTCTGCTTCAAGCAACAGTTAACAATCAAAAGAATGAAACTGTTGTGTTTTCACTTCATTGTTCATGAATAAATAAATATACTGTTCAAAATGGTACGACTTCAAATCAAATCCCTAATCTGTGGTCAGACAGCAATCAGCCAACAATTATCCTTAGTATTCTGGTATCCTGCTTCTGTCTCTGATTAGTGTAGAATTTGGCTAAGCTCTAGCTTGCACTTAACTAAGAATATCTTCATTCCTATGTAAAATTCCTCTTATAACCTGGCACCCCTTCAACCAGTCTTGAGCCAGTCTCCAGCGGTCTTCTGCCTAATGTGAATCCCTCGACAGCAGCTGCAGCTTGCACAGTTTCCTTGCCTCGAGTCGCCATCAGCCCACCGCCTGTGTGTTCTTCAGCTGCAGAACCCCTCACTTGTTTCCTGCCGTCGTCCCTGCTCTGTGGGTCATCTCCTCTACTCCTTCTCAAACGGAGGGATGTTCTTATGAGGGAATAATTATGTTTAATTTCCATATTCTGGTGGGCTCTGGATTTTCAGTCACTGCATAAAGACCAATAAATTTTGGGACACTGAGGGGGATTGGGTGGTGAGCGGAAGATGGGGAGGATGTAATAATTTTGAAGAGCCACAAGGGTTCCTCCTAATCCTATTTTAAAGAAAAAATAACTATTGTGAACACTTGCTAATATCAGGTTCTTTATCATAAGTGTTGGCTTGCCACCACTTCCATGTTGACACTAGAATAGATTCAAGAATGTGCTCAGATTGCCAAAATTGACTTCAGGGATACCTATCCCATGACTGCCTGAGGTGGAGTTAAACCAATCAAAATCATTGTCAGAACTTCAACTCCATGCTTTGGGAGCACAGAGAAACCTAATTTGATGCCAAGCACCTCATGCTCCTTATGTCATCTTAGAACCACAGGTGAAAGTGGAAGCCAATCATCTTCATTGCTGAGTGAATGCATGAAAGAAACCCAAACAACGTTTTAAATTATAATTTAGGTTGATCTAGAAACTACTAAGAAATAATCAGTTTAATTTAATGTTCTTTTCCGGCAGTATCTTTTTTTAGTCCAACCACTGAGCTTTTAGCACCACCTCCACACCTGAAGCTGTGTGAGTCATTGCATACTTGATGCATGAGGCTGCCTTTAGGACGAGCTAGGTGGTGTATTCTAGATCTGAGAGAACGATCTGTTGAACTAAATATGGTTCTGGCTGGCAATTTGAACGTTATATTTTGATTCGTGATGACACATGAAGGGTAACTTGTACCAGTCCCACCTGGATAATAACTTTGTGCTGTGAATGGATAATCTTTTTATACACTAATTTTATTGTCAACGGGTTTAGAATCAGACAGATCTACAATTAAAGACATTGCATTGTGTCCAAGTGGAAATTGGCTCCAAGGTTTATATCATTATAAAATTATAATTCTTTGTTTCACTCTCTAAATAATAGATATGTTTTTAAATTTAGGGTTTGAATTGTAATATTAGAACAATTGTTCCACATTAGTATATAGTTGCAACATTTGATCCTGGGAGTGAGAGGGTTTCATCATGAAGAGGGATGAGAGGCTGTTGTTCTTTTCATAACAATAATCAACTAGAAGAGAAAACCTGCTCAAAGACATTTCTAAATAGAAACAAACTTTTTTTTCCATTGTAACTGTGGGGATAAGTTTACAAACGTCATGGAAAAGGGTTGGGGAGGGTAGATTAGGAGATGTTTCAATGCAGGGAGCTACTGTGACAAGGAATATCTGACCAGAAGCATTGGGAAGACAGAAGTTAGATAGGGTTTTTAAAGGGGAAATGAATAAGAAGGAAAATAGAAAGAGAAGTATTTACGATCTTTGCAAAGGGCTGTTCTTTTACTGGATGGGATCTGAACATTCTATCAGTCCAAGGACTGATCGACGTTCATAAAACGAAACAAAATAATTATTTTTCTCAAGTTAAATTTCTCCAGAATGTGAGCCAATTGTTCGTCAGATTTTTGCCCAATAGGTGAGGAAGTGGGCTGCTTCAACAACTACCGTCCAGTAGCACTAACTTCTACTGTGATGAAATGCTTCAAGAGGCTGGTCACGGCCAGAATTTGCCTATATTCATAATTGCTCCACAGCAGATGCGGTATCGCTGACTCTTTTGATCACCTCAAAAGCAGCAATTCATACATACGGCTGCTCTTCATCAACTACAGCTTGGCCTTCAATACCATTATTCCCTCAGTGCTGGTCAAGAAGCAACAAACTCTAGGCCTCTGTACCCACTCTGCAACAGGATCTTTTACTTTCTCATTGGAAGACCACAGTCAGTACAAATTGGAATCAAAGTCTCCTCCTTAGTGATCATCAACACAGGCACACCCCAAGGATGCTCTACTCGTTAAACACCCATGACTGTGTGGCCAGGCACAATTCCAATGGCATCTACAAGTTTGCCATTGACTCTACAGTAGTCGGCAGTATCACAAACAGAAATGAGGAAGTGTACATGAGGGAGATAAATCAGCTGCCTGGTATGGAGGCACCAACTCTCAGGACAAGAATAAACTCCAGAGGATTGTTAACACAGCTTGCGACATCACAGGCACCAGACTTCACTCCATCAAGGACATCTGTATGAGGCAGTGTCTTAAAAAAGCAGTCTCTATCCTCAAAGACCCCGACCACCCAGGCCATGCCCTCTTCACTGTGTTATCATCGGGGAAAAGCTGCAGGAGCTTAAAGACGAGCACACAGCGGCACAAGGACAGCTACTTCCCTGCTGTCATCAGGTTCCTGAATAATCAATGAACAAAAGACGCTGTCTTACTTTTCATGCACGATTATTATTATTATTTTATTTTATTTTTTACAGTAATGTCATAAGATGGTTATGATATGTATGTTTGCACCACTATTCTGCTATAAAACACCAAATTTCATGACTTGCTCATGTCAATAAATCCTGATGCTTATTCTGAAGTGAGGATTGTTTTTACTGCAACACCAAAGGTAAGTGGAAGCAGAAGTTACAATCAGGAAATTCTATCTACAGCCAACAAAAGTTTCCTTTTCAAATATTTATTTTCTTACAAAAGGGAAATAAATAAATATTTGAAAAGGAAACCTTTGCAGGGTGTGGGGAATGAATAGGGGAAATAGGACATATTGGATAGACCTTCAAAGAGTTAGCACAGACAAAAATGTGCATAAATCTATGAAATATACGTAACAACCAAAATATTTAAGAAACGTTGTATTGCCTTAGAGCTCTATGACATATTAGGCATGGAGAGGGCTTTCTGCAAGGATCGAGCAGCTCCCCTATCAACTCCCCTATCATTATTTCCATCCATTCTGACAAGCAGACAGGAACATGGTTCATGCTCCATTCCAAAAAACAATCCTTCAGATACTGTAACAATGACTGTTCCTGTGTGTCTGTTGACTGACCCATGTGATATCACCATTGACCAAACCAAAATGCCAGCAAGCAATGACTGAAGAGTTTCTCACCTTTCTCAGGGCCAGAACTACATTCTTTATATTCAAGTTCTCTATTAATCATTCAACAGAGGAAGAGGTGACCTTTTTCCATCAGCTGAGTAAAATGACCTTCCCCCTACTCATTAACAAATAATAAGCAAAGCCAGGCAGCAACAGTGCAAAACTCCCCCATGAGCTGAATGCATTCTATGCTTGTTTCATACAGGGACTCAGTGATATCACTCTTGCTGATGTCAGATTTGGCTGTCCGAAGAGAGAGCTCACAGAAAATCAGTGGTCCATTTGAAGTCTCCAGATGTGACCTGGGAGCCTTCATAGATCAGCTGGTGGGTGTATTCACAGATATCTTTCATTACTCCCTGCAACATCCCAGAGCTCTCACCTGCTTTGTGTCCAACATTGTAACCGTACCAAAGTAATACATAATTATGGGCCTAAATGACTATCAACTAGTGGCTCTGACATCCATCATCCTGAAGTGCTTTAAAAGACTGGACATGGCTCACATCTCACATCATTGAGACTTCAGGAGGGGTTGGGAAAGGCCCGTTCTCTTGTTCACATCAATGGCACAACAAGAGCCAGTAGATAGCTTTAAGAACAACCATTTTCAGTGACCTGACGTGGACTGACCACATTGGCAGGAGAGTCAAGAAAGCATACCGTTAAGTGTACTCTTTTGGAAGCCTAAAGAAGTTCAGCATACCACCCCCCCCCCCCCCCCACCATGTCCCTCCTGTCCGTACGGAGCATTGAAAATGTCCCAGCTGGATGTATCACAACATGGTACAGGAGCTACTCTACCCAAGATTGGAAGATGTAGCAGAAGATGGTGCATGCATTTTAGAACATCACACATACTGTACCTCTCTCCCCTCCACCACCTCCATGCACACGCCTACTGCTTTGGAAAGGCAGCTAACCTACTGAGGGACCCACCCCACCCAAGCCAAACTCTCTTCCCTCTCCTTCCATGGGGAAGAAGGTTGAAGTGTGTGAGACTGACATCAACAAGTTCAAAGATAATTTCTTCCACACTGTCATCGGGCACCTGAATGAATCTCACAAAAGTGAACTCATAGTGCCTTGGCTGTGTTCTAATTGATCCTTTAATTGTATCATTGCACACATTAATGTGCTCTTTCTGTTCTATTTTGTACTTCTGTATGCATGTTGGAGTTGACTTTCTGGACTACCTACAAAATGAATTCTTCTCACTTTACCAGGAATAATGAGACATTAAACTTGAAACGGTATTTATCTCCTTAGTTGACTATGGTCACACAGCAGAGAAAAATCTATAACTAATTGTGAGAACAATATTTAGAAATAAATGATAGCAGTGGTTCAATTTATATACTTTGTAATTTCATACTAAATTTACAAATGGTTATGGGATTATTTCAAAGACTGCATAGCAGATTTTAAGTCTCTGACATGTTTTTGTCCATTTGCTATGTTCTTTTACACTCATCTCAGTTTTATTATTTTTCACTTTAGTTATCTTGTCAGAATAATCTATTCAATCAATCCTTCAATGTGTAAAAATACTTTGATAACTTGCATTCTTAGCACCGTACCTGATTATGAACTGAGCTTCTAATCGTGTATTCATCTCTTTCATGTTCCAATTCCCACTTTGGAACATTAACTGCCACTACTTCAACCCATCTATTGCTAAATCTATCTTGCTTTTGTTACTTCAACTTAAACTTCAGTCCATTTAAATCCTGCTCTCTGTGCCCTAATTTACACTATAGGTACTCCACAACTTGCAAACCTATGCACATATGACCAATTTTTTTTTAAATATAAAATTTATGCAGTTTATGTTGTATTTGACAAACTATAAGAGAGATACAGAGAAAACATAATTACCTTGTTAATCGGCGTCCCAGGCTCTTTCAGCTGTGCGCGGTCATCTTGATTACTGTGTGCATGTGCGAGTCTTTGGCTAGCGCATGCATGGCGGGTTCACATATTGGAGTTCGGTTGGTGCATGTTCGAGAGTTAAGGGCATGAATTCAATAGCATTAGGGCGTTTTGCTCTTGCACGTGCGCCTATCGAAGACTCGCACATGCGCGCAGGAAGCAAGATGGCCGCGCCTAGCCTACGTACCCCAGAATGCCAACTATCAAGGTAAGTATGCAACCCTGACATACGTCCATTCTGAGATATGACCGGTCATCCAGAATGGAAATCAGACATATGTCGGGGAGTATCTGTACTACCATTCTGGCTCCGCTCAATTTGCTTGATAATTAAAATGATTATCATCATCTTCATGTCCTTGTCTGCATCACCGCAAGTTTGATATGTGTACATTTCTCCAGGTCAGATCTCATATACCATCCACTTCCTTCATGCCAGGCTCAGGAACAACTTCAACCAGGTTCAGGAACAGCTGGCACCCCTCTACCATTAGACTCATTTAAGGACTCTTGCTTGTGCACTTTATTGATTTTCTTTTTGTTCTCTCTGTATTACACAGTCAGTTTGTTTACATGTTTTATGCTGTGTACAGTTTATTTTTTGCACTACCAATTAGTGGTCATTCTGTCACGCCCGCAGGACAAAGGTATGTGATGCCATATATGTTCTCTGACAATAAATCTGAAATCTGAAACTGCCAGAATGAAAAGTTGTTTTTTTAACTGACTGCATGGGCTCTGAAGTTGTCTCAGCAAATGTCTGTCAGTTAGTTCCTCCTTTCCTCCTTAAAGTCAACCTCTTTCATTCACATCTTAGTCACACTCGTTAAGTGTTTATTTTTATGCAATAACATCTGTCAAGTGGCAGAATATTTTGCTCTATTAAGAATAACATTAATGCAAGTTGTGCTTTGAAAACAGGGGGTATGAATTTCAAAGTGATTTTTAATCTTTAACTTCATATGTCAAAGTTTCAACAACTCCATGTGATAACATTGAACTATCAGTAAATGGTAAATTCATTGATATTAAATTTTTAATTTTTTAAAATTTAAATTTAGACATACAGCACTGTAACAGACCCTTCTGGCCCACAAGCCCATGCCACCCAATTACACCCAAGTGACCTACAACCCCAGTACTTTTGAATGGTAAGAGGAACTGAAGACCCAAGGAAAACCCCATGCAGACACAGAGAAACTCTTTACAGACAGCGCTGGATTCGAACCCTTGTCCTGATCGCTGGTGCTGTAATATTGTTGTGGTAACTGTGCCGCCCTAATCCTGGTGTAGCTGGGGGGGAATGGGGTGGTGGGGGGTGCAGGGAGAGCGGTCTGGCAACTGGGGAGGAATAGCTCTGAAGGTATTTATTTCTCCTTGGCTTTCAAAATTATAATGTTAATGAGGTACATTATAATAAAGTATTAGATAACTTTGCTAGAATGAAGCCTTGATGAAAGAGGCTGTTGTAATTGCTTCACACACTGATTTTTTTGCTTCATTTTGTTTTCATGTTTCATTTAAAATGTAAAATAATTAAATGATAAATAAATTGTTTTGATTTTAAATACAAATAACCATGATGTACTTCCTTCGAAACGGTAGCTTAAGTTCCTTGTGTTAAATACAAAACAAAAATGTATAATGAATTAAAACCACCACACCTCCCCCCCCAGTCTGATGCTGTCGAAAGCTGAAATATGAGTGTGGCCCGCCATTCAACCACTGACTCAGCATCTGGTATGTGTCGTGGTACCTTTTTTATTTGCTCGCTCCCCCTAACATTAAAACCTGTCCCTAACCAATACACATACTGACAATCTGTCACATCTAAGGTTGTCATATACTTGAGACAAACTCACCATCTGGAATCACAGAGAAATTCCACAAGAACTAAATACTGGTCAGCATCTCTGATCATTGATTAAGCTTTGAATACATTGGGCCTTTGTTTATTGTAAGCCAATTGGATAATGCATATCACCTTGAAGGAATTCAAATTCAGATATCTCATTGTCCTGTAAAACTCTCGTAACTGCTTGTGAGCAACTCTACAAGAAGTTCATATCTTGCTCTTCTGGATAGTGGATTCTATTTTCTGGATTGAATAAATAAATGCAAATTCTATTATCCTATCATCATGGTAGCCTCAAGTCTCCAAGGATTTAACCAAGCAATTATTTGCCTCATTGTCTTTCTCCAATTTTAAAAATAATATAATTTCCTCCACTGTCATCAACAATGATTCCATAAAAAACAAGATTAAATTTTTGAAACAGTTTGAAATGGACTACAATTTTAACATATCTCAGGACCAGCAATTGACATCCTTAACCCTATGATTTTTACATAGTAGAGGAATTAAGGGATATGGGGAAGTGGCGGGGTAGGTGGAGATGAGCCTATCATCAGATTAGCCATGATCACATTGAATGGCGCAGCAGGCTTGACGGACTGGATGGCCGACTCCCGCTCCTATTTCTTATATTCTTATGTTCATCAATATCTCTGCTAAACCAAATTAGAACAACAAAACTTGGTCTGAATTATTTCACACATTTTCTCTGTAAGTGTTCTCATAGACCTGTTTCTCCATTCCTCTCATTCATTCACTTTCTTTTTCCACTCAGTGGCCGAAACCTTTTCTAATCCAAGATAAGTTTTCCTCTCACCTCCAATCCTTTCTGCTGCCTCTAATTGAAAGACAAGGCTGCTCAGCTGCTTATTTTAAATTGTGAGACAGGGAAATTGACATCCTGTTATTGACATTGCAATTGGATCATTGCTTATTCTAACTGTAAAATTGTATAATATTGGTAAAATGCAGACAGTGATAAATAATTGATTAATCAGAAACAATTGCATTGGTGTAGATTTCTGATTATCTTTATAATGGATCAAAGAATTGAGCATTACTTTAAATCTCCATCAAAATATGAGGAACCAAGTACCTTGAATACCTGAAAGATCTATGGTGTTGGCACTGGAGACTGCATGCTAGGATCATTCTGATCCCAAACTTCCAGCTCAACTTCAGATTACAAACCTCCTTTTCTTGTTGTGTCCTTTATACTATTTGTTTTCTCTCTTTCTAAAGTTTCAGCAAAAGTGGTTATAAGAACAGGACAGTGAATGAATGAACTAGTCATCTGGAATCACTATTGAAAAACACAACAGGAGAAAGCTATTTGGTTGATTGTGTTTGCACTGGCTATTTAAATAGGCTTTGGGTATGCTTGATAGTACTGAGGGTCAAAGGAATAATTAATTTGTAAAGTGCCTTTCAGAATCTCTGAATGCCCAATAGTTCACTTTTGTAGTGGAGGTATTTAGTTTCGATTAACAATTTTATTCCATATTATTCCAGCATGGGGTCTTGGGAGTGAATTGAAACCAAGTCTTCGATTCGACTTTCCTTCTCTGCCCCAAGGAAGATGTTTGTTTTTTTGGCATCGGATCTCTTACTCTTTTGGCCGCTGAGGGTGTTTATCTTTGCAGGAGTGCAGAGTGATTCAAACTGATCTAGCGAATTCTTCGTGAATATTCCAAATTACCAGCCAGGGTGACCAAATCAACGGGGTTGGGAACCTTTCCCTGAAAATGCATCCAAATTTTGTCTTGTATACATGTTGTACGTTGAGGTGTCTTGCTGGAAATGCACCGGAGTCGGGCGACATTAATTCCTTTAACAGCATATGATACATATTGAAATCCTGTTAAAAGTTTGGCTCCTGTAAAACTTTTCGCGGTTCGCACAAACACCGTTCAAAGTTAGGCTGATTTTATGGACAGATCTTACATTTTTCCCCCTTATAGTTTGAGATCGAATTGTACACCGATTGGCCGGTGCAAAAATTGGGAGAGCATTGTAACACTACAAAATTTGCAATGTGTGTATGCCCCGAACGCGAAAACACCTTCACAGCAGCTGAGCGAACCTCCTTGATCTCTCTCTCTCTTCCCCTCCCTCTAACTCGGTTTTTCCTCATCTCCCAGAGTTTGAAGGTCTCTCTCTCTCACACTGGGCAGGATTTGCGGGGCTTTCTGTTCTGCATCTTTGGAAAGGGGATTTTTCACTATCATTTGGAGTTCTCGCTCCCGCCTCTGGAAGCTGGGGTCCCCCTTTCTTTGTTGGGATATCGATGTGCCGTCTTTCCTTCTCCCTGTCTCTCTGTTGGGAGCCCTCTCCCCCCCCCCACCCCATGGGATCTTCCATTGGCGGCTCTCTCTGACCATGGTAGATTATGATACTGATTCTCTGTCCTACCTTGGCGACTCGAAGCGGCAAGTTTTGTTGGGATCCTCCATGTAGCCTGAAGCCCCAGGGCGCCCGACCACTCAGGGTGACGAGGGTTTCTTTCCCGCTCCCCATAGCCTCTCCTGCTCTTCAGCAAATGCCGTTTCCCTGGGAGGTCTTCATGGCGAACGTTCTCGCCATCATTCACATCTTGTCCGAGCTGAGTATTTGCAGACGCCGGGAGGATCAGTGCGAGACACTGGTCTCCGGTCTCCTCTCGACAGCAAAGCATCAGCAATCATGAGGGGTTCTTGGTTGAAGGCCAAATGTCAGCACATGTTGCGTCAATCTCACAGCGGTGCTGTGGAAAGATCCATGAAGAAAATGCAAATACCTGTCTTCGGGGACACCACATCGCTTTCAAACTCTCCCTTGTCGGTTTCATGCTTTGTCACAAACAAGGAAAACATCAGGAGTATATAGGTGGGATACAAGTACACTTTGGTCACCATTTTTTCCAGGGTCAGAACAGCGATTTGCAGCAAATACTGAGTTTCGGGCAGAGTCTGAATTAACTTTAGTTCGCAAAGAATTTCATTGAGCTTTTTGACGCCTTGAATGTGCGGATACACACAACGCAGAAAATAAATTCATTATGCAAATCAGAGCGTGCAAACGACTCCTTCACAACATTTATGCAAAGGACTTTGATTTGGCAGGAAATTTTACTTGCACAACTTATTGTATTGTGTTTAAAAAAGGGGCTTCTGACCATCGGTGCTCCGATGTGGTCTCCTTTACGTCGGAGAGACTGGGCGCAGACTGGGAGATCGCTTGATTGACAACCCATCTCTGAACCACGGCATGAGCTTGGATTTCCCATGGCCACCCACCCATTTCAATTCCCTGTCCCATTCCCTTACTGACATATCTATCTGTCATGCACTGCCAAATTGAGACCATCCGCAAATTGGAGGAACAACACCTAATCTTCCCTCTGGGATGGACTTCTCTGGTTTCATTAACCCCTCCATCTCCCACACCCTCTTCTTCCCCTTCTTGCCTTTCCTCCAGCTCACTTTCTCTCCCCTTTTCCTTCTGTCTCCTTTCACAGAGCCAAAATCAATTCTCACCTCTCCTCTTATCATACCCAATCAACACCTTTTGACTCTTGGTCTGGACTCCTCCCCCTGCCATTATTCAGATACCTTCTTGTGTTTTGCTTATACCTTGAAGAAGGGCTCAGGGCCAAAACATTGGTCGTATATCTTTACCTCCGAGGGACGCTGTGAGACCAGCTGAGTTCTTGCACCATTTCTGTGTGTTTTTACTGCAATCACAGCATCTGCAGACTTTCACGTTTCATTCCCTTGTGACTATACTAACAATTTTACACTTTCCAATTTTGATGAAATAAACTATTTCTCTCCAGAGATTTTATTAATTTCCAACATTTCCTGATTTTCTTCCCGTTTCCAATATCTGCAGGGCCTTCATTTTGCTTTTCAATTATTGTTTTATTACCTGCTTTGGAATTCACGTTCCCCTAATAGGCAGAACTGTGTCGGCGACCCAGCCCCGCTTGTAATGCCATGTAGTGGATCAGCCCTGGGAAGATGGCGCCGTCGGGGGTTTCTTCCTCAGTCAAACTTCCCGTGTGGCATGCACCCCAGGTAGCATGGTGACATCATCACGCACATGGTGACCGAACCAACGCTGCCCTTAAAGGGGCACGTGCCAGATTCAAATAAAACAATCATTAATGACCCTCAACGTGGTGGCTGTGCTTCTTATTCTGCTCACACCGCCACAGTGTGACCCTGATGAGCCTGGACATTTTTCTGGACTCAAGTAACATGAATTCAGCAGAGGTTAATGCTATCTCCATCAAGCTTCCCCACCCCCACCTTTTAGACCCACCACCTGAGAACATGGTTCAATTCCAGCTTTGCAACATCTCCGCAGATGCTATGATGTTTTACTAATTCGTGAGCATGCTGGACCAAGACAAGGCAGCGAGGGTGGATGACCTCATCCATCACCCCCCGGCTGTGGGCAAGTACACCACCCTCAAGGATCTGCAGGCCAGCTGCCATTGATAGCTGAGATGGCTGGCCACACAAACAGCCTCCTTCATGTTATGGACAAATCCACTGGCTGTCGCTTCCTGGTGGACACAGGGGCTGAGTTGAGTGTCCTCCCCCCCCCCCCACGACCTTAGAGACTTGCACCCGATCACGGTCCAACCCTGCCGGCGGCCAATGGCTCCACCATCAAGACCTATGGCACCTGCAGGGCACAGATCGAGATCGGGAGGGAAAAATTCCACAGGAGGTTCGTCCTGGCCTCAGTGGGTACCGCACTGTTGGGAGCCAACTTCCTGAGGGCTCACGGTCTCCTTGTTGACATGAAGGGCAAGAGGCTGGTCAGCGCCCACACGTTCCATTCCATATGGTTGGATACAGCAGACACCTGCAGGCCAGAAATTGCTGCCGTAGCCATCGCTAGGGACAAGTTCTCTGACCCTCCATGAGTTCCCCGCCGTCTTGGAGCTGCATTTCAATGTCGCCCTGCCCCAGCATAGGGTCTTCCACCACATCGCCATGCAAGGCCCCCCGCTGCATGCTAGGCCCAGATGGCTGCTGCCTGAAAAACTCCAGCAGGCAAAAGAGGAGTTCTTCAGGCTTCAGGAGCTGGGAATAGTCCGGTGCTTGGACAGCGCCTGGGCATCACCACTCCACATGGTCCTGAAATCATCTAGGGGGTGGAGACCCTGTGGGGACTACCATCAGTTGGACGATGCAACCACCCCCAACAGGTACCCAGTACCCCACAAACAGGACTTCTCCACCAACCGGCATGATACACGGGTTTTCTCCAAAGTGGACCTCGTGCGAGGATACCATCAGATCCCGGTGCATCCAGATGACGTGGGCAAGACGGCCACCATCACCCCCCTTGGCCTCTTCAAGTTCCTCCGCATGCCCTTCAATCTAAAGATTGTGGCCCAAACATTCCAGCACCTCATGGAAGCGGTGGGAAAGGATTTGGACTTTGTGTTCATCTACCTGGACAATATACTGATTGCCAGTCGCAACCGCAAAGAACACAAAGCCCACCTCCGCACCCTCTTTGCCCAGCTGGCAGATTTTGACCTCACAGTCAACGCAACCAAATGCCAGTTCGGTAGAGAGTCCCTCTAGTTCTTGGGGCACATCATTTTGGCGGTTGGGGCCACCCCAGTGCCGGAGAAGATGGTGACCGTCCAACACTTCCCCAAACCCTCCACCCTGAAGGCCTGCAGGAGTTCATGGGGATGGTGAACTTTTACCATTTGTTCATCCCCAGGGCCGCTCGCACCATGTGCCCATAGTTCACACTCATGGCCACCAACGAAAAAACCCTGGCCTGGCCAGAAGAGGCGGACAATGCGTTTGCGACAACAAAGGAGGCTCTGGCCACCGCAATGCTGCTGGTATATCCACATCCGGAGGCGCACATGGCACTCTCTGTGGATGCCACAGCTACAGCAGTGGAGGGGGGATTCCTGGAACAGTGGCTCGACAGACAATGGCGTGCTGGCCTTTTTCAGCAAACAGCTGCGCCCGCTGGAACTCAAATACAGCACCTTCAACCGGGACCTCTTGGCACTGTGCCTGGCGGGCAGGCTGTTCACAGTTTTCACGGATCACAACCCCCTCAACCAGGCACTGGCAATGGCCAAGGACCCGTGGTCCGTCAGACAACAGCGCCACCTCTCGTACATGTCGGAGTTCACTACCAACATCTGGCACAGGGCCGGCATGGACAATGTGATGGCGGACGCACTCTCACACCTAGCCATCAACACTCTGGCCCCCAGCATGGACTATGCTCAACTAGCTCAGGCCCAGAGAAACAATGCGGAGACACAAGCCCTGCAGATCGCCATCTCAGGCTTTGAACTCAAAGACGTCCAAGTGCCCAACAGTCCAGACACGCTCTGTGACATTTTGACAGGTACACCACGTCTGGTAATCCCGCCGCACTGGAGAGCGAGAGTCTTCAGCATGATCCACGACCTCGCTCACCTGTCGGTGAAGATGACTGTGCGGATGGTTGCAGAGCGGTTCGTATGACATGGACTAAAGAAAGAGGTGGTGGAGCTGGCCAGGAACTGCACCAGGTGTCAGACCTCCAAAGTCCACCGACACACGCAGGCCCCCATCCAACACTTTGACTTGTCGACTCGCAGGTTCCAGCACATCCACATTGATGTCGTTAAACCCTTGCCGGTATCCAGGGAGGCGCATTACCTTCTCATGGTAGTGGTCCATGCCACGAGATGGCCCAAGGCTATCCCGATCAAGGGGGCCTCTGCAGAGACGTGCGCCAGGGCTCTGGTCAGCCAGTGGATCGCCCGGTTCGGAGCCCCGGCACACATCACCAGCGACAGGGGCGCATAGTTCACGTCCGCCTTGTGGACGCAGATGGTAAAACACTTGGGAGTCAAACTCCACCACACCACGCCATACCACCCGCAATCTAACAGAGAGGTTGGAGAGGTTCCACAGGAACCTGAAGGCATCGCTCATGGCCAGACTCGCCGGCCCCGACTGGCAGATGAACTACCCTGGGTCCTTCTTGGGATCAGGATGGCACCCAAGGAGGACTGAAGATGGTATATGGTGCACCGCTCTCCCTGCCTGGTGAGTTCTTTGGCCCTGAACCCAACACCATGACCACAGACACAAACTTGCTGGCGGATCTCCGCAGGAGATTAGCCTCCCTGGCTACCCCACTTCCATCCTGGCCAGTCCACCTCCCAAAGGAGCTCAAATCTGCCCAATTCATTTTCGTGCGGAGGGGACCACAGGGGGCACTGCTGCAGCACTCATACGAGGGGCTGTACAAGGTCTTGCACCGGTCCGGCGGAACCTTCACCCTGGATGTTGGGGGGAGGGAGGAAGTCCATCTGGACTTATCACAGCTGGTGCAGATGGCCAGGCCCAAGCGAAGGGGCCACCCACCCAAGTGGCGCAACACGTAGCTGGTTCTGGGGGGGGGAGGGTTGAGTGTTGGCGCACTTGTTCAAGACGAACTGGCCCCGCTTGTAACGCCATGTGGCGGGGCAGCCCTGGGAAGATGGTTCCTCAGTCAAACCTCCCATGCGGCGCACACCCCAGGCAGCTTGGTGATGTCATCAAGCATGTGGTGACCGAACCAACGCTGCCCTTAAAGGGACACATGCCAGATTCAAATAAAACCGTCGTTAATGACCCTCAACGTGGTGGCTGTGCTTCTTACTCTGCTCCCACCATCACAGAACCAAATTTATTTATTATACAGCAAAACCATTCAGCTCATCTGGTCATGCTAGTTCTCAGCAGGTAATTCTATCACCTCATTTTGCACCTTAATCTCTCACATCTTCACAAAAGTACAGTTCTCATTTACTACACTGAGGGACAATGAAACAATCAATTTTCATGCCTTTTGGTTGTGTGGAAAAGATTAGAGCATCTTGTGGTAATTTACACTGCCATGGGGAGAATGGCAAACCCCATACACTCAGAATCCAAGGTTAGGATCAAACCTTGATGTGGAAAGCTGAAATGTCCTGAGCTGTGTCCACTATCTTTTACAGGGCTTTCCACTCAGGGGCATTGGTGTGCCCATACCAGATTATGATACAGCCGGTCAGCACAATTTCCACCACACATCTGTAGAATTTTGATAGAATTTCTGAGTTTATACCAAACCTCCACAAACTTCCCAGAAGTAGAGGATTTGATGTACTTTTTTCATGATGCCATTAGTGTGTGGGATCCAAAGAATTTAAATTTGCTCACCCTCTCCACCTCTGATTCCCCAGTGATCACCGGATCGCACCTCTGGTTTTCCCTTCTTGAAATGGTTAAATCACCTTTTGTTCATCTGGATAGTGCAATACCACCTGCTGAGCTTTTTTTTTGCCAGAGTGAATCCAAAGAAATTTGTTCTGAAATAAGAAGCTCCTAATGAACTAATTGAAGGTGTTTGAAGATTAAATCACTCGGTTGTCCTATTTTCTGATATGTCTGAAATTTCAGGAATATTATTTCACAGCTAGCTTTCTGAGATTGAAATCACCAAGGATAATCTTTTAAAATAAATTCAATCAGAAGAGGTGTTTGCTTTGAAATTGAGAATTAAAGTTAAATCAATGTCTTAATGTCAGCAGTTTAACTTTTAATTATATATACATGACTTTAAGACAATTGTTTCTCTCTGGAGACTGGCCAGCACAAAATACGAGAGTTGCAATGTGCACAAAACCCCTTCTCATGTCAGTTATTTCCCAAATTAATTGCTCACTTTTCCTGCAACGTGTCTAATCAGCCAATACCAATCTGTGTCAAGGAGTACCAATTACTGTCAGCAAGACACACTGTGGATGCATTCCTTTGTCAGTGTGACTATTTTTATTGCAAAAGTGTCTGATACTTCCAAAAACGAATCCCAGGAAAAATATACACACTTATTCATCTATTCATTGAAATGGAAATAAATGATTTGTCACATTCCAGAGACTTGGTTGTAATTCAGAGTTGGTAGTTCAGAGTTCAGTGAGAGCAAGCTGAACAGTCTCTGATGATGGTTGAAAAGGATATTGGGAAATTGTTTGTGGTTTGGGATGAGAGGCACTAAATTTCCAGCACTTGAGCTCTAGTTGAATTCATTACCACTTCTCAAGAGCATCCAACTAAAGCTATGTTCAAATCTCTGACAGGATTTCTCTGTCTTTGCTTCTTGTCCAAGATGTTGACTTATAATCATTTTCATTGCCACATCTCTTTCTTACCATCCATAGCTGTAAATTCATTCTGTGTAGATTCCAACGAAAAACCTACCCTTTATAATTTGGATCCACCCCAATTAAGACCTCAACCTAACATGTTAACACTTTCTTGCTTTCCTGATTTGCTGATAGTTTTCTGTTCTTATTTCAAATTTCCAGTAGCTTCATTTTTGTTTCTCTTTCTTTAAGATTCTGGGTACTGTCATAATGTTCCCCCTAGTTAAGGAGACTAGAAATATTTTTTAGAATAAGGAACAAAAATAGAAAATGCTGGAAGAACCTATCAGTTAACATTTCAGGTCCATTTAAGAACAAGGGATTAACTACTGAAGACAGGCATTTAATCTATTCTCAGTTGGTCATGAAGTGTTGCCATTCACCAAACCCTGGGAACGCTGGAGGGAGAGTTACCGAAGAGACTGAGAATCATTCAAAGAAGTCAAATGAGTGTTAAGAAAGTGCAGGAAAGTGGTGTTGAGGCTAGGATTGATCAGCCCTTATCTTCTTGAATCAGAATTTATTGTCATGAACTTTATTGTTTTATGGGAGCATTACAAATTACATTTCAAAATAAAATAAATAGTGCAAGAAAAAAGAAAGATGAGAGTTGACAATAGAGGTCTACAAGATTCTGAGAGACGTCGATAAGGTAGACAGCCAGCACCTTTCTCCCTGGGCAGGAGTAGCAAACACCAGAGGATATCTTTACAAAGTGAAGGGAGAAAAGTTCAGGAGAGACACCAGGGGTATTTTTTTTTTTTTTTTTTTTTTTTTTTTTTTTTTTTTTTTTTTACACACAAAGTTGAGGATGCCTTGAATGAATTTACAGGAGTAGTGGTGGAAGCTACATTAGGGGCATTTTAAAAAAAAACTTTATTTATTTAAAAAATCATTAATAGAAAAACAGTATATGATCCAATACAAGTAATTTTATATAATTGATTATAAAAAAGAAAATTAAAAACATAAACACAGAAAGAAGAACAAAAAAAAGACATACCCCTCCCACTCCATCAGCAAGCACTCTTAAGGAGAGCTAAAAAAAAGGAAAAATATATAATACATCAAAGTACATCTAAATGCATATATTCCAAATAACCACTTATTGACAAATTATAATTTATCCAGCCCTAATCCCTTTAAAAGAACCATAAAACCCATTAAAAAAATAGATGGATCCAATGGTAACTTAATGTTATATAATTTTTTTCAAAATTAACCTAATTTCTTCCCAAAATGGTTGTATATAAACACAAGACTAAACAGCATTTTAAAAAGTACCAGTACATACACCACATCTAAAACAAAAATCCAAATTACTAAAACCATATTTTTTCAATTTCCCTGGAGTTAAATATAACTGACGTAAAAAATTATAATTAACCATTCCATATCGTACATTCGTCAATTTAGTTACACTGTGGTAACACATATCTGCCCAATAATCCTCAGGAAAAACAAAAGCTAAATCATTTTCCCATTTAATCTTAGACTTCTCCCATTCCGGTTTATCCATATTGTCTTGTAACACTTGATACATAACAGAAATATAACTCTTTTTTGGTATAGAAGAAATCAAAGATTCAAATTCTATCAATACAGGTAAAATCATCCCTCTACCATACATATCTTTCACCAAAGCTCGAAGTTGATAATAAACAAACAAAGAATTTTCAGCAATATTAAAACATTCCCTCAATTGATTAAAGGAAAGAAACTGTCCTTCTACAAAACAATCCTGCAATGTCTTTATACCCTTAAAATCCCAACTCTTTAAGTAATTATGAAATATTGAAAAAGGAATAAGCTGATTATTATATAGTGGGGTTAAAATTGACAATTTATCTTTTGATCCTAAAATCTTATTTCTTTTAATCCACACCTTTAATAGATGCTTTAATATCATCATATTATATTCCCGCAACAAATTTATATTCCATCGATATATATATAAATTGATACACCTCAATTTCAGAAATGCAAGCCATCTCAACTTTTGCCCAACTTGAAGGTCCAAATCCATCAATCTACTAATAAATTTCAACTGGGCTGATTCATAATAATTTTGAAAATGAGGTAATTGAAGCCCACCTAACGCATTCTTCCAAGTAAGTTTATATAATGCCACCCGGGATAATTTACCTTTCCATAAAAATTCTCTCACGGCTTTATTTAAATCCTGAAAAAATCCCTTTGAAAGAGAACATGGTATTGAATGAAATAAATATTGAATTCGAGGAAAAATATTCATCTTAATACAATTAACTCGACTGATTAAAGTTAACGGGAGATCTTTCCATTTAATTAAATCTGCTTTAATCTTTTTTAGTAAAGGAACATAATTTAACTTATATAAAGATTGATAATCAGCATTTACAATTATTCCTAAATATTTAATTTTATAAGACCATTTCAATTTTATATTCTGAATAATCTCCTTCTCTAACTGACAACATTTCACTCTTATCCCAATTAACCTTATATCCAGATAATGTTCCATATTGCAATAAACATTCCTGCAGATGCAGCAATGATCGTTCTGGGTCTGTCAAATATATCAAAACATCATCTGCAAATAGGTTAATCTTAAACTCTTCATCCAAAAATCTCATCCCTCTTATCTGTTCATTCTGTCTTATTGTTTGAGCTAACAGTTCAATTAGCAAATGCAAACAAGGCTGTTGACAATGGACACCCTTGTCGAGTCGAATGCGTCAATTTGAACGGCAATGAAACTTGACCATTTGTCACCACCCTGGTAATAGGGTTTGTATATAAAGCTTTAACCAAACCAATAAAAAAAAGGGCATAATTTAAACTTCTCCAACACCTTAAATAAAAATTCCCATTCAACCCTGTCAAAGGCTATTTCCGCATCAAGCACAACTACCATTGATTGGATGGTTGGGCTGCTGTCGATATGCATTGACCAAAGTAATCAATCGAAGGATATTATCTGATGCTTTTCTATTCTTAATAAAACCTGTTTGATCAATATATATCAATTTAGGTCAATACTTGGCAAGTCGATTTGCTAACACTTTTGCTATAATTTTATAGTCCACATTCAGTAATGAAATAGGTCTATATGAAGACACTTTCAACGGATCTCGATCTTTTTTTGGAATTACAGTAATTAAAGCACTGGAGCAAGATTCAGGTAACTCATGCTCTTCAGTTACTTGTTGTAATAAATCCTCAAACACAGAGGATAAATCTTCATTAAAATTTTTTTATAATTCCACAGAAAATCCGTTGTCCCCCAGTGACTTTCCATTTGGCATCTCCTGTATAGCTTCCTTAATCTCAAATTCTGTAAATGGAGCTTCCAATTCCACAACATCTTCCTCCTTTAATGCTGGTACAGTTAATTTGGATGAATAAGATTCAATAGAACTACTATCCTGTTTCCCCTCAGATGTATATAATTTTTGATAAAATGAATAAAACTGGTCGTTAATTTCTTGAGGTTTATAGGTAACTATTGAATTCTTTTTAACAGCATTAATAATCCGTGAAACCTGTTCTGTCTTTAACTGCCATGGAAGTACCTTATGTGCTCTCTCACCCAACTCATAATAACACTGCTTAGATCAATTAATTAAACGCTCAAATTGATAAGTTTGCAATGTGTTATAACGTAGTTTCAGATTAGCCAAAACCACTTTTTTTTATCTTGTCACATCTTTCTGAAATTCCTTCTCCAATTCAGCAATTTGCTTCTCCACTTCTAAACTCTCTGCCATATACTGTTTCTTAACTTTAGTAGTATAACTAATAATCTGCCCTCTTAAATAAGCTTTTAGTGCATCCCACAACACATCCCACTATCTACAGAATTATCATTCTCAGTCAAGAACAAAGTAATCTGTTCTTTAATAAAGGTAACAAACTCTGGTTTTTCAACAACATTGTGTTAAATCTCCATCTATAAGATGAATGTACCACTTCTGAACTTACACAAGAGAAAAATAATAAAGAATGGTCCAATATAACCCTATTTTTATACTCCACCTGTAATACTCTTCCTTGTATTTTTTTTTCCAAATCCAAAAAAAAATCTATTCTGGAAAATGAATCATGTCGAGATGAATAAAAGGAAAAATCCTTCTCTGTAGGATTGATTCTTCTCCAAATATCCACCAAATTTAAGTCTTTCATCAAGTCCCCAATTTGTATCACCATCTGAGATTTCTTTAAACTTTTTGGAGATCTATCTAATAAAGGATCCAGAACACAATTGAAATCTCCCCCAACTGAAATATTTTCATTAGCCTGGTTTAACAACAAAAAAGCATTAGAAATAAAATGCTCATCATCTACGTTAGGTGCGTAAACATTAAGCAAAGTCCAAGATTCAGCAAAAATTTTACAATTCACCCTTAAAACCCTCCCAGCATTTCCTTCCATAGATTGTAATTCAATTAGGGGCATTTAAGAGATTCTAAGACAGGCACATAGAGTAGATGAAAGGAAAATAGAGGATTATGAAGTAGGGAGGTGTATTTTTTTTGGCAGGTCAACAAAGCACTGAGGGTCAAAGGGGCTGTGCTGTAATGTTCTATGTAAAGTGAGATAGTGATCACCATCCATGCAGAGAAGAAGCTGTCCTTGTGCTCCTGAGTGTTTATTTTCAGGCTCCTGTCCCTATTTCCTGATGGTAAGACTGTAAAGGACATGGCCAGGGTGGTATGGGTCCTTGAAGATAGAGGCTGCTTTCTTAGGACGCCTCTTGTAGATGTCTTCGATGGAGTGATGTCCCCTTATATTGCAGACCAAGTTAACAACCCTCTTAATTTTCTTTTCCAGCTCTGAGCATTGGATCAGGGATGACTGGCCTTCCCCCAGCTTGTGATTTTTCAACTTCCTGGACCATTTTCGGCTTAACATCGATTGGCATCACATTGTGGGCTGAAGGGCTTGTACTAGAATGTTCCACGTTAACATTATTTCTGGAGATAGAATCAGAATTTATTGTCATGAACGTGTCCCGAAATTGTTGTTTTGCAGCAGCATCAGCAAACCTGACAAAACAAAATATAATGAAGACAAAGTCAAAGTAAGGTAATGTCTGTGGTTCATGATTTGACACCCTAGTCCAAAATATCACAGGTCATTTGCCATAAGTCAAACGGATTCTCGTCAGCGGGAACTGATGAGGAAGAATAAACCCCTGAATGGTTCGAATTAGCCTCAACTGATGACAGAGATTTATCCCAGATACAACTGAACCACAGCAGCTCACCACAAAATGGCAAAGGGCTTCACGGTGCGCAGTAAGCATGCGCAGCAATTGGGAGCTTGTTGTGGACCATGGCGTGCGTCGTTACGTCAGCATGGACGTACGTGCGGCGAGCGAGAGACGGACGTGGCAGCCGCTGGAGAGACGCCGAGAGAGGCCTTGAGCAAGGCGGTGAGTGGTCGGGGAGCGGCCCTGGGAATGCGGTCAGGTCTCCCAGCCTGGAATAGTGCAAGGCTAGGCAGGAGTCAGGCCCCCGGATTGACTAAGGCGCTCTGTGCCCAAAGCCGGCGGCGAGTGGAGTGGGACAGGCGTCTGGGGATCGGGAGCTCGGTCCGAGGCAGGCCCGGTGGAGGTGGTCACTGGGTTGGGGGGTGGGGGGTGGGGGGTGGGGGGTGGGGGCTGGGGCTGGCGGGGAATCCTCCCACGGTTCTGTCTCAGATGCGAGGCACAGGCTTCTTTCCTGCACCCCCCCCGGGTCTTGTCTGGCATACCGGCGGAGGCCTGGCCGATTCCCCTGGGTGGGTAAGGCCGAGGACTGGGCCTGAAAAGGCATCTGAATCATTGGATCTTTTATATTTCCCCGCTTCTCCAATATCAAATCTGTCACAGTCTACCCTGATATCGGGACCATCTATTACCATTGCCTGGTTTAACCCGACTCATCGAGCGATGTGCTTACCCTTGGTTCATACCCCATTTCATTGGCTGCAGTAAAATTATAGGCTGAGTTTTCACCATTTCTTTCAGGATCACAGGGAATACCAGTTGGTCTCACCTGCAATTTACAATATTGGTTGAGAAGGGGATTTTGAGATAACTTATCAACACTTCTTTGAATATCACTTTTTGCATTCAACTTGGAGAAGAGCTGAATTGATTCCTTATTCAAAAGAAGACTCCTTAGCAGGGTGGTACTACTCCTAAACAAATATTGTCCTTTGTTACTCTTTTTTAGAGTTTTGGCTTGGATATCTGTGATGAGCCTTTTAATCATTTATTGCCCATCCTTGATTGTTATTGAGCAGTGGTTGAGTGTCACAACAGTATGGTGCAGCATTTTCCTGGTGATGACGGTGGCACTATGAGAGTTACTAATCAGTGCCATTCTCTAGAAATGGAAATTTTGGTTAAACAGGCATATTTGTGAAAGGTACTTGTTCCTGGAAAGTCTCTTTCCATTTGTATTAATATGATTCAAATTGATGTTAATTTTTTATTCAAGTGTACTTGTAAAGAACGTGTAGAACCATAGAACATTACAACACAGAAACAGGCCCTTGTAGTTTGTGCTGAACTATTATTCAGTGTAGTCCCACTGAGGTGCACCCAGTTCATAGCCTTCCATACCCCTTCCAAATGTACCTGTCCAAATTCTAAAATCTTAAAATTGAGCCCGTATTCACTACTTCAGCTGGCAGCTCATTCCACATTCCTATCTCTCTCTGTGAAGAACTTCCCCCGAAACTTTTCCCTTTTCATCCTTTACCCATGTCCTCTGCTTTGTATCTTACCTAACCTCAGTGGAAAAAGTAATACAGACAAAATTGTCTTGTGCCTGCCGTAAGGGAGATAAAGAGTCACCATTCATGTTGCTGGTCATCCCTGACAGTGCACAGAAAGAGAAGCAAAATAAAGTCCCTTCAGAGTAACTGAGTGTCCGTGTATTCACCTCCAGCGCTCCCTCAGTCTCACAGATGCCTGTTCAACTTGAGTTCTGGATCCAAACCTTTGACACAATGAGGAAGCCCTCGGTGTCTGAGGCCCTTCGGGAGTCCTTCTTACCCTCAGCACCATCTCAAATTGTGGTTCTGATACCAGGTTCCTATGAGACTGTCTCCAGCATCCCATGTGGATCCCCTGTCCTCATGTCACTGCAGCCTATGTGGGTCATTCAGCTGCTGAGCCCTTGTTGATCCACTGCCGTGGTTATGTCCTGTAGGGTCTTCTCCTTATCAATGAGGGGTTTTCCCCATTTATGATGCTCTGTGGTGGTCTGCTGCTCCCCCAGAGTCCACAACCCTTGTGGCTGCTGCCAAGCACAGGCACTGCGCATTTTAATATAAAGCACCATTGGCTCCTTTAACAGGCCATTTAATGTCTGAATGGAACCGTTGGTATTAGGTCTGGGCAGTTGAACCCTTCAGAGCACTGCGTTGTCTCCACACGAGCGGCAACACTGCCACTGTTGGATGATGATGAGAAATTAGTATGAAAGTTTGCTGTACTGAGAACTTCAAGGTTGTGGTAAATCAGCTAGAGATTCCTGTTGGAACTGACTTGTGAACATATTTCTCAGGACTTTTTGTTCTCTCCAGTGATGGGTTGGACTATTTCAAGAAAAAAAACACCTACTTCTTTTCGGTCTCTACTGTTATATTAGATCACTTTTATTTCACTTTCCCCAGACTAGTTTTGAAAGTGACTTCTTTGAGCTAATGTGGCCCATTCTTAGCTGTGTAACTTTGAATTCTTTCTTTTACCACTTTATTTTCATCCCTTTTGGCATAATTATTAATGACATTATGTTGCAAAGTGTTGTGAAAAATTTTATTAATGCATTGTTCATTTATAAAGTTTCCTTTTGAAAATGGTTATTTAGTCTGTTTCGTTGGTCCTTTCAGGCCCCACGTCTAAAACCTTTTAGAGGCTTGCATTTTCATCCAACCTTTTCACCCTATGTTCAGTCTGGTATTATTTGTTTGTCCATTATTTTGCTCTCCTCATACATTAATTGGGTAATTTTCACAGGTTTCTTGATCTCATTTCATCAGCTTCTCTCACATTCTGTCACCCAATAACATCTCACCAATCATGGCTGATTATTTTGACTCGCGTGAGTTCTTTGTCCTGCAGTGTATTGATTTTTAGAATTTGATCTTCTAATGTTCATATGACCACATTGCATCCTGTGTCATTACCTTTAGCCCTTTGATTTCACCCTTCTGTCAGCTGCCTCAGTTGTTACATGCTGTGGTGTGAAATTGTAAACTTTGTTCTCTAGTCTGGACACTTCTGGAAATCTTTATATGGTGCATCTTTTTACCCCATCTAAATTGCCTATATTTTAATTTTTTTATCATTGTCGTCTAAAAAATTCAGGGTGACAGACTATTTTAAAGTTGCCTTATTTGCTGTTTTTACTGTCTTTATGAGGCAAGGTTTAAAATCAATTCATCTGCAATTAAACCACTGGGACTTTAGAACCAAGTTGAAATAAAACATTTGTTGCCTTGTTTTAATCACGTGGAAGATGAGCAGAGTCCATAAACTCTGTTTCTCTTGGGAATAATAGGAAATGCCGAATTGTAGGTGTAACTGATTGCCGTATGCCTCATGTTGTTTAATACTGAAATACAAGCAATTGCAATCAAAGTTGTTTGAACAACCTTTATTCCAAATCCCACTGCATTCATCATATAGAAAGTCAGGTGATTTTTGTTTATCTTCCATTGGGAAAAAAAATATTATTCTGCATTTATTAAAAATTGCATGGCTTTGAGTAGCATTGCTAGGCCTGATTGGTGTCTTCGATCATCACTTATAGAATATTTATAAAGCTTATAAGAATACAAGATTTCATGAGGGCATACAAGAACCTGAGAGGGAATGTTGAGTTGTTGTTTCTTCCAGAGATGCTTTCCTCCATGTGCAGAATTTTGAACTTGGAATAGAGTCTCAAGTTGTACATGTGGGACTGGGGTTTTTTTTAATCTGAAGAAAAATTACATTTTTAAAATTATGTCAATCAGCAGGTAGTGATTGCTGAAAATGATTTATTCTATGAACAAATGCGGATTCAACAGCAATGTGGGTAGATGTAAAAAAAAATCAGTGGTTTATTGGTGGTGCTGTGGTTTAATTGCGTTGTTAATTTGAAATATAGATCTGTGCAATGTGCATGGAGTTTAAAAGTAGGAAGTTTTGAGGCAGTCTTGTGGGGTAGTGCTGATGGCTTTGGTCTCCTTATTTAGGGATGGATATACCTGCTTGGGGGCATTGTGGAGAGGTTCACTGGGATTCCTGGATTGAAGGGTTGATTCATGAAGAGAGTTTGAGCAGGTTGGACATTCAATGGAATTTAGAAGAATGCAGGGTATTTGTAACAAAATACAAGTTTTGATGAAAATTAACAAGTGCTTGCTGAATGGGTGATTTCTCCTGGTGGAGATATTTTTGAGGATCATGTGTCTTTGGAGAAATCTATCCCGAAGACCTGTTGAGGTAGATTAATTGCAGTTGTTCAAGGAGATTAACAGATACAGTAAAAAACCCTTTGATCAGGCCCCTACGGGGATTAGAAGATGCTGGATAAATGAGTTTTCTGATTGCTTGAGACTCACTCTTAGGCATTATAAGAGTGAGTCTCAAGTAACTGGAAAACTAATACACCTGCATTAAGAATAAATCAGTTTAAAAGATAAATACTATACTGTACTTGCACTGAGCAAACTTCACTTGCTTGAGACATCTGAGATTCTTTTCCATATTGGCCTGTCAGTAACATTTGGAGAGTTAAGAATGGATGAACATTTCTGTCGTATATCCAGGAATATTGAGCTGCGAGAAGTAAATTAACACATTCATATAATAATAAATGCCAACTGATCAAGTTTCTGAATGGCTTCCTTTTGCCATTTGGAGAGTTAAGAGTTAATCCTTATTTAGTAAACTTTGTATTGTATTGTAGCCACGGTATTTTTGTTGATTAAGAATAATCTGAAAACCAAACACTGTTTCCCCAAATGATGGATGAAGATTTTTTGTTTGCATCAGGACATGCTGTTAGACAAGATGTATTGAACATAGAGGTAATAGTATATCAAACAGTATTTACTTGTGTGCATGTGCTTCAGTTAGGAAGAAAACCAATCTCGATGGATTTGGAACTGACACATACATTCATAATACATATTCATTTGTCTCCTTTTCAGTTCTGATCTCAAACAATGTTCTCACTGCTGCCTTCAGGAAAGAGGTACAAGGTGCCACATGACTCACACTACCAGGTTCAGGAATAGCTGCTACCCCTCTACCATCAGACTCTTAAAGACCAAACTCAGTCAGAGACTCATTTAAAGAATCTTTGCACATTTTTAGTGAATTTTTTTTCTGCATTGCACAATCAGTTTATTTACATTTCCTACTTGGTTTAAATTTCTCTCTTTTAGATACTTTTCTTTTTCTTGAGTACAGTTTGCACTACAGATGCGGTCTGGCCCACAGGATAAAGGATCTCTGGGTTGTATGTGAAGTTATGTATGTACTCTGACAACAAATCTGAATTTGGAAACATTAATTCTGTTTCTCTTTCCGCAGATGCAGCCTAACTTGTTATTGGCACTTTTTTTGCTTTAGATTTTCAATGTATGCATTTTAGTTTTGATTTTCAAATACAAATGGACAAAATATTTATCATATACTGTTGCTCTTGTTTAAGATGTTTAATTCTGTTCTACATTTGTTGCTTTTGTAGTGTGACCTCACTGATAAAGATATCACAATACATGCTATGTGACCTTCCATTTCCAAACTGTCATTTTTAATGATGTGCTGCTGTTTAGCACCTTGTTAGCTAACTTAGAAGAGCCTAACTGAGGCACTGGTGATGACATGGTGGTACACGGTTTAAATGAGTTTCTAAATTGAAGTGCTGGTCAGATGCATGAACAGTGATTGTAGAAACGTTGTATGTACTCTATATAAGTGTGCTGATTTGCCTGTTTTTTCATCGAAGTAAAGTAATATCTGACTTCTAGTCAATGTAAAATTGGGAAAGTTCACGGTTAATTGTACATTTAATGAAAAAGTAAGCAGAAGAGAATTTTGGAGAATGTAATGAGAATTTTATGACTGCAATGAGTATACTTTCTTTGCAAATTCCAGGGAACATCAGTTTGGGGATGAACTTGGACAAATAAGATGAATCACCAGGGTCACATGGCATCTTACGGACAGCCTCAGCCTGGTTACCAAGAGTACCAGCCGTTTGTATATGAGAACCAGCATATGACTGGTGTTCCACCCTCTCAATATGGACCATACAATGGACCCATCCAAGGTTACCAACAGACTGCAGTGCCACAAGGTATTTGTGAAATAAAATATTGTTGATGCAGTAGAGAGCATATTTTTGTAAATTATTTCCTTTTATGTGTAAAATGCTGATATTCTCTCCTGTTGAACATGAAATAGTATTGCAAATAGATTCTTTATAATTTCAATAGGCTTTCTTAGTCCACGTGTTGAATATCAGGTAGAGTGAATAAGCTTTGGACCATACTGGACATTTTGACAAGTGCGTGTATGTTTGCAGAAATGTTTATTTTGCTCTTGAAGGAAGCCATAACCCAATATTTTACTTGAATTTTGTTAATGTTTAAAAAAAAACATCTATATTGGTCATGTTTCGGGTCATTGATTCAGGAGAATTTATTTGACGTTTCACTTTATTCCATTTCCATAAAGAAAAACGCAGAGTTTAAAAAAAAGGTTGATATTTGAGATCTAAATTTAACAATTTAGAAAACTGATGGTGTGTATGAAAAGTAGGGATCAGGTTATATCAACAGAAGTAACTTTAAACTGTAGGTAATACATTTTTTAATGAATTTAAATGCATATCTAAGCTACAATTCATTTTTCTGACAGGCATTTCCTGTTTGATAGCAAATTTATGTACAATATTCCTATAATGGGCAGGTATAGTTAGCTAAACTGTTAGCAGAATGCTAATACAGCACCAGTGACCCTAGATTGAATCTGCTGCTGTTTGCAAGGAGTTTGTATGTTCTCCCTATGATTGCACGGGTTTCCAATGGTTTCTCGAGGCACTTCAGGCAATTTCTGCCAATGGCAGACCAAAGCAAATTCCATGTAATATTGCGCTGTTCTTATTATATGACAATAAAAGGAATTTTTAATTAAACGGTGAGACACTGGAGGAAGCCTTTGGGTCATGAAGCATTGATGGAGAGAAATGGTCAATGTTTTAGTTTAGGACCTTGTTTGCATTAACCATTTCTCTCCATGATTCTGACTGTCCAAGCCCCTCCAACTTTTATTTGTTTGCCCTTAGACACCAGCAACTGTTTAAAAAAAATATGGTTGAGTAGATTAATTAGTCACATGTGCAATTGGGCAGCATGGGCTTATGGGCCAGAATGGGCTTATGGGCCAGAATGGCCCGCTGCTGTTCTGTGTGGCTAAATTAAAAAAAAATTAATTTGTTTTCAAGGGTAATGGGAGCAGGATGATTTTTATCTCAAAATTTTTGTGTATTGAACAAAATCTATTTCCTGACTACTCATTTAGTCATGTTACTTTTTTTGTTTCTCATGGTTTGCATTTACCTTGCTTCCGCACTTGTTCTTTTTTGGAAGTCTATTTAAATTATACCTGAATATCACCAAACTGTTCTGTTCATCTTCAGTGTCAGGTATAAAATAGATAGGTTGTTTCTTTTGCAACCAATATTTTATGCATATCTAATCCCATGGCCTTGGTTATTTAGTTTGGGGTGCATCTTAAAAATTAATTTGTTTTAAAATTTAATAGAAAAGTATAGGGGCTTAATAATGCATTACATTTCATTGTTGGTTGCCTGGCAGAAAGGAGTACATTTGTTAATGATGCTTTCAGGTAGATTTTGAAAGGATTGTGTTTCCTGACCTGATGCAGTTTTAAAACCGTGACCAATCTAAAAATGAAACTACATCTGTAATTTATCAAAAAAAATCCCAACACTATTTCCTGTATGCTTCTACTTCCACAGCACTGCATGCACAGCATTTTATTCTGTTGCCTGAATGCTTTATCTTGCAAAGGAATTCTGGAACTCTGCTGGTATTAAATTAACATTTTTGTCATTAACATTGATCTGCTTGCATTTTTCTTCACAGTTATTTGGTAATACATTAGGTTAGGTGACTAGCCGAGAACCCAGAGTTCTGGGCCAAGGATTCGGTAATGTCTTTGTGATTTATGTATGTGTGTGTGTGTTTTATATGCAGAGTTCAATCCGGTTAAGTGTGAGGTGATGCATTTTGGAAGGACAAACCAGAAGGCTGAGTACATTGTTAATGGTCTGTTACTTAAAGAGTGTAGATGAACAGAGGGACCTTGGGTTCAAATCTATGCATCCTACTAGGTTGCCACATAGGTTGATAGGATAGTTAAGAAGGCTTGTGGGATGCTAGGCTTCATTAATAGGGGGATTGAGTTTAAGAGTAGATAGGTCATGGTGCAACTTTACAAGTCTCCGGTGAGACCACATTTAGATTATTGTGTTCAGATCTGGTTACATTGCAGGAAGGATGTGGAAGCTATGGAGAAGGTGCAGAGTAGATTTACCAGATGTCTCCTAGATTGGAAAACAAGTCTTATGAGGCAAGGTTGGAAAAGCTGGCCTTTTTTTACCTGGAGTGTAGAGGAGACAATAGAGTTCTACAAGATTATGAAAGGCATAGATAAGGTGGACACCCAGCACTTGTTTCCCAGGGCAGGAACAGCAAACACCAGAGGACATGAATACAAAGGGAAGGGAGGGAAGTTTAGGGGAGACAGCAGGTGTAAGTTTTTTTTACACAGAGTCGTAGGTTCCTGAGTGCCTTGCCAGGGATGGTGGTGGAAGCTGAACATTAAGGGCATTTAAGAGACTCCAAGACAGGCACATGGAATAAAAAGAGAGGGTTACTGGGTAGGGTGGGTTTAGTACTTTTTTTAAGGAATATCTGGGTGGGGACAACATCAAGGACTAAAGGGCCTGTATTATTCTGTAGTGTTCTATGTAAGTTGGCATCCACCACAACAGCTGGACAGTTTAAAATCAAGTTATGGAATAAGATTTGAGTTTAGAAAAAAAAGAGCTGCTGTCATTAATTGTCACCATGAGATTCCAGATTTCTTTACAAATCCATCTAGTGTCCTTCAGGTTTAAAACTGTCACTAAACCTCTGGATTTTTTTTTTTTTTTTAAATTTTTTATTTTTCACACCATAAATCACATTAGCCATGATATACACTTTTTCTTTTTCACACATATACAGTGACTTTTTCTCCCCCCCCCACCTCCCTCCTCCCAGGCCACCCCCCCACCCCCCCCCTCATCCATTTTAGGTATACAATCTAGGTTGCATTAAACCAGTCAGACAATGTTGTCATTCAACAAAAATACACCAAAAATTCTACAGAGTCCATTCTTTTCTTTCCTTCTCCTTCCATCAACTTAGGTAATGTTTGTCCCCGGTAGGTTTTCGCTATTGTATTTCTTAAACTATATGTTATTTTTTCTAATGGAATACATTTATTCATTTCTATATACCATTGTTGTATTTTCAAATTATCTTCCAATTTCCAGGTTGACATAATACATTTTTTTGCTACGGCTAGGGCTATCAGCACTAAACCTCTGGATTTAGGAGAAATTGGGGATTAGCCTTGCTGACTTCCCATTAATGTATTTAGTGCCCACAATCAAATCTAATTTCTACTCTTCATATCTTTTTCAAAATTTCTTTTGACATTAAAATTGAAATTCCACTTTGAAAAATACAGAGTACATTAGGATACATGCTAAAAGTTTTTTAAAAATGTATTAAATCATAGTATTACATCGAAGGTACTCCACATTCTCAAGCAACAGATGATATCATACTAATATTTTATTATTTTTTATATATTTATATTCTTCTTTGGCTTGGCTTCGTGGACGAAGATTTATGGAGGGGTAATGTCCACGTCAGCTGCAGGCTCGTTTATGGCTGACAAGTCCGATGTGGGACAGGCAGACACGGTTGCAGCGGTCGCAAGGGAAAATTGGTTGGTTGGGGTTGGGTGTTGGGTTTTTCCTCCTTTGTCTTTTGTCAGTGAGGTGGGCTCTGCGGTCTTCTTCAAAGGAGGTTTCTGCCCACCAAACTGTGAGGCGCCAAGATGCACGGTTTGAGGCGATATCAGCCCACTGGCGGTGGTCAATGTGGCAGGCACCAAGAGATTTCTTTAGGCAGTCCTTGCACCTCTGTCTCGGTGGCCAGTGGAGAGCTCGCCATATAACACGATCTTGGGAAGGCGATGGTCCTCCATTCTGGAGATGTGACCTACCCAGCGCAGTTGGATCTTCAGCAGTGTGGATTCGATGCTGTCGGCCTTTGCCACCTCGAGTTCTTATATATATTTAGATATAAAAAATCTAAACACACTGCCAAGAAAGAAGTTGTTTGGCAAAAAGAGGAAAAAAGAATTTATTTTCAAATTAATAAAATATCTTATTAGTCAACACCTCTAAATTCATATCAAATCAAAGATAATGGAAGTAATTCAATCTACTCTGCATATCAAGAGTTTTTCTATCATAGAATCCCTGATGAGTTTTTATTAATGGTTGATTTGATAGGCAAAAAAAAATTTTTTCTCCTTAAAAAAATAAAATGTGGCTTTACTCGACCACCATCAACTTGGCCCTCACCCGAAAATCCTCCATTACCCCCACATCTCCCCGGGCCCACTCCGTACCCGTATGCAATAAGGACAGGATTGCTCTCGTCATTGCCTACCAGCCTCCGCGTCCAGCATATCTGCCATTTCTGCTACCTGCTACCATCAGACAAAAATTCCCTTCTCCTCCCCCACCCCACCCCCCCCGCCTTCTGCAGGGACCCCTCTCTCCGTGACTCCCTTGACCACTCCTCCCTTCCCACCAATTGAAGTGGAAAATTTCATGAAATGGTGCAAGAGTTACAACCTGAGTCTCAATGTGGACAAGATGAAGAGATGGTTATGGACTTCACAAGAACCAGGAATGAGCACCCTCCACTATACAATTACAACTCTGCAGTAGAGAGAATGGAGAGATCCTTGGAGCTCATTTAACTAGTGATATATTGTGGACACTCAATATCTCCTCATTTGACAGAAAGATGCAACATTAACTGCACTTCCTCAGAAGACTGAAGCGGGCAAGGAACTCTATTGAGATTGTCATGGGTAGCTGCATTCCAGTGTGGTACAGTTGCTGCAGAAAAATAGATTGATGGTCAATCTATTAGACCATAAGAGTGGCAGAGAGGATCAATTGAGTCTAGGCCCCCCCCCCCCCCAAAAAACCATTGACATGATCTACTGGGATCGTTGTCGGAAGAGGGCATGCAAAATCATTGCAGACCCCTTCCACCCTGCACACAGCATCTTTTAGCTGCTCCTGTCGAGGAAGAGGTACAGGAGTATCAGAGCCAGCACCACCAGGCTGAGGAACAGCTTCTTCCCACAGGCAGTGAGAATGATGAACGACCAAAGGAACTGCCTACACTCATCCAAGACTCTCATATTCATGAAACAATATTTATTTATATGTAGGAATACTTGTACTGCGTACATATTGTTTGTTTATATGAGTGTTATGTCTGGTTGGGTGTCTGCATGTTCTGCAGTGAGGATAGAAAAACGTTATTTCATTGGGTTGCACGTACAATCAAATAACAATAAGCATGATACCAATTAACACATTGTCTGTTGATCTGTACTTCTCCCCTTCACATTTTTCCCCTTTTCCCAGCCTTTTAATACAGGCATCAGCCTGCTTTTTATGCACACTTTGAGGAAAGGCTCAAGTCTGAAACATCAGAAATATATCTTTACCTCCTATGGAGATTGCAGGTCCTGCTGAGTTCCTCCAGCAGTTCTGTGTTTTTACAACAATCACAGTATTTGCAGCTTTTTGTGTTTCGCCCTAAACACCATTTTTTCTCCTCTGATTAGATGAATATTCTCTCTAATTCAACAGTTTCTTTGTTGGAGAAAATTATGAATTGAGATTTAGCTCATTCAGATTTTTAATTTTTTACCATTCTGTTAACTTTTACCTATTTTAAAAATTAAATTAAAATTAGATATTTAGCTTTATTTAAGAACTGAATAAGGTTTCTTTGTTCATCTTGTTTTGTCACATTAGGCAGCTTCTGTCAGCCCCTTGTCCAGAACATTTCAATGGAGATTTTTTTCTGTATTTGTGCAAAAACAATACATCGTTTGTATGTGAATTATCCAAAAGTGCTGGAGAAACTCAGTAGGGTATGCAGCATCCATAAGAAGTAAAGGCAATCGATGTTTACTTCTCATGGATGCCGTGTGACCTGCTGAGTTTCTCGAGCAATTTTGTGTCCTGCACTAGAACCCAGCATCTGCAGATTTTATCGTTTACATCTATGTTCCCATGTGTTTGCATTTGCTGGTCATCAGACAGAATTTGAGTAAATTTAGATAAGCAGTTTTGGCAATTTTCATGTAATCTAGCTTCTGATAAGAAATTCAATTTTGTTTTGTTTTGGTTTAGAGAAGTAAAATTAGCCATGTACAGGATAAATTAAGGAAAAATTGCTTTTGTTTTCATCTTTTTTTGTTTTGTATTGAACACACAGTCATTTTAAATTCTATGTTTTTATGAATTTAGAATTATTGATTGTGACATCAGCAGCGTCATGCTCCTTCACAAATTGAAAATTGTAGGTTTTTTTCAAGATTCACCAATTTACACCACTTACAATTTCAATTCTGCTTTAAGAATGTTAATTCTCTTGTTTTTTGTGCTGAATTCAATTCTTACATTCATTATTCTTTCTGTTAATTACATTACTGACATGACATTGTTTTCTGTAGGTCCTTTGAGGCTGCCACCAGGAACAGCACCACCCCCAACCTCAATACCTCCCTCAACAACTGCACAGCAGCCAATATACAACCAGTATAGACAAGGAGAGGTACTCAATGGTCCTGCATTACCCGACCAGATGCAAAGGTTTGTTGAAATTGATCATTTAGATAAATCAGAGCAATATTCTGGAAAAAAAAATTGAGCCAAGATCCCTTTTGAGCTTTGCCATCCATTTAACACCAAGTTGCAAAATTTGCATAGTCCGATGGGATTTTATGAAAGGTAAAATACATTGCAAGTGTTCCTTGTCTTCTCCTCTCAGTTTGTGGACTGGTCAGTTTCACAGAGCCAATTCCTTTATCATTTCAAAAGGCTGTTGCTTCAGAGAGTTATGTGTAAAACATAAGAACCTCAGATGGAGGAATCATGAGAAACAAAGAAACGGTTAGCACTATGGTGCAACACACTTATAGCACCAGCGATTGGGACTGGGGTTCGAATCCGGCACTGTCTGTAAGGAGCTTGTACATTCTCCCCGTGTCAGCATGGGCTTCCTTTGGGTGCTCCGGTTTTCTCCCACCCTTAAAGATGTATTTGGGTTGTAGGTCAATTGGTGTAATTAGGCGACACAGGCTCATGGGCAGAAATGGCCCGTTACCATGCTGTTTAAATTTAAATTTTAAAAAAAGTTGGAGGGACGCAACAGGTCAGGCAGCATCCATGAACAGAAGTGGTCAATGAACAGAACTGATTCTTAGAAAGGGTCCTGACCTGGAATGCAGAAGTTTTATTCTCTAACTGGATGTGGCCTGATCTTGGGATCTCCATATTTTTTGTTTGCTGATATCCACATGTATTGATTGCAGAACATTTTGTGGGGCAGACTGGAAGGAAGAGTTATAGAAAAAAAAGTTAATTTCCAACTCCACCATTTCCCATGACTGGATATGACCATCTCCTTATCTTGCAGCCAGTTCTAAAATCTCTTTTAAAGACCTTGGCTCCTTGTGATAATTTTTGTGTGAAGGCTGCCAAATGGCCTTTACTGTACAGTCCCCATGCTCCTTTAGTTTTGCTTTAATTTGAGCTAATTGCATTCCTATTGCACGGTTGGCTACAGGTAATACATTTTTAAATTCTGTGCAAGACGAGGCCATTTTAAATGTAACATGTTGCATAAGAATGTTTATTGCTTTTGTAGGCAAAGTTCTGTGATTGGAGATAATTCTGTATACTTGGTATTCATGAGGGATAGGGCTACAGATTTTCTGGAGATTTTATGATCAAATATGCAGTTATTAGTAATTAACTTAAATATGCTGTATAATTTTCAAATAGTGTTAACATCCATTAATAAACACATTAAAACATTAATTAGCCAGGAGAATATGATATTAGTTAATAAAATACTTTTATTAAAACTTGCAAACAGGGATGGTTTTGAAATCACACCTAATCAAAGACATCAGATCAGCAAGTGGTCTGGAAACTGATTGGTGTATTTATACAATTATTTTAGTTAGTAAATGAATAAATGTATATATGTAAAGGCTGGGACTAACCTGTGAATACAAATAGGATCTTGAGGATTGAGAGTATTATACCTTTTGCTTAACGGTGAAGAGTGTATGGATAAGTACAATTATTAGAAAATGTACATTACTTGGAAGTTACACATTTAAGCTCTTTGGCCATGTTGGTGCTTGCTCTGTATAGGAGTAATCCTTCATGCTCCCAGTTCCTTCATTGATTTTTCCATTGCGCTCACTGAATCTATTATTAAATATTGATAGGGTGTTGCTTTCATTATTAATATTTGCATTCAACAGCCTCACTGGGATATAGTATAATAGAAAATAAATCTGGAATAAAAAGCCTCTGTCAATAATGGTGTTCCTAAAACTAATGGATGATCAAAAAGCCTCCAACAAAATGGTTGACTCTTAGTTTATTCAAGTGGTGTAGATTGCAACAGAAGTATCAGAAAGGTTATTCACTGGAGGAATACCTTCAACAGCTTGGCGGCTGTTCAGGAAACTAGTTCATTCACATCTAATTAGGCATCCATATCACATCAATCAATAAGTTAAGCCATCTGTGTAATTAATAAAAGTGCTCCCTGCTTTCTCTCAAAGTTTCCTTTTAACTTTCTATTCACTTGAAATCTAGTTATTTATTTATTTTTTCAATGGAAAAGTTTAAACATTTTTGTAATTTCTAGAGTTTAAATGTAAGTTGATCAACTGAATGTAATGACTCAAAATGAGTGTATTATGAACTTTATTATGCAGAGTACCAATTACACGCTATGTTTAACTAAAGTTCTTTGAAGTGCATGTAATATTTTTGCTAAGGTAATGAGAAGATCAATGAAACTCCAGAAGATGGAGCTAATACTTGGCCCAAGAGTCTGTACGAATATTATGAACCTCTCGTGATTCTGATCTTGTCAAACAATGAGCATCCAGCACAATGACTTCTCAAGCATTTCAGATGATGTGTACTGAAGCATTTCAAATGAAAGCAATTGCTAGCTGGCAACTAATTCTAACCTTGTGTATAAAACTTGCTTGATCTTGGGTCTTCAGTGGGATGCTTTGGCACTAAAATCAGCCTATAGCAGGTTTCTGCAGGTTATCTAAATGTAATGCAATTAATTACCATTAGTGTTATTTATTATAAAGTTTGATTTAAAAATAAAACTAGTTAGCCTGATAAATGTGGCAATCCAAATGTAGCCATTTTACTTCAGCATAGAATTAGCTGCTAGTAGTTCACTGCCTCTGGGAGAATATAGGGACAATTCAAGCCCACCCACATAAAAAGAGCTGGAAAACAGTTTAGCATATTATTTAAGGATTATATAACTGCTTCTGAAAACACTACTTGAAGTGTCTCTTCCAGTAGCAATGCGAAGTCCTTCTCAAAAATATTTTGCCTGTTGGTTGAGCCATGCTCCCAGGTTTAGTAGTTGTCAAAACTGAGTTTATCTTTTTATTTTTTGTTATTCAAATCAGCTAAAAAAATTGAAATACTGTATTACACTTAGTAAGATTACACTTGGATCTATTAAATGAGATGCATCAAGTTTAACAAAAAAGTTAATTTCCTTCAACTCATCATCTGCTCCATCACTGGACATCCTCTTCACCTCTTAACTTGGTGCAGTTTGAGCAGCCTTGCAGCTGGAAAACTCAGGAGCATGAGCTCTAGATTTGTACTGAACGATGAACAATTGAATAACGGCAGGGAGGACTTGCCAGGAAGTTTGTGATTTAAAAAAAAAACAATTTTTAATCTTTGGAATGAATGTGTGAAGAAACCAAAGCACTTGGAGAAAACTCAGTCAGATAACGTATAAAATCCTTGCAGGCAGCAGTGGATTTGAACCTGGGTCACTTGCGCTGTTGACGTGTTGACATGCCACTCTGTTTGTTCATAAAGGTACACAATCCTTTATCCAGAACCCTTGGGTGATAGTGTGTTCTGAATTTTGGATTTTTCCGGATTTCAGAACAAAAGCCAGCTGCCCCAGATTTAAGCCCACCCGAATTGTGCTGCCGTATCCACCCCTTTCCAGTCATGCTGCCATCTCTCTCTCTCCTCCCCGCCCCCCCCACCACCCGTCACACTTCTATCTCTCTCTCTCTCCTCCCCCTGAGATGCGCTGCTGTCTCTCTTTCCCCCACCGTCCACCCGAATCAATCTGCTGTCTCTCTTCCCCCCCCCTCCCCCACCCCCCCGAGTCGCGCTCCTGTCTCTTTCCTCCCCCGGCCACCCGAGTCACGCTGCCGTCTCTCTCTCTCTCCTCCCCCTGAGATGCGCTGCTGTCTCTCTTTCCCCCACCGTCCACCCGAATCACTCTGCTGTCTCTCTCTCTCTCCTCCCCCTGACATGCGCTGCTGTCTCTCTTTCCCCCACCGTCCACCCGAATCACTCTGCTGTCTCTCTCTCCTCCCCCCCCCCCCCGAGTCGCGCTCCTGTCTCTTTCCTCCCCTGGCCACCCGAGTCACGCTGCCGTCTCTCTCTCCCTCTCTCTCCTTCTCCCTCCCTCCACTATACCAGGACAAAATGCCGGTTTTTGGAGCTTTCCAAATTTTAGATGTCTGGATAAAGGATTGTGTACCTGTACAAGATTACATAAAAGCCCTGAACTTTCTGACAGCTATCTGGGTAAACATTTGGTTTTAAATGTTAATGAAACCATGTGTTAAAATTTAATTACAACATTTAATTATAAAGATTTAAGTAAACTTTGGTATTAAGTTCTTGGATTGACTAATTGGTCAGATCACTTTTTACTAAGTTTGTCTGTTGAGTGAATAGATAGCATTCTAGCGCCAGGTCTAATTTGGCACAATTTCAGTGGGTAGACTTTACAGTGTATTTGCTGCCCATTTCATCCATGAGGAGGCCAGTTGAGAAACCTGTGGCCAACATAACCCAGTAAGATAGTTGTTGCATTTTGTGGGAACACTGAATTTTGTTCCTGAAAACACTCGGCTCGTAATCTTTGCAGGAACAAAATAATTTCAACTGTGATTGGGCTAATCATTTAAGTTGTTCATGTTATAGTCATGTTGCTAACTCCACGTGACTTGAGATCATTAGAGCTCACACTGGCTTTGTAATGTAGAATGTTCAAATCTAACTGCTGAATCCTTTCACAGGCTTCCGGTGTCTCAGCCTTACATGCCTGGTAATACACTTCGCTCTGGCAGTCAGACTATGCCAAGTCAACATTATGCTCCTCCGCTCAGTCACGCTCAACAGCTACCAAATCAGATGGCCCGAATGCAAATCAGTGGAGTTTCTGTGAACAGTGCATCACCTGTCAGCCAAGGTTATGGTATGTAAAGATAAAAGGGAATTTCCAGTCATGAATGGAAATCAAATAGTCATGTACTTTATTATTTGCCAATCAGTTGTCATTCTGAGATCAGCATACACTATATTCTTGAGCACTTTTATGTAGTTTACTGGACCATTTAACTTAGACTATTAACATACTGGGACTGATTAATAATGAAACTTTTGTAAGGTTTGCAACTTCATAAAAATAATTTGAACTAATTTTAAAAATGGTTAATCATAGCCCTTCTGTCAGACTGCACAGCAATTTGTCCTTTGACCCACCAAGCCTGTGTTGTTAATCGAGCCTTCATTTAAATTAATCAGTGCAAATTCCAGTTTGTTCTCCCCATCAACTCACCACAGATTCTACCACCCTTCCCCCTACTTGTTAGAGGTGACCAGCCCATTGCCTTCAGGATGGAGCACCTGGAGGAAACTTGCACACTCGAGGAAGAATATGCAAACTCCAGACATACATTTGGAATCTACCAAGGATCAACTCCTTAAGTTTTGAAGTTTAAATTGCAATTTCATCCACAATTTTCTTGTTCATAGCTGTCCTGTTGTTCCTTAGATTTTAGGAAAAATCTTTAAATTTTCAGCTATATGTTCTGGAAGTAATCCCAGGTTTTATTGACATTTTGGACAATTTCTGCTGTACTTTTATTTCTCCTGAATCACTGATATTCATATCACAAATATTCCGTGCCTTGTTAATTATTCAACCAAGATTCAGCATCTAGTAGTTGTGAAATTCATGTAGTCTTTCCACCTTGATTATGAACAATAGCAGCTAGATGTTTTATTTTTACTTTAACTTCTGTAAGAATCTTAATCTCGTAAATCTGTTCTGTTCACAGACCCACCAGCTTCTCGTCCTCAAGTTGCAACTAGTTTGCCGCCTGTGGGCCCAACACCCTATTCTACTCCACTACAGAATGCTCCATCCAGCACCCCTCAAGATAATAGCCTTCTTCAGCAGCCTTTTCCTGGGCAGCCCACCCCTGCATCAACTTTCACATCTCTTCCCACAGCAAATCTTCCTCCTTCACTGGGAATGCAGAGACCTCCCATGATGCATGGACTACCTTTGCCAGGACAGGCTCCATCAGGAACATATCCATCCATGCCTAACCACAGGTCTATGGATCCTCAGCCTGGTATGCCAGGGGTCATCCTTAGCGGACCAACTCAGGGCTTTCAAATGCAACCAGCGCCTAATCAGGGATTTGTACCACAACAGAACGGTAAGTTTGTATGCAATGTTTGGAGCAGTTTTAACCAGTTGAGCTGACATAGTTATTGTATTTTGTAAGATTTAAGAAACCACAGTTCTCTTCATCTGTTAAACATACAGCCGACATGCTCATACCAGTTTGTTCTGGAATCATACTAACCAAAATGATTTTCAGAACTGTACAAATGAGAATGAAGACTTTTCCATCTGCATAACATCAGTCCTACTCATAGGAGTACTGCATAAATGATATAACAGAAAAAAAATAGTGGAATTGATTTCCCCCCCCCCCCCCCCCCCCACCACCACACAATAAGAGAGATGACTTGGATATGGCTGCCTAAAAGGGACTGATAAGATAGTACATTATAAAAATGAAATTGTTTTCGCTATGGGGAACAAGCATTAATGTGGGACTTGTCTGATAATTCTTTCAAAGGACTAATATGGTTTGATGAGGTGAATGATTGCCTCCTTTGCCCTGTACTTCTGCAAACATAATTTTTTGTTGGATTTTCATTCTATTAGCCCATTTCAGAAAGCTTACCCTATTGATTTTTGTTGTAGCATTAAAACTGTGCATTTACTTGATGTTGAAATACATAAATGTGTTACTTTTCTTGAATGTGTTGTCACAGGTTCTTTTGGGCAAATGAGGGCACCCCAACCAAACTATCCTGCACCGAGTGTTGGAGCACCAAATTACAGCAGTCAGCCTCAACCTCAGCAAAAGCGATTGGACCCAGACAGCATTCCCAGCCCTGTAAGCACACTTTCTTTTAATGTTGACTGGTGTGATTTTGTGTTTATAGAGTTGCTCAGTAAATTTTCTCACTTTCTGAATTGCTTTGAAAAGGATTCACTTGCTTGGATATGTTGTGTTGGAAATTTGAATATAAACCACCCTCCCAATTATTTTTCAATGTGTTTGAAAAGTGTGTTTTTGTAACCTCAATATGCCATATGTACTGTATATGTTGGCATACAAGCTGACTGGATGTATAAGACAACCCCCCAACCCCCAAGAATTTCTACTTCATATGTAGACTTTGAGCTATATTTGCTGTATAAGACTATCCTAAGTCTGTCACTTACTGCTGAGAGCTTACTGTCCATGTTTGCTACATGTTTCACTAGAATCAGCCAGTGTGCAGTGCCTCCTCTATGTATTCCTGGGTGTTTGGCAACTGGTCTCTGTGAGATTTATTGTGATTCACAATATGTCATCCTGGGACTCTGGCTGATTGTTTACTGTTCGTCAGCTATTGCAAAAGGTTACTGTTAGCTTTCTTTGCTGTGCTGGTATTTTAAAGTTTGTTGGGCAGGTTTATAGTATAATTTTATTGTTTTAATATTAACATTACCATTAATCCGGCTTCTCAAATACAAGTTTCAGTAGAAAAGTATTTAGTGGTAGGGCCTTAGGAGTTACGAGAGTGTTTTATGCTCTTCTCCATTGCCATGGGGACACTCTAAACTGTGGGATATTAAGGTTTGGATTCTATACTTGGTGTATAAGGCAACCCCTGGTTTTAGGGTGACATTTTTAGGTTAAAATTCTGTCTTGTACGCTGACATGTATGGTATGTAACCAGCTTGTATGAAATTCTATACAATAGTGGCAATTCCTGTTACTTGTATGGATCCAGTTCCAGCTTGGTATTCTTGACTTGATAGTCTACCACTGTCCCTGACATGATATCAATATCCTAGCTTGCTCTTTGAAGTTATACCTAAGCTTGCTCCTGCCAAGTTTGCATCTTCCGAGTCTTCTGTCGGTTTCCCTCTTCTCTCTGTGTTTTCCCTCAATCAGAGTCTGCTGATTTGTACATTCTGGAGTGCGTGAAACTGAGATCTAGAAAGAGGTGAGCAGGAGACTGGTGGAGTTGTTGGGCAAGGCATCAGGTCTGGACCTGCAATTCCTAAGCAGCTGTTAAGACAAGGTTCTTTATATTTGTAATATAGCAGCACTAGATTTATTCCTGATATCCAAGCTGATGCTTAATTATGGACATTAATGAATCTTCTAGTTCAATATCTCGTATTCATGGTGCGGTATTATGTTTTTTTTTCCAGATACATTGAGATAAGTAATTTTAATTGTGTGTGACAATGTTTTGCTGTCTGTGAATTAATTTAAGTAACCTATTTCAACTGGTTTGGATGAAATATTGTGAGGTTTTCAGTACATCTGGAAACAATCTAAGAGATGTATGTTCAGAATTTTATTCGGAATTAAAAAAATGCACTTATTTGAAATGGAACTGAAATAAAACCTAAAGAAAACACAGAAAATGTTAGAAATCCTCTGCAGGTTGTAGACCTGTCGTTAGTGTTTTCAGGTGGTTGATCTTTGAAGTAGTTTAGGGAGACATGAACCGAGTGAATTAGTGATAATTCCTGGAAGAGACTTTGAAGAGTAGTAGAAATGAGAATTTTAGAATCATTTTGGAAACCATAGTTGCTGTGATGCAGAGTCAGTCATGCGGCACAGAATAGACCAACCGACCAAGTTGCATTCTGGGCTAGCTAGTCCCATTTGCCTGCATTTGGTCCTCAAGACTTGATTCTTTACAAATAAGTGAGTTTGAATAATGTCATGTCTTTTTACTAACTTGATGCATTGAACAAAGTATGGATGGTTTTTTAAATCTGTTTAAGACAAGAATTCACCCAGTATCCCAATGACTCTACATAGGTCGGCACAAATCTGATTAAAAAAGAGCAGTACTATTTCACTTTAACCCATTGGTGTTTGATGGAGTTTCGCACCATTTTGGAAGATAATTTCAGTGAAGTTATTTTCTTTATCAGTTTGCCAACTCAAAAGATGAATGAGATTCCTATGTTATGATGGTCTTTTTACTCATCATTGAATATATGTTTTTGTGCTTGATCTGGAGAATTCAGTATTCCCAGCTGATTCCTGTATCTGGGAAATTGGCTTGATGAGGCTGACAGAAGCATTAAAACTGCACTCTATGCAAGCTTCAAGCGTCTTCAAACTTTCAATTGGACCATTATAGCAAATTTTCTGAATTAATATTGAAAGCATATGGTTGAGGACCTAACACATTTAATGGATGAAATTGTTCTTGCCAGAATATTTTCTTTGGAAATGTTGGTTTGCTTTTAACATGTAAATAAAAGGTCTTGCATTTGGTATTAACATGTTTAGCTCGTCACTAACTGATTAGCACGATTTGCATGTGCTGTGATGTCTATCAGAGGACTTGGTGATATGGTGCTGTGTAGGAAGGTAGAAGTAACAATTGTTACTCTTGTTTCTCTCCTGTTTTGCTGCTCATTTGTGCCTTTTTAAGCAACTTAATGAACTGCCAACTCAAAAGAAAACAAGACATAGAATAGATCCAGATGCAATTCCTAGTCCAGTAAGTCTGCTTGTGTTATATGTGCTGTTATCCTCCACATTACACTATCTTGCTTAAAACAAAAGGCTCATTGATCTGCAAATGTCAATTACTACATGCTGTAAGGTCATAAAATGTTGTTGCCCTTCACTCTGTACATCCTCCTAGTTGCAATTCCACCTTGTTATTAAAAAGATAAATGACAACATTGAAGTGTTTGCCCAAGAAAACATTTATACTGTAAATGTTTTCAGTAGAATGCTGGAAATACAATCCAATGACTTCTGGATAATTTATAGTGTTTGATTTGATTAATGTCAAGATCTCCTTTGGTACCTTACAGTCATGTCTTAATATGCATTAGATGCATATGTATTTTTCATAACTGGATCTAAACTTGCGTACATGATGAGCATTTTTGGTTTGAATTTTTATTTGCAGCACTGATTAGTTTTATTGGCTAGATGTCTCTCATTTTTATTATTATACTCATATCAATGTACTTAAAGAAGAATGCAAATCATTTTAATTTCTCTGCATTGTTTCATTATCTTTATGAATTGTAGACAAGAGATGCAAATCCTCTTGTCTGTATTTGGGTGGATATTAATTATAGAAAGCTTGGTTTAATAGTAACCTTCATTTAGAAGGTTTATAATAAATTTGACAAAAATTGACAACATTCTGAAAATAAGCTAATTGAGGAAGACTGCCTGGGACTGAACTATTTGTGTATTGGTAGCAAATATAACTAATTAATGTTAATGTGTTTTTGGAAAAAAAATATCAGGGCATTAGTTACTGAACAAGTTTAATTGAGAAGCACTTCAGTGGTCCCTATCTTTGACGTGCAAATGTTTGGTGTCATGCAAGTCTAGATTCAGTGTATAAAAGATTTGTACTTTTCCCTGCCCTTCTCAAGACTTTCCACTTTCTTCCAGCCAGTAATTCCTGTGCTCTGCTTTTGTGTTTTCCCTCTGGCAGTAGAAGCCTATCTGGTACCTTGTCCAAATAGTTGAGTGAGCCAAAAGACTGCTGGCAGGCTGTTCCACCTAGTAGTATGGAGGGAATACCACAATTGATTCCAACCTTTGCCTAGTGATGTGCACCTCTGTACTTGAAAAAGAAACACTAAGCATTTAATGTCTTTGTTCTTGGCTTGTCAGGAGTGCTGAAGACAATAGTAGTCCTATGTTCATTAGCTAAGTCAGCACTCAAGCCTGTGACTTAGCACACACATTCACAAGACTATTTGGGATAATTTGCCCATGTTACATTGTGGAATTGTCTGCTCATCATTTATATTAGCATATAGTTCATCTGTTCATTTCTACAAACTATAATGTATGACTTAACTTCAATAAATGACTGAAATGTCATATTATGCTGTGACAGATCCAAGTGATTGAGGATGACAAGTCAAATCGGGGATCTGAACCATTTACAACTGCTGTAAGAGGACAAGTTCCACCTCTTGTGACTACTGACTTTGTGGTAAAAGATCAAGGTAGATTTCGCTTACTCAGCTTTACTCTTTACTGATTTTTATGCAAGGCTTCACATTTGTCAGTATAGCATAGAGCTGTTAAAATCATTGGATGATTTTCACCAGAAGGCAATATAAATTCTTGAATACACTAAAATGAATTGTATCAATGAAAAAAGAATTATATATACTATCTCAGTTTACAGTTTAAGGGCTTAAGGCCAGTACAGAGGCACAGCTAGTAGCTCATAGCTCTAGTGACCTGGGTTGATTTCTAACTCCTGCTATTTGTATACGTTTGCATGTTCTTCCTGGACCAGCCTGGGTTTCCTCCCAATTTGCAAAGATGCGAGTAAGTAGGTTAATGGTAGAATTGGGGATCAGTTGACGGGAAAGTGGAGAAAATAAAATAAGATTAATGTAAACTGCTAAATGTTGGTACAGATGTGTCCTGAAGAGCTTGTTTCTGTGCTGTTCTTTATCAATCAAATCATTTCAATTCAAAATAAGATCAAAAGTCTGGCAAACCTTGTATCTTGGAAGATGATTTGTTCATCTGTTTACCTTCAGTTGGCTTTTCTTTCCTCAAGCCAATTTTATATTATGGGACATTTCATTTGTGGTCCTTGGGAGAAATGGGAAATTATTTAAATCTTTTATTTGATGAGGTGAGAAAAATCTTTGGGGGTGGGGGAAAAAACAAGTTTTTTTTTAAAGATGGCTCAATGAGGAGCTTCATCTTTTCATTTTAATCCCAAGGCCTTGTGGTTTGGTTGTGATTTAATTTTCAGTGACGCAGCATGAAATAAACATGGCACATTTTAGCACTAACCAATTCCACCATCTTACTGCTCTTTGAGTAATCAGTGTTTAAATTTTATTTTTGTAAATTATTATAAACTCTTGTCTCATAATTCTGATTACAAATCTACAAGTACTGTGAACTAAACTTGTTTAATTTACATTGAACTAGCTAGCTATGCTCCAGTTTTATATTTGATTTATTATACATTAGAGCAATATTTTCTTTGGAAAACAAAATTTAAACTTGCATTATCAGTTGAAAGCAGTTTTATTGAAGTCTACATTCAAAACAGCATCACTTGTTTTCTGAAGGGTGTTTGACATTTTGTTACACATTCAAATACCTCACAATGAATATTTATTTTGTAATTTGGCCATAATTCTGATTCCTTGCCAAATTTTCCATCACCAACCATCCATCACCACTTTTACATTCCAACTCTAGGCTAAAAGATGTCTGAATGGAGGCTATAAGAACATTTTAGATCATTGTTTTCCCATGTGGTAAATGTACAGGTATGTTATTCTCAAATGAAGTATTGGAGAAGAATTTTTAGATTAGGGTTTTGGTTGAATCATTGAAAAGGCACCAAAACGAAGCTGTTTAGGAACTATTTGATATGCATGGAAAGTAACATTTTGGTTACATATGTTGGAGCTTTTAACTTGATTGTTGTCTTACAGGAAATGCGAGTCCTCGTTTTATGCGATGTGCAACTTACAATATACCTTGCACTTCTGATATGGCAAAACAATGCCAAGTTCCCCTCACGGCTGTCATAAAACCATTGGCCACTTTACCAGCTGATGAGGCAAGTGCACTGCAATTTTTTTCAAATGTTCATACTATATTCCTTTTTAATGGCCGCATGATTTTTGATTCCCTTTGCATGCATGTGAGTGTTAAACAAAAGTTATTTTACACTGATATTGAGGCAACCAGCTCAAGTACTTTAAAGCAAAATTATTAACAATAGCCCTGAAGAGATGAACTCTTCAAAGTAGGAGTTAAATTCATTTCTGGTAGAGGAAGAGCCATTTTTGCCTTCATTACATATAAATAAAAGCAGCAAAAAGAAAAATCAGTTTGGGTAAATAGCCCAGTTTGACATGTACTGTACATATGTGAAGAAGGCCAAAATGTATAATGGACTTCTCAGAGGACAAGAATCTGAGATTTACTGAGCAACTACTGAATGTTATTATGGTGTCTGCCTGCAGATTTTTGCAGTTGCGCGAGCTCTGGTTGGAGAGTGACCATTCTGTGCAGATGTTGGCTGGCTTCATGGCTGACTTTCAAGGGAGTAGCTGGCATGTGGGAAATAATTTTCCAATGGAGTCAATATCTGAAGCAAGATAACGGAGAAAGGAAATTGATCAAAACTGAAAGTGGGGTCTATCACCTCATAATTTAAATAGTCATTTGTATATTTATGGGTTGTTGTCAGTCATCCATTTTGATTAAGTTGTTTCACAGGACATATGTGGGGATTGAAAAATCTTTTGTCTCTATATGCACTTGAAATTTGGCTTTCTGTTCCATAAAATTTTTGACGCATGACAAATTAGACCATGTTGATTTTATGAAAAATTGGTTTCCTTGAGGCAAGTTACCACAAAACGTCAACATTTATTTGAGTCTTCGCTCATGGAACATCAGTCCAGCAACAAATTGTTTAGTCTTCAACGCTGAAAAGTCCTATTTGTAGAAGATCTTTGTGATGAGGTTCCATTTTGCCTGCTACAACTGATGAAATAAATCCAAAAGCTGTAAGTGATACCAAGCTGAAGTGACTTGATCAGGCACTTCAGTTTGGATTTTTAAAATTCTTGTATCGTGCTCTTTTGAGATACAAATCATACACATAATCAGTGCAACTTGCATTTTTCCACTTTCGGATTTGAGGCAAAACTCAAATTTAAAAAAAAAATCCCAAATCGGAAACCTGAATTAGAGTTATGTAAAAGTAGGTTATCGTGGTTGGAAACCCCATAGTTCATATTTTCAATCACTTTGCAATTATTATGTGACACCTGAGACAAAAACTGTTAGAAAAGTGTCACTTGTTTTATCGAAGCTAAGCATGATATTTCCCTCTCGGGTGTATTGCTTCCTGTGTTGTCATGGGAATTTATCCCTGCAATATAAAATTAATTATCCAGCCAAGTTCAAGTTACCTTTTGGTGAAAGGTAGTGTTTGGGTGTTGGTTCTTAACTGCTTTAAGGTTCAATGAAGCTGATTCAGTAATTGAATATCCTTTATAAAAATAACGTTTTCAAGTTGAGTTCAATGTGATCTTTATTACAAGGGGATTTTGTGGTGGATTTTGCACTTCTCTGTACCAGGTGTAATCACTTTCAATTGAGTTTCTGAAATTTACAGATTTGATTGCAAATCCTTCTGGGTTTATCATAGTCTGGAATGTAAGCAATCAGGCTTGGAAAAATAGTGCTCTTCATCATTTGTTCCTGGAGTTTGAAGAAGTTTCATTCTGTTTTGCCTTTTCACCTCCGTGTTGAGCTAATCCTAGTGAAGGGATCTGAACTTTGTATTTTACAAGTTTGGAAGTGGGGCGGGGGGGAGGTCAAGTAGCACAAATAGATGTAGACATGCTCCACATGTCCTATGTTAATGTTGTCTTGGTTTGAAAATGTAGAACTCTTTAGTTCATTGTTTGCTTTTAGTATAAGGTGAATCATTGCTTGTAGATGCAGTTTTGTAGCAATGTCAGATTCATAGAATAAAATGGGCCTGAGCCCAATTTTCCTATGCTGACCAAAATGCTTGACCATACAGATTCCATTTGCCTGCATGGAGCCCACATCCATTTTAAACCTTCTCTATCCACGTTACTATCCAAAAGTCTTTTAAATGTGGAGATTTTACTTGTCTTCTCCAGCTCTGGTAGCTTGTTCCATATGCCCACCATATGTTCCCAAATATACTTTAATGGTTTCCCTCTCAGCTTAAATCTGTGCATTCCTTGGGATGCTGCCATTCCCTTTGTAAATCTTGGCATGGTTTAACTTCCCATACTGCATCACTTAGTACTTGTCCGAGTTAGATTCCATCAGCTATTCCTTTGCCTACTTTTCCAGTTGCAAATTTAAAATACCTTCAATTTCCCAGAGACCATCAGTTTTAATAGCTTCCATATCATTAATTAATATGATAAATAAGGGATTTTGCACCAATCCCTGTGGTATGCTACTAGTTATAGGTCTCTAGTCTGGAAAGCAGCCCTCCACTAGCCCTTTCTGCCTGCAACCACTAAGCTCATTTTGTATCCAAATTTACTGTGACTTTAAGTCCCTTCTCCCCCCCCCCCCCCCCCCCCCCCCCCCCCCCGCCCCGGTCTTTCCCCAAACCACTGAGGTGAGCAAAGCTGGGCACATTGTTCAGATTCATTCACTGAGTCACTGAGACAGGTTAGTGACTGTTCTGCTTGTGCCTGCCTACTCTCTTTGATCTTCTCCCAGAACACTGTGGGTTTGGGTTGCAAACACTTCTTAGGGCCCAAATCCTGCTGTTACCCGGTTTTCAGACCAGCATTTACACCTAAACACAATTTGAATTAATAATCTCATTACATGATTGCCTGCAAGTTGGATACCTTGCCAATTTATCAAGCAGGTATAGTTCACAGATAATTTACTGTATTTGGTGGGGGGAATGGAGGTTGGTGAGGAAGGGGTAAAATGGATGTTAAAGTTGCTGCAAAAATAAGGACTTTTTAATTGGTGCTATAAAGATTTTATCTAATCCATTGTGAATTATTTCCAGGATGATGTATATTTTTCTACAAGGACTCTATATACTTTTTATAAATTTATGAAATTGTGGAACTGTATTGATCTTTTTTTCATCTTCCTAATTGCAGGCACACCCCTTTATTGTAGATCATGGAGAGACTGGTCCAATAAGGTGCAACAGGTGCAAGGCCTACATGTGTCCATATATGCAATTTATTGAAGGAGGACGAAGATTCCAGTGTGCATTCTGCTGTTGTGTCACTGAAGGTAACCCTCAAGTTCTATGAGAATGAAAGTTTTTTTGGTAATTATTTATCCTTCATTTAACATTAACATGAAATGGAACTAAACAGCAAGGTCAAGTTCACAATTGTTCATAAAGCACCCTGAATTTGGAGTTGTGTGTGCAGTTTCAGTCACTTACCTGCAGGAAAGAGATCAATAGGATAGAAAGAGTGCAGAGAAGATTTTCTAGGATGACACCCGAATTTCAGGAATTGAGTTACAGGGAAAGGTTAAAGAGGTTGGGACTTTATTCCCTGAAGTGTAGAAGAATGAGGGGAGATTTGATGGAGGTATTGAAGATGGTGATAGGCAGAGTAAATGTCGGTAGGCTTTTTCCACTGATGCCAGGTGAAATGCAAACCAGAGGACATGGGTGAAGGGTGAAAGGGGAAAAGTTTAGGGGGAACTTCTTCACATAGAGAGTGGTGGGGGTGTGGAATGTGCTTCCAGCTGAAGTGTTGAATGTGGGCTCAATTTTAAATTTTAAGAGGGAACTGGACAGGTATATGGATGGGAGAGGTAAGGAGGGTTGTGGACTGGGTGCAGGTCAGTATGACTAGGCAAAAAAAAGTGGTTCAGCACAGACTAGAAGGGCTGAAGAGACCTGTTTCTGTGCTGCAATATTCTATGGTTTTATGATAATTATCATTTCTGAATGTCAGAGATTATGTTCTCTACTTTTCACCTGCCTCTGCCCTGCATACTTCATTTGGCAGTCCTGGAATTAGTCCTCTTCAGGGCATGTTTGGAAACTTATCAGGAACAGCCTTTGATGTTTAGCAACCCCAGCTCTGCAAATTCTTGACTACTTGATCTTCAGGATTATTTTGGCTCTTAAAAATGTAGCTTCTGTTAATACTTCAAGGTTTTTAATTTTAATTTTGGAGATCTAGTACAGTAACAGGCTCTTCCGGCTCACGAGCCCGTGCCACCCAAATAAGCTCCAAGCTCTGTTTGTCTTTGGCACATGGTATGAAACTGGAGGAGCCAGAGGAAACCCACGCAGATGCTGGGAGAATGTGCAAACTCCTTCAGACAGCGCTGGATTCTAACCCAGGTCACTGGCGCTGTAATAGCACTGTGTTAACTGCATCACTTTTAAGTAGAGGTTATAAATTTTTAATGGTTAACATTTTAAGCTTTTTTAAGCTTTTATGATTGCTTGTCCAGCTCCCTACCTCATCTTCCCAGTATTTCTGGGAACCACATTTTAACTACTATTTCTCCTTCCTTAGTACTGCCTCACTATTTCCAACATTTGGATCACACTGGCAAGCGAATGGACTACTATGATCGACCAGAACTGTCGCTTGGTTCCTATGAGTTTTTAGCTACTGTAGACTATTGCAAGGTATTTCATATATGTGGTTTCCTACTTCAGCTTGTGTATACTTAAAATTGCCAACCCTTTCTAAATGCTGAGGGTACATTTATGGACGTGAGGAGGCCGAGACTAAGTGTTTTATAATTCTTTCCAATTTTTTTCGAGATAAAAATTGGGGAAATCCAGCGGGGTTACTTTAAGAATCAGAATTGGGTTTATTGTCGCGAACATTTGTTACACAATTTGTTTTGTGGCAGCAGTATTGTGCAGAACGAGGTGCAAAATTACTATAAATTACAATTCTGTAATTAAGATTTTTTTTAATTGCAAAAAAGAGGAAAGAAAATAAGGTTGTATTCATAGGTTCTTTGCCCATTAAGAGAGAAAGAAGCTGTTTTTGTAACATTGAGTATATGTTTTCAGGCTCCTGTACCTCCTTCCTGATGGTAACAGTGAGAAAAGGGCATGACTTGGGTGGTGAGGGTCCTTGATGATAGAAGCTGCTTTCTTGAGGCATCGCCTCTTAAAAATATGTTTAATGGACTGAAGATCCATGATGGCATTGGCCAAGTTCACAACTCCCTGCAGCCTGTTCCTGTCCTGTGTATTGGCTCATCAATACCAATGAGTAATGCAACCAATGAGAAGGCTCTCCATGGTACACCTGAAAAAAAAAAAATTTGCGCAAGTCTTTGGTGACATACCAAATTTCCTCAAACCCTTATTGAAATAAAGCTGCTGGTGAGCCTTCTTCATGATTGCATCTTCAGAAAACTTTGGTAATAGTTTCAGTGGAATTTTGCAACCGTTTCATAGTTATTATTACTGTTGAATTGCTTTTATTGTATGTGATGTACTCCAGTTCCCCAGCTTGTAGTGTGCCTAGACAGTTGCAAAGCTTAGGCAGTGCCTTGGTTGATGCCAAGGGTTTTGCCGAAATAGATCAATTGCAACTTACAAACTTTTACTTTTACAGAGCAATAAATTTCCTAATCCACCTGCTTTCATCTTTATGATTGATGTATCCTACAATGCAATGAAGAGTGGGCTGGTTCACCTGTTGTGTGAGGAGCTTAAATCTCTGTTAGATTTCCTTCCAAGGTGAGAACATTTTTCTGTACTGGCATAAAAGAAATAACTAAATCTATTGATTCTCAACAATCTTCTCATCAAGTATTACCAGCTGAAAAAAGTTCCAATTCCTTCCATACTTCCCATATGTAAAAGGAAAAACATTAAACATCTTCAAAGGGAGAAATCCCACTATTTCCTCTACATAACTTAAATCTGTTAACCCTGGAACCATAAATCTCTATATCTCCAAAGTCTGTTTGCTGTGGTCCTATAAATATATATTAAAGTTTGCCTAACGCAATACCACATTTCTCTCCAATCTTAAAAGCAACCATTCACTATATCACACTTCTCTTTTCCCTTTTGTTAAAATCTCCTCCATATTGCCATTATGTTTGTGGTTGTGGATATAGAGAACTCAATTTAAGGCATTTTACTTGATGCTGTTGCAATTTCATACCTGATACTAAGAAATAATTAGTTTTTGAACCTGTCATTTCTTTTCCAGGGAGGGCAATACAGAAGAATCAGCAATAAGGGTTGGCTTTGTAACATATAACAAAGTTTTGCATTTTTATAATGTTAAGAGCACCTTGGCTCAGCCACAAATGATGGTGGTGTCTGATGTAGCTGACATGTTTGTACCCTTGCTTGATGGATTCCTTGTCAACGTGATCGAGTCACGGGCAGTGATAAACAGGTGAGAAATCCATCCACTAAGGAATAGTATAGTGTCATATTAGAAAGTTCCACTTGCTGCATAATTGATACACTAATGTATCCTGATGTGTATTGTTCATGTGAAGTTTTAAAGGTGGTCACTCATCATTTCACTGCCCTGTGAACTTTAAGTTCTGTGCTTATTTCTACCGGTGTAGGGGTAATTGTTGGAGCCTGAGTTATCAAATATCAGAAATGAGGTACCTAAATATCAGTACTGCAGGTTGCAGTACTGATACAGCTCTTGGTTACAAGATTGTAAGATGTCAGAACAGAATTAGGCCATTTGGTCCATTGAGTCTGCTCTGCCATTTGAATTATGGTGGCATTTGTGAATAGGCCAATCCTCCAAAGTGAATAGGAAATCAGAGTTTTAGTTGTCTTGGTTTCAAATATCTTTTGGTCAAAACTATTGAGTCTGGTTTCATAACGTCATTATAGGGTTTGAATTTGTGGCTTTTGGATTGCTGAACCAAAGCCAGGTTCTTGCACACCAATGGGAAACTTGTGCATTGCACCTTAAAAATTCAAGAACCTGTCTTTTTATTTGTATAGTTTAAGTCAATCCCATCTTTGGTTAAATCTGAATGTTAAAGGCAACACAGTAAGTGTAGTGGTCAGCTCAATGCCTTTACAGCACCAGTGATCAGGACCTGAGTTCAAATCCCGTGCTGTCTGTAAGGAGTTTGTATGTTTTCCCCGTGTTTGTGGGTTTCCCTGGGATCTCTGGTTTCCTCCCACCGTTCAAAAAGTACCGGAGCTGTAGGTGAATTGGATGTAAATTGGGTGGCACAGACTTGTGGGACAAAATGGCCTGTTATCACGCTGTATGTCTGCATTTTGAAAAAAATTAATTTAAAATTGAAAATTTACCTGTTGAATGCCCCATAATGCAGTTCATGTCATTGAATTGCAGTCTTGCTGCTCAGTTTAAAATAACATTGATGGCAGTCTTGTTTTTTAGTTTGTTAGATCAGATCCCTGAGATGTTTGCTGATACCAGAGAAACTGAGACCGTTTTTGGACCTGTCATTCAGGCTGGGCTGGAAGCCCTTAAGGTAAATATTCCTTCTATATCCATGTCAACTTTGAATTTGCAACTTGTTTTTATCAATTTGTGTTGAATAAATAGAGGAACAAGGCTTTAGATTGTGTTACTGAAGCAGGATAGCAATGATTGGAATTAACCTTGGGCATCCAAAATTGCATTTTGTTGGAGAAGTTATTTTGCTGTCAGTAGGGAGAGTAGATTCAATTTCAATCATGAGTTCTGTTTGTTTTTGTTGAGTTCTGCCCTGCCTTTTTTTTTTCCATTGCGAAGGCACTGACACGATTTCTGCTTGCAGGCAGCTGAATGTGCTGGCAAATTGTTCATATTCCATTCAACCCTGCCTCTTGCTGAAGCACCTGGAAAGCTAAAGAACAGAGATGACAAGAAGCTTGTCAATACAGACAAAGAAAAGGTAGGCTTCCATTGTTGATGTTCATTTATTTCTGAGGCTGTTGTATTTGAAAAGGATGTGTTTTCTGAATAATTTCTTAGAATATTTTTTCTCTGGATACATCTAATGCAACAAATGCTATGTTTACTTCCTGTATCTATCGCTGTAACACGGAGTGGGTGTTTTTCTAGAGTTCAAATGTCCCTGAAGTATTGTAAACCAATTTAGTTTGATGTGTGACAGGTTTCACATTTATTTAATTTCATCGAGTCTAAAATTATAAAGATCTGTTTACATGTATGGCAGGAAACTGATCAACCTCAGTCCCACTCTGATTTCAACAGTACTAACAAAATTGAACAGTACCTCACCATCTGATTTGGCACATGGCAGTCTGAACATTGAGAACAATAATTCGCAGATAATTGAAATTTCTTGCATTCTTATTGGATTTCTAACATTCAATCAATATTTTTTTGGTCATTTATTAGATTATTCTTCTTTTAATCCTCCAGAGCTCTCTCTCACCATCTTTTGTCCTTTGATCGTTTCTACCGCTAATCTGATTGACAAATATTTTTGTTCTCTTTGGGCCTTTTATCTTTTGGATTTTACATGATCTCCAAATGTTCAATTTGAAACGTTAACTCCCAACAGAAACCATCTGACTGCAGCATTTTTTTTCAATTTCCAACATCAACAGAATTTTTTTGTTAACTGTGGGCATTTATTTATTACAGGTTCTGTTCCAACCTCAGACCAGCTTTTACAATAATCTGGCCAAGGAGTGTGTGGCACATGGCTGCTGTGTGGATCTCTTCCTTTTCCCCAATCAGTATGTCGATGTAGCAACCTTAGGATTGGTTACTTATCATACTGGTGGTTCCATTTACAAGTACACATACTTCCAGGTAATGTTTGTCAGATTATTATGGCTGCATAAGAATCTTGCAACTCTGAACAACATTGATATAGCTCCACCAATGCATAAATATCAAACTTTTCAACCTTTGCTTTTTATGAGAAAATTGAATTTGTCACATCTCAAGTGAATTTTGCTCCTATTAATAGATAACTTCTTGAAAGTTGATGTGTTGAGGTACATGATTTTGAATAAATTACAGCAGAAAGTATGATTTTTATTTGCATTTGAGTCAAAAATGTATCTGGAGACAATGCAGATCTGTTGTGCATGAGGAGTCTAGATTCCTTGGCTACATTTGAACTGGGTGAAGCATCTGGGAGCAGTTTCCACTTCAAATAACGTGAGTTGATATTACACATTCTTTCCAAAATTGTTACACCAGAGGAGAATTGAATATTAGTTCAAACCCTGATTCCTATTAAGGTTTTTCTTCTGATGGTTCTTAATTACTTCACAAATTGCTGTTGTGTACTTAAATAATGTTACAGGTATCAAATTATTTTTGCTTGGTCTCTTGGTGTGTATATGTGTGCAGGCGAGAAAGCTTCAAGCCATAATCGTGGTTATTGAGGAGCCCATGAAGAGGGAACGCTTGAGTATGGAAAACTGAGCAAAAATAATTGTTTCGTGTGGTTGGAATCTTTTCCTGTCTGAATGAAATTTGTATCAATCATAACATTCTGGCCTTGACCATGTCATCTTCCAGCATCCAAGAGCTGATATTGATAGAAGAATTCAGAGTCAAGATTCCTTTATTGTCATGTGTAATATTTAATAAAATTTGCTTTAGACTATCATAAGGCAGACAGATTCTCCATCAGCAGAAATTGCCAGTTGCTTCCTTAAGTCCGAGAAGGAGAAGCAAGAGTCCCTCCAGTCACCGAGGATTTGCCTCCAGATCTCCTGCAGCCACACAGACTCTTGATTCAGAATTTATTGTCATGAACAAGTCATGAAATTCAGTGTTTTGTAGCACCAGCATCATAGAGCAAAGATTCAGATTATAACCATTTCATCACATTACTATAAAAAAAGTGCAATAATATAAAAATAGTAGAGGATGAAAAAATGTCTTTGGTTCATTGATTATTCAGGAATCTGATGGCAGCGGGGAAGAAGCTGTCCTTGTGCCGCTGAGTGTTCGTCTTTCAGCTCCTGTACCTTTTTTCTGAGGCTAGAAGAGTGAAGAGGGCGTGGCCTGGGTGGTGGGGAACTTTGAGGATAGAGGCTGCTATTTTAAGACCCTGCCTCATGTAGATGGAGTGAAGTCTGGTGCCTGTGATGTCACAGGCTGAGTTAACAAACCTCGAGTTTTTTTCTTATCCTGAGAGTTGGTGCCTCCATACCAGGCAGTGAAGCAATCAGCCAGAATGCTCTCCAGTCCAAACCATCGGCAACTAGAGCTCCAGATCCAAACCTCCAATGCAATTAGGAAGCCTTCAGTACCCTTTCATCTTGGTTCCAATACCTGGTACCCCTTCAGTCCACTGCCTGGTGTGAGTCCTATGACTGCAGTTGCCTCAGCTTGCGTGGGTTCCTCACCTCAAGTCGCCAAAAATCCACTGCCTGGGGATTCTTCAGCTTCCATGGAGTCTGCAACCCCTCAAAGCTGCTGATCAAAGGCACTGCCATTTTGGGCCCAGACCCTGCGGTCGCAGGATTTTAAAATAAACCACTGTTGGCTCCTTTTAACAGGCTGTTTACAGCCTGTACAGAGCCATTGGTAGTTGGACTGGATGGTATAACCCTATGGTGGATTCCTGTGAATCCTTTTGTTGCTTTGTGGGGGGTCGACACCAGTAGCAGCACTGCCATTGCAGCGGATCCGGCAGTGCTGCCTTTTTTGTTTAATTAGGAGATTGCTGGGAAAAGCCACTGTTTCTGTGCTCTATTCTTATTTCCTTGTTCAATGCACTTCACTGATGTAATTCTGAGATTTTTTAGAATGAACTTACTGGGAATTCAGGGCTTGAATTGACAATCAGTATTCCCAGTTTCCACTTCAAATACATTAATAACCCAATTCCTGTGTTTACAACTGGAAATTGGTCAATTTAATGTTGCTTGCTTAAATTTAGCTCTGCCACTTTTGATTGTACATTCTTTCATTTCTCTTCAAATGATTGGTCTGTTCTAATAGACTGCCTAAACATTGTCGACCCACCATTAAGATGTTTTATCACATAATTTAGGGTAGTACAGTTAGCATACCATTTAGTGCAATGCTGTTACAGCACCAGCAATTGGGATTTGGGTTTGAATCCCGTGCGATCTTTAAGGAGTTTGTACGTTCTCCCCACGTCTGCGAGAGTTTTCCCTGGAGGCTCCAGTTTCTTCCCACTGTTCAAAAATTACTGGGGGTTGTACGATAATTGGGTATAATTGGGCAGCATGGACTTGTGGCCCTGTTTCTCTGCTGTATGTCTAAATTTAAAATCTAATTCTTTTGGTCTTTGAATGTTAAATTATTGATTTGATTAGTCATGATAAAAGCAATAATTCAGGAAAGAACTCAAATAATGCATGGCTCTCAATATTGTGGAAGTTAAATTTTTAGTTTTTCAAGCTTTTTAATCCCTGAATGTGTTAATCAATTTCTGATTTCTGCTCCGTTGAAACATGCTTCAAATTTTCCAATCCATTGAGGTTCCGAACACCTAACATTTTATTTTAGGAAGCTAATTGTCAAGTATTTTATTCTGAACTAACTATATGAACTGAACTTTGAAAAAGCAAAACAATTAGCATTTTCTTAATTGTGGAGATATTTAATGCAGCGTTTTTTCAACCAGGCACAAGCAGATGGCGAACGTTTCTTAAATGATCTGCACAGGGATGTTCGAAAGGTGATTGGGTTTGATGCAGTAATGAGGGTACGCACAAGTACAGGTATGTTTGTTCACGAACTGATATCTTTGATTGTCGGTGGTATATTTTTAAACGATCATGTGCAGAGGTGTTAGTCCATGCAGACTTTTGAACAATCTTCAACCTCTGCACATAAACTGTTTCCCAAGCTTTCTGTTATCCTCAATCACTTGCATGCAGTACTGAAACGTGGCATTGTTTTTATTTGTAATGCCCTTGCTAGGTTAGGATAGTTAGACTCGTTAATGAGTAAATAAGAGGAGATTGCATGATTTGGAAAATAAAACGTTAGTCAACAGAGAGCACTAATCTGCAAAGTGCTGATGATGCAAGCTGTTTGTGACTGCACATTTCTGTTGTGTTAACCTAAAGGCACTTGCATCAAGATAAATAATAAAATTGATTTGTATCTTAATAAGATGCTGGTTTAAAAAAAAGTATCTAGTGCTGTTTTAACATAAACATATGTTAAATGTTTATTTACTCATTGAAAAATTTGGTTATGCTTTATTCAATACTTGGATGGCTCGTAACTAGTAAAAACAATTCTTTTTGAAGCCTGTGGCACTACACGCTGTAGGGGATGTACTAGTTTTTTTTAAATCAAGCAATAAATTTTGATCTGCAGATGTAGTATTTAAGTTTACCTGTGAAGTATTGCAAAACCTTTTATTTCTAAATGTTTCATGCAGAGATAAAGTGTGTGTTTATTTCAGGAATTCGAGCAACTGATTTCTTTGGCTCCTTCTACATGAGTAACACAACTGACGTGGAGTTGGCTGCATTAGACTGTGATAAAACTATCACTGTAGAGTTCAAACATGATGATAAATTGAATGAAGATAGCGGAGCTCAAATTCAGGTGAGAAAATTCAGGTGTTGTGACTTTGTCACTTTAAGTTTTAATTTTTTTTAATTGTAGCATTTAAAAAGTAATGAATTGGTGAGGTACTTTGGGATGTTGGAGAAGAGACACAAGAAGCCTTTGAACTGCTAGTCTGCATTTTTGTATTTCAACAAATTCTCTGCCCAGTTCACATTTGTTACATGGGTCTACTTGTTGCATTTCCTACAAATATATGTTGGTTTCTGTTGAACTTTGTATGAATGCATTTGTTCAGTATATTTTCCTTTCTCCCTGCAGTGCGCTTTACTCTACACCAGTTGCAGCGGACAGAGAAGGTTACGTATACACAACCTTTCCCTTAATTGTTGTACTCAGCTTGCTGACCTGTACAGAAACTGTGAGACTGACACACTCATCAACTTTTTTGTAAAACTCGGTATGTACGCTGTGGCTTACATTCTCTCTTGTTTAATACAAAAATTGTCTTCATATGTTCACCACTATTTCCTTAACCGAGTCTTGAAAAGTGATATGACTTTGTGTATCTCGGTGAGCTGTTGTTGTTTTGTTATTTTGAGGTTATGGGGAGGAGGGTTCAGGTCCTCATTTCTGTCAAGGTAATTTGCATCCATCTTGTATGAAGATAGAATGGACTTTGTGAGGTTAGGCAGTTCTATCCTTCTCCCCAAACTGACTACACAGCTGAATAATGCTGACTGTGTTATCTAAAGCAGTCATTCCAAAGTGGTGGTGCTAACCCCCCCCCTCCGAGGACAGTGGAAAGATCCAAGGGGATGGTCTGAATGTTTCTGGTGAACTCAGCCCTCAACGGTTATCGTGCGCTATCTGTCAGGTGAGGAAGGGGTGGGGTGATTCCCTGGGGATGGTGCCTTGCCGGCGACTGGCTGGGTATGGGACCACTCGGGAAGGCAACTGTAAATTGGTTTATTATAAGTTTTATTTGTGAAATACATAACACTTGTTTATCGTGTTAGATTTGCAGTAGACCTAATACCAAGAAAGAGGTGTGTATTTGTTGTATATACATGTGTGTGGGGGGGTGGGGGGAGGGGGTACTAGGGATTTGGCCTGGGAGCCAACGGGGAACAGCAGCCTGAAAAAGTTTGGACACCACTGATTTAAAGATACCCAGGTACCACAGAATTTAGCTCCTGTTTGAAATTTGCAGAAGAGGAGAAGTGAAAATGACGAGAGAAAAGAGAAGAAAACTGATACTGCAGTCAGTAATAGAACCATTCAGCAAAATAAAAGGCCAATATCTGGTTTCAGATACCCAATGTTCATGCAAAGCTTAACCATTCTTACATTCATTTTCATGTGTATTTTTAATTAGATCACAAATAAGTCCTACAGAGAATCCAAGAGATTTGTGGAATTTTGGGGGTGGGGTGATTTTATTGGTCTTGTTCTCCAGCTAATGATGTTTACTTAGAAAGTTGGTTTTGAGTTGCTGCCTTTACTGCAAGCTCATGTTTCCTTGTACAGAGATAGTGGTGAATAGAGATGCTTTCCGTAATGTGTCTCGAGTCGCATGCAACTTATTGTCACAGGATTATTGATGGTTCAGAAAGAGTTGGGAAAAGATTGTATTTTTTCAAAAAACCACAGTCTGGATGTATGGTAGATATGTGGTATAGTTCTACGTTCTAGACATGGCACAGTACCAGTCCATCAGCCCACAATATTGTGCCAACCTATTCAAACGTACTCCACATCAATCCAGCCCACACAGCCCTGTTGATCGTTCATCTGGTTCCCTCGACGTGCAGCGCAATATTAAATTGCCTTTAGATTTAAGGATGATAAAAATGATCTCGTAGATTCTTGTGACGAGTTGTCATACAGCTTCAGGCATATTTTCTTCTGTTACTGATATGGATTTTAGCATGCATATTAGTTCATCTGAATTTTGTTTTTTGTTGTGTAAGTGAAAGGCTTCAAATATGTTTTAAAAAAATCCTATCAAACCTTGTATTTTATTTCTTACAGTAATTTTTGATCTTGTTTCCAGGATCACAAATTTTCAAAATATGAAAAGGATGATTTCCCATGTTTACTCAGGATCACAAGATAAAGGCCTCTCAAGTCTGCTCCGCCACTCTACCATGAGCTAAACTAGTTTCCCACCTCGTTCCAATTTCCAGCCTTTTCCCCATATCTCTTGATACCCTGACGAATTAGATACCTATCAATCTCCTCCTTAAATTCCCCAGTGATCGGGCCTCCACAGCTGTATGTGGCAACCCATTCCATAAATCCATGACCCTCTGGCTAAAGAAATTTCTCCTCATCTCCTCTTGTCCTGGACTCAACCACCAAGAGAAACATCTTGTTCACATCTACTCCGTTTGATCCTTCAGCATTCAAAATGTTTTTGAGATCCCCTCTTATTCTTCCATACTCCAATGAATACAGTACAGGAGCTGATAAATGCTCCATACATGTTAGCCCTTACATTCCAGGAATCATCCTCATAAATCTTCCCTGAACTTTATCCAACATCATAACATCCTTTCCGAGATAAAGGGCCCAAAGCTGCACACAGTACTCCAAATGAGGTCTCACCAGTGCCCCACGGAGCCTCATCAACACCTCCTTACTCTTGTACATTATTCCTCTAGAAAAGAATGTCAACAAAGCATTTGCTTTCCTTACTGCTGATCCAACCTGGCGGTTAACCTTCAAGGTATCCTGTATGAGGACCCCCAAGTCCCTATGTACTTCCCATCTAAATAATAACCTCATTTTTTTCTCCCAAAATGTACAACTGTACATTTCTCAACATTGTATGTCATGTGCTATTTCTTTGCCCACTCTCCTAAACTGTTTAAGTCTCTCTGCAACCTTTTTGTTTCTTCAACACATCCTGCTCCTCCACCCATCTTGGTGTCATCTGCAAACTTGGCCACAAAACCATTTAATCCATAAGCTAAATCTATATACATTGTAAAAAGAAGCGATCCCAACACTGACCCCTGCAGAACACCACTAGTAACTGGTAACCAACCAGAACAAGTTCCCTTTATTCCCACCCTTTGCTTTTTGCCTATCAGCCAATGCTCCACCCATTCTAATATTTATTGTAATTCCTTGGGTTCTCATCTTATGAAAGCAGCCTCTTTATGCAGCACCTTATTGAAGGCTTTTTGAAAATCCAAATACACAACATTCACAGCCTCTCCCTTGTTCATCTTACTTGAGATTACCTCAAAAAATTCCATTAGGTTGGTCAGGCAGGATCTTCTATTCATGAAACCATGTGGTTTGGATCTATCATGCCATGCATCTCGAGATAGTTCATAACCTCGTTCTTGAGGATTAACTCCAATATCTTTCCAACTATTGATGTCAGACTAATAGGCCTGTAATTTTCTTTTATTATGCCTCTCTCCTTTCTTAAACAGTGCAACCACATTTGCGATCTTCCTGTACTCCAGAACCATGCCAAATCTATTCATTCCTGGAAAATCATTTCCAATGTCTCCACAATCTCTATAGCCACCTCCTTCAGAATTCATAGATGCACCTCATCCACTCCAGGAGACTAATTTTTCCTCAGTCCTTTTAGCTTCCTAAGCACTTCCTTTCTTGTAATCTTGACTGTACCTAATTCTAATCCCTGAGACCTCTGACTATCAGATATACTGCTAGTCAGTGAAGGCTGATGTAAAATACCCATTTAATTCCTCTGATATCTCCTTGTTACCCCTTAAAATTTCTCCAGCATCATTTTCAATTTGTCCTATTTACCCATGTCTCTATTTTACTCTTAATATTTAAAAAAAAAACTCTTAGTATCCTTTTGTATGCTATTTGTCAACTTCCTTTCATAATTCATCTTTTCTTTCCTAATGTCTTTCTTAGTATCTTTCTGTAAGTTTTTGAGAGTTTCCCAGTCCTCTGTTTTTCCACTAATGTTTGCTTCCTTTTTCATTTACTTTAGCACTAATCTCTCTTGTTAGCCACATTGTGCCATTTTTCTATTCATAATTTTCTTTTTTTCTTGGAATATATCTATCTTGCACTCTCTTTATTTTTTTTGAAAATTTTATTTTTCATTTGCATCAATACATACATATAAATATATATAACAATACAGGTACACGATCCTCTAAAAATCTGGTTGGGGGAGGTGGCCGAGGGACTGGCGGTTGAGGGAGGCGGCCGAGGGACCGGCGGTTGGGGGAGGCGGCCGAGGGACCGGCGGTTGGGGGAGGCGGCCGAGGGACCGGCGGTTGGGGGAGGCGGCCGAGGGACCGGCGGTTGGGGGAGGCGGCCGAGGGACCGGCGGTTGGGGGAGGCGGCCGAGGGACCGGCGGTTGGGGGAGGCGGCCGAGGGACCGGCGGTTGGGGGAGGCGGCCGAGGGACCGGCGGTTGGGGGAGGGGGCCGAGGGACCGGCGGTTGGGGGAGACGGCCGAGGGACCGGCGGTTGGGGAAGGCGGCCGAGGGCCCGGCGATTGGGGGAGGCGGCCGAGGGCCCGGCGGTTGGGGGAGGCGGCCGAGGGCCCGGCGGTTGGGGGAGGCGGCCGAGGGCCCGGCGGTTGGGGGAGGCGGCCGAGGGACCGGCGGTTGGGGGAGGCGGCCGAGGGACCGGCGGTTGGGGGAGGCGGCCGAGGGACCGGCGGTTGGGGGAGGCGGCCGAGGGACCGGCGGTTGGGGGAGGCGGCCGAGGGACCGGCGGTTGGGGGAGGCGGCCGAGGGACCGGCGGTTGGGGGAGGCGGCCGAGGGACCGGCGGTTGGGGGAGGCGGCCGAGGGACCGGCGGTTGGGGGAGGCGGCCGAGGGACCGGCGGTTGGGGGAGGCGGCCGAGGGACCGGCGGTTGGGGGAGGCGGCCGAGGGACCGGCGGTTGGGGGAGGCGGCCGAGGGACTGGAAAGGGGATGGGGGTGGATACGGCAGCACAATTCGGGTGGGCTTTCCGAAATCCGGAAAAATCCGAAATTTGGAACACACTATCCCCCAAGGGTTCCGGATAAAGGATTGTGTACCTGTACAATATAATAAAAACGATAATGCATATTTTTTCCTTTTATCCCTGCTCTCTCTCCCCCCCCAAAGAAAAAGAAAAGAGAGCATCTGAATTTATTTATCATTCACTATTCATATATTCCTAACATTATTATATCTTGTTCATATTAATTGGGAGGAATGGGTATTATGGACTATGTGGATGGACTCTTAGTGTTGAAATCCATATATGGTTTCCAAATCATATAAAAATTCTCAGGTTGATTCCATTTTTTGTCGAAATATCATCTAATTCTGCTCTGCCGTCCCTCCATCTAGCTTACTTTTCCAGTCAACTTGGGCCAGTTCCTCTCTCATACTACTGTAATTTTCTTTGTTCTACTGAAATATTGACACAATTGATATCAACTTCATTTAAAATTTGAAATTGAACTCAATCCTATCATGGCACTGCTTCCTAAGGTTTCCATTACCTTTAATTCCCCAATCACCTCAGGTTCATTACACAGCACCCAATCCAAAACAACTGATTCCCCTGGTGGGCTTATCAACAAGCTGCTCCAAAATGCCATCCTCTGGCCATACTTTCCCAATCCCCTTTCATTGTTAAAATCTCCCATAATTATTTTGACATTTTCCTTCTGACAAGCATTTCCTATTTCCAGCTATAACTTGTCCACCTTCCTGGTGCTGTTTGAGGGCCTATATGTAACTGCTAATAATGTCCTTTTACCCTTGCCATTTCCTAACTCAACCTTTCTGATCCTATGTCCTTTCTCTCTTGTGATTTTAATATCATTGCTTACCCTCAGGGCCACACCACCCCCTGTACCTACCTGCCTATCTTTCCTATATACAGTGTACTCTTGGACATTCAGCTTCCAATCACATCCATCGTTAAGCCATGTCTCAGTGATGGCCACAATATCATATCTGTTCATCTGTAGCTGTACAAGGTCATCCACTTTATTTCTAATTCTATGTGCATTTAAGTACAGTACACTTATCTGTTACTGATTTTTGCTGCATTTCTATTGCACAGCAAATTGTCCTGTTTCACCTGCAAGTGTCTTTAACCTTTTTTATTTTCCTCTTTCTCGATGCTAACAGATTCGTACTTATTAATGACATGAAAGTTCGTGGCCTTGATGAATTGTCATTTATTGTCCTTGTACTTTGAGGATCTTTTTTTGAGTTTTCTAATTCCATATTAAGTACAGCATATGTATTTTCGAAGCCCTCCATTCCACACCTGATAGACTGTCATGTTATACTTGTAGTTAGTCTGATACTTGAAATGTCATGTTTACAGCTTATCGTGGTGTATTGAACAACCCCACAAAGCCTGTACGAGAGACCTTAATTAATCAGTCTGCTCAGATCTTGGCCTGCTACCGCAAGAATTGTGCCAGCCCATCATCTGCTGGACAGGTAAAATGGCTATTTTTTCTAGTCTATTGTAATTGTGCTTGCCTTTATTCACAGGAAGTCAGCATTATTAACAAGTTTTATCAGCCATCCTTCATATCCTTGAATGCCTTGTCAACCCATTTTGATAAAGAAGAAATATTGAACTGTAAACGATATAACTGAACTAAATGATTTTATAGCTGTCCTATAGTTTCATGGTATTGATCCCCTCATTCCAGACTTATTTAAGTAACAATTTAATTTCCTTTGTTTTTTTGGGGGGGTGGGGGAGAAGGGGAAGGAGGATTAAAATTTGGTATCCAAGACTTTGGCTTGCTAACGCAAAACAAAACTTACATGATTTAAGATTTGTTTATTGTCAAGCAAAATTACACTTTTTACTTTTGTCTGCCAAAAGGCAGACAGATTTACCATCAGCAGAAATTTCATGAAGCTCCTCTTACATTCAGCTCAAGAGTGTCCTGTGTGTCCGTGGATTTCCTCCAGCGCTGCTGCAGCTCGCAGAGTCCAGTCCAAACTAATTCGAACCTCTGACATGATCAGGAAGCCTTCAACACCCTTGATATCCTCATGTATCTCTGTTCTGATACCTGGTATCCCTTGAGCCAATCTCCAGCAGTCCACTGCCTGGTGTGAATCCCTCCACCGCAGTCTCCCAACACCCCGCAGCCTGTGCGGGTTCTGCTCCTTGAGTTGCCAACAGCCTGCTGCCCGTGTGTCCTTCAGCTGCAGAACCCCTCATTGGTCACCCTCCTGTGGGTTGTCTCCTCTGCTTCTCCTTCTCAAACCTCTCGTGCCCTGTGCCTGTCCTCTGCTTCCCTGGAGTCTGCCACCATCTTGGGCATCACGGAAATGTTCAATAAAACTCCATTAACAGGCCATTTCAAAGGTATGGCAGTAGGACAGGGCGGTTGGACCCTGCAGCAGCACTGCTTCTCCACTCTCCGTGGGTCTGCACCCGTGGCAGCGCTGCCTTTGCAACAGCTCTCTCTGGCAGCGCTGCCATTTTTTTGTGCCCTGAATTTAGGAGGTCACATCAAATATTGTTGGTTGAAGCAAATTTGAACACCAATCAGCTACTTTAAAAGAAGCACGGTAAAACTGGAAGAAATTGGAAGGTTAACAACATCTTTGCAGGTTGAGGAAAAAGGCTTTCATAAAACAGCCCTCTATTCGTGCTGATAAATGTGTTGTCGACGTGAGATCTAATCAATTCTGGACTGAGTAATACCTATTGTGTGCGGTGAGGAAAATTCAGCAATTAGTTTTCAAAAACTAAAAATTAAATTTAAAAAAATTTAATCAATTGTAATATCTTTCTTTTGGAAAAGAAAATATTAATGAAATGTGAAACGAGAACATTGGAAATCAGTCTAGTGTTTAAATACATCTGGTTCCTGAAGATTTAGTGATGTTGGGCTGACCCTTGGGATGGTTGAACATTTACCTTGTGTTCAAGAATCCTGAAATCAATTACTTGTGTTCAACTCGTATAGGGATAACTTGCTGAAGCTGTTTCAAAATCAATTAGTAAATGAAATACGATTAACCATTACTTTATGCAACGCTTGAGTATGTTGATACCTGAGAAGCCAAGATATTTTTGAATGCATTGCCAATAAACAGCAGAAGTAATGCTCCTTTATGAATGTTGAAGTTGATTTGCCATGTGCACTACCACCTGTCAAAATGCTTAGTTATGTTGTTCAGAAATATTCAGTAATGCTATAGGGAAGCTCTTACTTTGAGTCTGAAATTATGTTTGCTTGGGAAGCTTATTGTTTTATCTCCCAACTGTTAGCAAAAGAAATGTTCATTTATTCAGTTATTCTTCAGGAGTTTTTAAAAAAAAAGTTAAATTTAGATACTCAGCATGGTAAAAGGCTCTTCTGGTCCATGAGCTCATGCCGCTCAATTAAGCTACAACCCCCTTAAGTTTTGAAGGGTGGGAGGAAACCCATGCAGATACGGGAGAACTTATAAATTATGTTCACTGCTGAATTCAAACCCTGATCACTAGGGCTGTAACAGCGTTGTGCTAACCATGCCACCCTTTTCTGGGTACAAATTTGCTACCAGATTTTCTGCATTAAGAGCTTTCAATTAAAAAAAAAATTCATCACACAGCACATTGAAATATTTAAAGTTGCATGTCAATTCTGTTGCCGAACAAGTTTAAGTGAAGTTTAAAAGAAGGGAGCTAAAGGAAAAAAAAAGGCACCATGTTCTTTGAAATGTTTTTTTTTTGATTGAAGGGTTTAAATCTGTTTAGGTGCTTAGCTGATGTCCATTAACATTTGTTTGTATCGCTTGTAAAATAGCAGTCATATTTGGCACGCTTATTCTTGGCTATCCTTTCCATCTGTCGTATTTATTCTTTGGTGGGGGGGGGGGCAGTTGCATAAGTGGAACGATTGGGTCTGGTATCATGAGGTCGAAATGTGACTGACACTGCCACCTGTGTGCACTAATGGAAATCTGTCAATGGACACTCAAGACAGCACCAAGCTGATTCTGTCACTCCTCTATTGTTGGAACTGTTCAAAGTATCCTATGCTGGCCTTTTAAATTTAATTCAGTATGGATTCTTGGTGATGCCCACCTCATAATGAAGGCTGCATATCATCCCCTTTGAGGATCTGTATCCAGAATTTCCAGCATCCAGATATGGACAATATATGGTAGGTTTTTTTTTCCCCATGGTCCCTAAAAATTTCTTTCTCTGAGATCTGAGGAGGTGAAATCCAAGTTTTCTTCATCTAGGTCAGCCCTGGATAACTAACAGGTTCCATTTTTACCAATGCTTATTGTGGATTTTGTCAGAAAGTACACAAGTCACTAGATATAGTAAACATACTTCAATGTTGTAGTAAATGGCACCAAAAGCACATTAGACTTGTAAAGAGCTATTACTGAAAATGGAGAGAGGAAACTAGTTCTTAAATTGGACATTTGTAATCCAGAGATGGCCTCAGCAGTGGAAATGGCTCGAGTCTTCTAGCTTTAAGATGGTTAATATAATTAAACACAATTTGATTATATTAATGGGTTGTTCTTCAGTGTTTGTGTCAGATTACCGTGTGCTGTTGAAATGACAAGCACCTGGCATGAGTGTCAAAGTTTTGATGACACGACATTATGGAACATATTGGACAAAACTCTGAACTTATCATTGTAGCAAATATTGTCTACATTTTCCATTTGGTTTAAACCCGAGTTAAACCCTGTATTTTGCAAGTAATTCTTTTGCAAATAAATTGTTGACAAATTTGTAGGTGATTTTCCCTCTCTCATTTTCCTCTTTGAAGAAGATTTTTATTTGTGAAAGTTTTCTGTGTTTGCATACATGTACTAGCAGCAGGTTTAACTTGTTTTGGCATTACTCAGATGGGGGTGAAGAGAAATGTGCTTTGTTCCCTGCCTGGAAATCCTGATGCAACCTTCTGAACCTGTCAGTGTGGCAGGTAGGACAAAGACAATAGCTCCTTTTGTACTGGTACCCTGTCCCAGGAATTAACTGGGAATTTACTGGGATAGAGTCCAGTGGAAAAAGAACATTGTCCGAACATTGGCGTAAAATTATGTCATTAAACGCTGGGGATTAACCACCTCTACTCCTATCTCCTGTGTTTGTTGATGATGGCATACTGATGGAAAAGGGACAGCAGAAAGTCACCTGTTTCCAGTTGAAGGGGGAACATTCTGATCCCCAGGGATGATTGTGTTAAATGGAAAAGCAATTAGTGTCCCAGTTAAGGGAGGCCCAATGGAAACGTCGCAAAGAGCTTCCTGTCTTGGGACATTGCACAGCCAATTAACTGGGATACCAGTGGAAAAGAGGCTAATGCTAGAACTTTGCCAGACGTGTCACTGGGGATACCTTGATATGTTAAAACTGCAATTGGGAGAAAAATATTTGAAGAAAAATATGAAGCCTCAAGATTTTTAGTGGTTTTGTATTCAACTAATTAAATGTCCGAACCTGAACTCCCTCATGGATAATTCTAAAAATTCACACGTTTATTTTGTGCTGTATATTTTCATCCTCATGTTACTGTCTTACTGATGGTGACTTGGTCAGAAATAGTCAATCGATACATGTGAAGCCTCATTCACCTATAATACAAAACTTGTTCACGATTTTAAAAACATGTTTTGGTAATTAGTGTTGCTGGAAAATGACTTCTCATCCCAAATTATCCTTTAACTGAATGGCTCAGTCACCTGTTTAAGAGTCCATCATATTCTTACGCATGGAGCCTCTCAGACCAGATAGTATTTTTCCTTGACCTGCTCATCACGTCAAATTACTGAGCCCACATCCGGCCTTTTCACTCCATCTTTCCCCTTTCTTCCAGCTGATTTTACCAGAGTGCATGAAGCTACTGCCAGTCTACCTGAACTGTGTATTGAAGAGTGATGTTCTGCAACCTGGAGCTGAAGTTTCTACTGATGACCGGGCTTACATCCGCCAGCTTGTTGCAAGCATGGATGTGTCAGAAACTAATGTGTTCTTCTACCCTAGGCTTTTACCTGTGGTAAGTAACAACTAATTCAATTAATGTAGAATAAATCTGGAAGTTCATCTATGAGTATATGCTGGAATGAAGAGCTGAAAGCTTCACCAATAAGCTTTATTTCTATTTTCTAGGCTCTTTTAAACATTAAAAATTTGGAAACTGCCATTTAAAACCTAAAGATGTGTGCATTTGAAAGGGCGTATAATAGAGTGGCTGAATTAAATTTGAATATACAAGTTATGTGGATCTGCACTAAATAGGAGCAGGAGATAAACCAGCAGGCCCCTCCATCTGTCCTGCCATTTAAAATTATAGTGGTTGATCTGTACTGCTGGCTTAAACTCAGCCAATTCCTCATAACCTTCGACTCTAAATCTTTCAAATATTCATCTATCTCCACATTAAATGTATCCAGTGCACTGGACTTCACCCTTGGGCAAAAAATTCCAGACATTCGCCGCCCTCTGACAGGAGGAATTTCCACACATCTGTTTTAAAGGAACAACCCCTTATTTTGTAGCTATGTCCCCTTGTTTGGGGAGTACCACAAAATTTTTCAAAGTGCATCCCGTCTTGATAGGACAACCCCTTCATCCCAGAATTAGCCTGGGGCTTCGCCTTTGGATTGCCTCCATTACTATGATATTTTGTTTTTTAATTAAAGTAACTGAAAGTGTGTACAGTATTCCAGGTGTAGCTTCACGAACTGTGACAAAATCCCTCTATTCGTCAGCTTCACAATCTTCAGTATTAAACCTGCTTGTTAACTTTTGCAATTCATACACTGAAATTCGTAGACCCCTTTGGACTAAATTATTGGCAACCTCTCATTTTAAATGATCCAGCTTTTGATTCGACTAAGTGAAATACTTGAACGAGCATTGCCCTATTTTTAGTCTCTATTTGCCAGCTTTTTATCCATTCCCTCAATGCAAGTCCCATTGCAGTCACAAGGACCTCCTCACAACAAACCTTTTCACCTATTTTCATACCAGCTGCAAACTTGGACACCTTGCATTTTGCGCTCTCTTCTAGGTGGTGAATGTCAATAATTGAGGAGGGCCAAGAACTAATCCCAGGTACTGCACACATTGCATCCCATCAGCATGCAAAGGACCCATTTATTTCAACTCTATCTTCAATGTCAGATTTAAATCCATGTTAACATATTTCTACCTTTGGTTTTCAATGTATGTATGATCTCTTGTATGGCATCTTAAATGCCTTTTGGAAATCTAAAAAATTCTCATTTATCAACTCTCCCTCAAACAATTCAAGCAAATTTGTCAAACATGATTTACCTTTCATTTAATTTCAAATTTAATTTAGACATACAGCACAATAACAGGCCATTTTGACCCACAAGTCTGTGCCGCCCAATTTACAACCAATTAACCTATACTCCCCGGTACAGTTCGAACAGTGGGAGGAAACCAGATGCCCCATGGAAAACCCACGGAGGCACAGGGAGAATGTACAAACTCCTTACAGACAGTATTGGATTTGAACCCTGGTCCTGATAGCTGGCATTGTAAAGGTGTTCGCTATGCCAACGGTGTCGCCCATATATCATATTGATTTGATCAGTCGCTTTGAAAACCCAAATACAGTTATTTCCACTTTGACACCTGGCCAACAATGAATGTTTTGACTGCTTACATTTCCCTACCTCTATCTTTCTTCCTTTCTGAACAGGGGAGTCACTGGCTCTGTTACAATCTATTGTCTTGGAGTTTAGAAAGTTTTGAAAAATGTGAGCCAGTTGAATCTTCAGTCACATCCTTTGAATCCCCGGGTGTGTGTCATTGACCCCAGCTATTTGTTTGCTTTTAGCCCTGTGAGTTTGACTCGTCCTGTATTCCTTGTGATTGGGATTCTTCCTTCCTTGTTTTTTTAATGGATATTTGAGAAGCCCTCCTTGGTGAAGATAGCAAAAAAAATTGATTTGACATTTTTGTTCGGGGGCCTGCCTACATTTTGCTCTCATACTTGATGAAGGGTTCAGGCTCGAAACGTTGGTTATGTATCATTATCTTTGCTACATAAAGAACACTGGTTGACCTGTTGAGTTTCTCTAGCTTTGTGTTTTTACTTCAATTGCAGTGCCTGCACTTTCATATTTTAATTCTAATTTAATTTGTCTGGCTTTAGGAACTTTTATTTATTTTGATTTTGTGTATAAATTCTGATAAAATTAATTTTCTCTTTTTTTTAAAGCCTTTTGCTACTGGATCCTTGATACTTCCCAATCTTCTGGCCAATCACCATCCCTTGATATTCTTAAATAAGCTCTAAAATAATGAAAATTAAAAAAAAAATGATAGATGTTTGAGAAACATTCTGATAAAGTTTCACAGGTTGCACTCTCTGTGGGGTTAGAAGAAAAAGTTTGTTTTCAGTTTTGACCCTCTTCCAAGCCCAATGTGTTACCTGGAATGAAACAAAGACTGTAGACACTGATTGTAGTCAATAAATGTGTTACCTATTTCTTTCCAGATGTGCTTCAGCAACAACTGAGTTTCTGGCATTTTCCATTTTTATTTCTGAGTTAATTATTGCAGGGTTATGGTCAATTGATCTTGGTATGACAAAGATCTTTGTTATTTTTTAAAAATATAGATTATGTACTTGCTCTTTTCATGTGCAGATTGCCCTCCAATGTATTTTTGGCATTTTATTTTTTTTCCTCTTTAAATTCAGTCACAGCAAATATTGGGTTTAATTTAGTGCAAAATCAGGTTTCCAGTATGTATGCAAAATAATAGCATTGGTCCTGAGACTTGAGCACAATTTTAAGTATCATGTGTACCCTGTAGGGTGAAGCAATAGCTCTGTTTTGGAGAAAAATTAGCCCCCCCCACCCCAAAGCAGCAAGCATCTGTTCAAACCATTGCATGCAGCAGCACGTGGAGCTGTGGTAATCACGGCACGAAAGGAGCAGCCAGTCCGGCTTTTGGTGCAGTTTCAAGCTGGGGCCGATTGGCCAAGCTGCAAGGAGTTGTTCAACACCTCCCTCTGCCCAGAGACCCTTGTAGTTGGAGTGGAGTGTGTCTTTGTTTTGCGCAAATCTGAAATCAGCCCAATTACTTAATGTACCGTCGTTGCTATTGTTCTATAATCTGAAAAATTCCAAGAAAGTGTCCCAAGGGTTTTGGATAAAAGATTATGTACCTGCATTACCAACATAATGTATTTTTCTCCAGTTGCATCGTTGCTTTGCCTTGTATTGTGACAGAATTCTTCTTCTTTTTCTTCTTCTTCTTCTTCTCTCTCTCTCTAGCATAAAATGGAAATTGATACTGATGATTTTCCAGTGGCCATTCGTTGCTCAGAGGAACGATTATCAAAGGGTGGCATCTACTTGCTGGAGAATGGTTTGAATCTCTTCATATGGGTGGGAATGAATACCCAACATGACCTCATCCAGAGCATCTTTAATGTCCAATCGTTTGGCCAGATTGACTCTGGAATGGTGAGTTTCTGAAAAATGTCAATCTTTCTTTCGTCAGAAGTTGATCAGAGTTTTGATTAACCCCAAAGATTTTCAATTATGAATCAGAAGTAACTGTGCACAACATTTAGTGACTTGGACATGAGTAGCAATTTATTCTTTGTTCTGCTTGAAGGTTGAAAGCAGAGATCCAAATCTTATTTAGCTGTAGCTTTAAAATTTTTTTTTAAACTAACATCATGGTAGAAACATTCCAGCCATTTAAACCCAACCCTACTTTTTGGAAGGTCAGAGGAAACCATAGTATCCAGGGAAAACCCAAGCAGATGCAGGGAGAACATACAAACTTGTTACAGACATTATGAGATTTAAACCCCAGACGCTGGGGCTATAACAGCATCATGCTAACCGCGGCACCCAGAGAAGATTTTAACTTAAGATAAAAGCCCTTCTAATATATATAAATCCGTACCCGAGTTTTACAGATCAGCATCCCTTCATTTGAACTTGCTGCGGATTGGAAGATTGCATTCAATTGCTGAATTTCTCTAGCTTTGTGTTTTTACTTCAATTGCAGTGCCTGCACTTTCATATTTTAATTTTAATTCTAATTTAATTTGCCTGGCTTTAGGAACTTTTATTTATTTTGATTTTGTGTATAAATGCTGACAAAATTAATTTTCTCTGTTATGTTTTTTTTAAGCCTTTTGCTACTGGACCAATCTTCTGGCCAATCACCATCCCTTGATATTCTTAAATAAGCTCTAAAATAATGAAATTTTAAAAATTAAATGATAGATGTTTGAGAAACATTCTGATAAAGTTTCACAGGTTGCATCTGAATCAACATTCAAATGTTTCCAGAAGCACTTTTTTAACTTGGAGTGGAAAAAGCTGAACTGGGCACAGGTCTTGACTCTTAATTTATTAATTTTTTTCAAAAGGTTTGCTTCCTGACAAAAAAATTGTGAATTATGATAGAAAAACTCAAGCTGTACACAAAGATAATTTCATATTTGCTGTCTCACATAGGAATTCGGAGAAATATTAAAGTAACTTTTATTGAATTTGGCATTTTTAATTGCACAGTGATGCTGACACATTGCCTTAGTTCAGCTGACCTAAAATATTTGTCACTCATTTTCGTTTGTACTCAGAATCTGATGCCTCTCATATCAGTGTCTAACAATAGTTGGCCAGCATTGATGGATTCCAGTTGCCCTGATACCACTTGTCCTGTAGTCGCAATGTCCTGGTGAAACCTTTCAGTCAGTTTGTCACTGACTACACCAAGATCAGCAGGGAAGAAGTCAAATACAGAACATGAATTTTCAGTAATGTTTTGCACTTCATGGTTTTGTATGCTTGAAGTAGACTTAAAATACGACAATTACAAAAATAGGTTATACCTGCATCTAAAAAACAGTACGTGATAGGAACATTTTAAAGCGATTTTGTGATCTGCAGCCCAAAATCCATAAAATACACCCCAAAGTGTCAGGAAGCAAAATGTTGGTTGTCCAGTGTAATTGAAACTGCTTCACATTGTAACTATTGGGAATGAGTCGATTTCACAGTATAACAGGTAGCTCCAAGCATTCTATTGATGAAATTGGTTCCTGAAAAGTTTACTTTATATGTGTTTTAATTAAAGTAAATGCATAAAGAGTACAACTTGTGACAAGTTATTATAGTTCATGAATTTCTAAATTTAAATTTCAATATACAGCAAGGTAACAACATTTTGGCTCACAAGCCTGTGCTGCCAAATTTACACCCAATTAATCTACAACCGGAGGAAACCAGAGCCTCCGAGGAAAGCCCACGCAGACACGAGGAGAATGTACCATCTCCTTACAGACAGCTTGGGATTTGAACCCCCATCCCGATAGCTGGTGCTGTAAAGGCATTGCTCTAAAAGCTACGCCAACCGTGCCATCCCAAAACAAACTGGGGCGCCTGGAGAAAAACCCATGAAGGTCACGGGGAGAGCATACAAACTCCTTACATACAGCGCTGGATTCGAACTTGGGTCACTAGCACTGCAATAGCATCGCACTAATCCTACCCCCCTCATAATACATTCAGTTCATTGTTAGCTCCCATTGCACATAAACAGGATGCAGAGTTGTCTGATTTGACTTTTATTTCATTTTCAGGCTGCTCTGCCACAGTTAGATAATCCATATTCCAAAAAATTGCGTTCCATGGTTGATATAATTCGTGCTCAGAGACCCAGGTTTATGAAGGTAAGATTAACAAATACAGCAATGCATATTTGCTATAGAACTTTGGGTACTGTGGTGAGAAAAAGGGGAAACCTATATAAATTTGCCAGAAAAGGTAAGCAAACTTGTGGATTGGGAGCAGTTTACAACTCAGCAAAAACAATGCTAGAGAAACTCAGCTGGTTTATATAGCAAAGATAAAGATACATAACTTGGGAGAAGGGTTCAAGCCCAAAACGTTGCTTATGTATCTTTATCTTTGCTATAAAAGTACTCTGTTTGACCTCCTGAGTTTCTCCAGCATTGTGTTTTAACTTCATTTATGGTGTCTGCTGCAATTTGTTTTACTACAATTCAGCAAAACAGGTCCAGGGATTTTAGAACAAAAGAGCATGAGAATAAATGGTCAAGGAATATTAAAATGAAATGTAAACATTTCTTGAAAAATGTATAAATAAAATTACAAATTTGGGTTCAGAAACAGATTTTAAAATGGGAAACGAAGAAACCAGTTAAACCAATACTTTGGTTCTGTCTTCATGGAAAAGGTGCAAAAACCTTCCCAGAACCAAGAGACCAATGAAAATAAATAAAATTGGTATCAGTAAAAAGAAGTTGTAGAGAAATTCATGACTGCATGTTCCTCGTGGCTGGGTATTAGAATATCAGAAGTGGTCATCCTCCAAAATCCTATTGATTCTGTGGTTGCGGGTTCAAGGGTAGCAAATGTAATTCTACTATCTATAGGAGAGAGAAAATGGGGAGTAAATGAAAGGAAGTGGGGAAAATTAGAATATCTTTTTTAAGGATATGTTAATAGTCATTTTAAAATGTAGACAGGATTAGAAAAAGCATTGATTTATGTAGGGGAAATCGTATTTTTTACACTAATTGGTAGAACAGTTGAGGGAGAAGCATGAAAGGAGTCAATTTGGGTTTAAAGGAGGCTTTTGAAGTCTCAAGTTGGTATGCAGAATTAAAATGCATGGAATTGGAGTTACTATACATTCATGGATTTGAATCCTTATTAGACGAGGGAGCAGGACATAAGTTAAAACTTTCAGATTTGCCAAAAAAAAAGTGGAATGAAAGATTTTGAGGACCACGCACAAACTTCAAAGTGAGTGAGAAGGCGAATACAAGGCAGGCACAATATAACGTGGATAAATGTAGTTAGGTATTTTGGTAGGGAAAAGAGTATTTAAATGGTGATATGTGGAAACTGATGTACAAAAGGGTCTCTTCTTGTGCACCGGTCACAAAACTAATGTGGAAGTGTAGCAAGCAGTAGGCAAACTATACATTGACCATGTTTTAGCTACTATTATGCAAGTAATTTGTTGAATCCAGAGGATCCCAAAACCTAGCAGCAATAGAAATTCACCAAGACAAATAGTTACTTAAACAAAAGTTGCTTTTAATTTTCTTTAAACATAAAAACAGGATCAAACTTTAACTTATTACTATAAACTTAATCTAACAACCAACTTCTAATTCTAAGCGCAAGTGTATATGTTCAGAAAAGTTCTTTGATTCACAGTCCAATCTCACTTCTCACTCCTCCAAGTTCACTGGTATCAGGCAATTCTTATACTGTGCACAGAATTTAACATTTATGAATTTTCATCAGGCTCTGGTGCTTAAAGGAAAACGTTTACTGTTCACCAAGGTTCTTGTTGGTTTCAGAGAGATTTGTTGCTCGTTGGACACACACAAACTAATTCCCTCCGATCAGTGTCTTGCCAAAGAAACTTCCCCCATCAAGGGTTTTCCAAATAATAACCTCTTCTTCCAGGTCACCACAGAGTTCCTCTTATTTCCCTTGTTTCCCTTCTTGCCAGCCATTTCCTCTTGTAAGGACTACAAGGGTTTTCAATAGGCTGAACTCAGAACTCACAATCCGTCTTCAAAATGGAGTTTTCAATAAGCCTGCCAGCTTGCCAAAAGCTACTTCAGAACTGTTATACCAAGTTTTCTCTCTCTCTCTCTCTCTCTCTCTCTCTCTCTCTCTCTCTCTCTCTCTCTCTCTCTCTCTCTCTCTCTGCTTGCAAAACTTCATGACCCTCCTAGAACAGCAAGTTCCACTCCAGACAGAAGATGGCTCTGACAACTTCTTTCATCTGTTGCCTTTTTGTAAACAACAATCTATTAGTGAAGTCTCTTGGGCACTCTCCATAGCTTCTGGAAAGACTGTTGGCCCCGACATGTCTAGCATGGGGCAGAGCTCCAGTATTTTAAATAAGAGTAAAAGAATAGTAAGGGAGAAAATTGGTCCCCTAGCTGAGCAGAGTGGTCAACTATGTGTGGAGCCTCGCATAATGGGGGAGATCTTAAAACTTTTTTTTTGCATCAGTATTTACTCAGGAAATTGGCATAGCGCATAAGGAAGGGAAACAGAAGAGTCATGGGACAGATGGCGATTAAGGAGGAAGAGGTGAATAAAGGTAGATAAATCACCTGGGCCGGATATGATATTCCTTCAGACCTTGAGGGAAACCAGTGTAGAAAGTTCAGGGTCCCTGGTTGATGTATTCAAAATATTCTTGGCCACAGGTTAGGTGCCAAAGGATTGGAATGTAGCTCATGCTGTCCTATTGTTTAAAAAGGGTTCCAAAAATAAACCAGGTGATTACAGGCCGCTGATTCTGATGTCAGTGGTGGGTAAATTGTTGCAGGGAGTTCTGAAAGACAGGATATATAGGTATTTGGAAAGTCATGGGCTGATTAAGGACAGTCAGCATGGCTTTGTGTGTGGTAGGTCATGTTTAAGGAATCTTGTAGTTTTTTGAGGTTACCAAGAAGGTAGATGAGTATTGTCTACATGGACTTTAGTAAAGCCTTTGACAAAGTCCCACATGAGAGGTTAGTTCAGAAGGTTCAGACACGAGGTAAATTGGATTCAAAATTGGCTGTGTGGGAGAAGACAGAGGGTGGTAGTGGATAGTTGCTTCTCAGATTGGAGACCTGTGACTAGTGGGTGCCTCAGGAATCCACGATGGGACCATTGTTGTTAGTTGTTTATATCAATGATCTGGATTTTAATGTGGTGGATTGGATCAGGATGTTTGCTGATGACACAAAGATAATGTTTCCACTCCATAAATGGTTATGTGGTTATAAGAGGTGTTGTGGACAGCAGGAAGATTTTCAAAGCTTGCAGAGGGATCTGGACCAGCGAGGAGAATGGGCCAAAAAATGGCAGATGGTGTTTAATGCAGACGTGGAAGGGCAAACCAAGGGAGGAGATGTACAGTTAATGATAGGGCACTGAGGAGTGCGGAGGAACAGAAATATCTGGGAATACAAATATATTATTCTCTGAAGGTGGCATCACATGTGGACAGGGTTGTAAAGAAAGCTTTTGGTATTTTAGCCTTTATAAATCAAAGTATTGAGAATAACTGAAGTTGTGTAAACAGTGGTGCTCAACCTTTTACCACTCTCATACCACTTTAAGTAATCCCTACGACATAAGTGCTCTGTAATTAGTGAGGGATTTGCTGAAGGTGATATGTGAGTGGGAGGGGAAGATTGAAAATCACTGCTCGAGACCCAATTGTTACTGAAATATTTTGCTTGAGAAAAATTGTCATTGGCCCCTTATGAAACCATGCACATAATGAATCAATAAGGTACGATTAAAACAGTGGGTTTCAAACTTTTTCTTTCCACCCACATACCATCTTAAGCAATCCTTTACTAATCACAGATCATCTATGGCATAGGGATTACTTAGTGGTATGTGAGTGGGGAAAAAAAAGGTTGAGAACCACTGGTTTAAGATATTGGTGAGGACAAATTTGGAATATTGGGTGGAATTCTGGGTGGGTAACTCCAGGAAGGATACAAGAAAGATTGAAAGAGTGCAGAGAAGATTTACTAGGATGTTGCCAGGTCTTCAGGAGTTGAGTTACAGGGAAAGATTAAACAGGTTAGGACTATTCCTTGGAGCAAAGAAGTATGAGGGGAGATATGATCAAGGCTTACAAGATGTTGAGATGTATTTACGGAGTGGATGCAAATAGGCTTTTTGCACAGATTGGGGGAGATAAATATGAGAGGTCATAATTTTAATCTGAAAGGGGAAAGGTTTAGTGGGAAGATCTTCACTCAGAGAGTGGTGGGAGTGTGGAATGAGCTGCTATCTAATGTGGTGAATGTGGGCTTGATCGCATGTTTTAAGAATAAATTGGATAGGTACATAGATGGTAGAGGTTGGAGGGTTTATGGAATGGGAGAAGGTCAGTGGGACTAAAGAGGTGATGGTTGCCACAGACTAAAGGGGCCAAATGGCCTGTTTTCTGTGCAGTGGCATTCTATGGTTCTAAATGGTGAGACCACATCTGGAGAATTGCTCAGTTTTTGCCTGATTACGAATGAAAGAATATACTTTCCATAGAACAAAGGCAGTGAAGATTCACCACACTGATTCCTGGAAAAGTGGGAATTCTGAATGAAGAGTGATTTGATTGACTGGGCCTGTATTCACCAGAAGAATAAGAAAGGTTCTCATTAAAATGCATAACATTCTGACAGGGTTTGACAGAGAAGATGCAGTTCCCCAATGGTCTGAAGAGGGGTCACAGTCTCAGTATAGGTAGTAAAAAATAAGTTAGCAATGAGGAGAATTTTCACAACTGGAAAAGTTATGATGATGGAAGCAGAAATTGTGGCATATATTTTAGGATATAAATGGAAATGGAAATGAAGGGCTGTGGGGAGAAACAGAAAATGAAAGGTTGTATTGAATTGCAGAGCAGGCTTGAAGGGCTGAATGGCCTGTCCTGAAACTGGAAATGAAATACCAACAGAATTCAAAACTTTTTCCATGAAAGCATTTCGTTGGGTAAAGAAGTCATTTAAATCTGCATGGAGCCATCAGGTGGGGCAGATGGCCAGTGGAATTTCCATGGAGGGGCACCAAAAGACTTTTCACCACTCCCCTGGGTCTGAGGCAAAACAAACTTGAAAGCGGGTGCCGCAGGTCATCATCTTGAAATTCCATGCCTCAAGTAACATTGAGTATTAAGCAGAACTAACAAGTTATTTCATTCAGTTAAAAAAAACCCAGCACTTTAGGGGATTGGTAGATGCCAGATATCTGAATTTTCTGGGGTTTTTTTTGAGATTGCATGTTGTGTGATTGATGAACTGACCGCTGGGGGGCCACCAATTTTAAACTTCCATGTTTTTTACCTATTTATTTTCTGTAAATTTTTTGCCGGATTCTTGAGGCTGTCAGATTTTACTGTATGTGGGATTTTGTGCAATGTGACAGAACATATCTATATTTATCTCCCAAAAACATACCTATATTCTGTCACAGCAATCTGTATTTATGATGGTGGCTGTCTTTCAAATTTAATTCATTGGCTTTTATTACATTACATTACTGAATGAATTGTGTTCAAGGCATGGTGTTTCATCAGTGTCTTGACTCCTTGCAGCTCTTGATAGTGAAGCAAGAAGACAAGATGGAGGTACTCTTCAAGCATTTCCTGATGGAAGACAAAAGTGCAAATGGGGGAGCCTCATACGTGGACTTTTTGTGCCATATGCACAAGGAGATACGGCAATTGCTCAGCTAATCTGAGGGAGCAGGGTGGGAATTAAGAAGGTTGGGTGGAGCAGTTTACGTTGAACAAGGTGTGTCACTGTTGCTCCTCAGTGGGCTCAATGTCAGCAAAGTCCTGTCAATTAGCAGCTGTCATGGAAGCAACTTGGGCATGTGGCTAACCTGTTAATACTGAATGTAATGTAAGGAATTAATAGTACATTATAATGTATATGATTTAGAATCTTATATGAGAGAGATCTTTTCAACACTTGGATTACTGTGTCCCTTGTGTATGAGGAGGTGTGGCAAGGAATGTGTTGTGTGGATGGACGTGTGGAAGAAAAACTTCTAATACACAAGATTTCAAGACAATAAATTGAACAAAATCCAGTTTGTGGCTTTGCTAACATGGTTTGACTTCTGGAAATTATTTTTATATACATCAATAGTAATCATTTTATGTTGTACAACAGCCTTTTTTTCTTGATTCTGTTAATTAGGTCTTTAAACGTGAATAGATTTGTGAATGAACCTGTTATCTTTTCACTTGTGAATGCTTAACCTTTGATTAAATTCCTTTGGTGGGGGATGATGGGTGCTGTGGGAGGGAATTTTTTAATTGTTTGCAAATTTACTGTATTTTTGTTTCAGATTTTAGAAACTAATCAGAGAAAGGGACAGTTAGTGGGAATTCTCAATGTGCTTAATTCCAAGTCACTGATGACCGTCTTTAATGTGCTCTTTCAGAATTCGAGTCCCAACCAAACATATCAGTGCAAAAAAAGGATGATTTAATTCAATCCTTTAACCATAACTTCATTTTGATTGCGAGACTGTGATCGGAGTTGATGTCCATCTTTGTTCACGTGTCCATTGAAAATCAGTAGTGATCTTAAGATTAAAGGCACAATTCATTTCCAAAGCCACTTTCCTTTTATTTTCTCATTCCTATTTATTAGATTGGTTGACCACGCTGACTCTCACAGCCTGCTGTAAAAATATATATATATATTAAAAATACAATGTGCTGTTGTAAACGGGACATTAATTTTTGATGCAATAAATAGATTTCTTTCCAAATGACTCATCAGGTCGGCCTTGGGTTTCTGTTTTCGTAATAGCATACCAAATTACTTGTACTGGAGGGATTTGTCTGTGGCTGCATTCTTGAAAGGAATACAGGCATTTTGCTGGCTGATCTATAATTTCAGAGAATTGCGGCACTGCAATTCCTCACAGCAGAGTCCTACGTGCCAAGTATACATTTGAATCCTTTATGATTCATGATGTTGAAATGATGGCCCGATCGTATATGTTCCTTTGCAATAATGAAAGGTGTAATAAATTGAAGTCGGGTACTGCTTTTACTGCAATTGGATTCATCATCCTCTGCTGCTACTTCCAAGTTACTATCTTTCTAAACTAAAACAAATGGTCTTTCACAATCAGTTGGGCAGTGTTTATTCTTTTCAATCCCTTCTCACTTCCAAGATTCTGCACCGGATACATTCATCGACCATTTCTACCCATGGATGCTATCTGACCTGCTGAGCTTCTCCAGCAAGTTTTTTTTCTGCTCAGGTTTCCAGCATGTATAGCTTTTGTGTTTCTCGAAGATTTGCATCTGCAAGCCAAAAGAAATTGGCGCTGAATTTTTGGAAGGTTGGTAATTGCAGTTTTGCAAGTCTGACTGGAGACTTGTTAAATTCTGAATGGGAATTGAGCTGAGCCAACAGCAGTGGTTGCAATTGCCTGAATTTGTACTTCATCACACTCCAACAGACTTTATTTTCTACAATTAATCACTGTCTTTATCGCTTACCATGTAATTTCAGCGTAATTATTCACACTCCAGCTATTATTAATCACACATTTAACTTGCTACAATTGACATTTAAAATCACTTGCAGTGAAATATTTAACTACATGAGAGCATAAACACACATGCTAGATCACTGGGTCTAGAATTTGAGTGTATTTAGATTACTATCATCTGAGCAAGGGGATACAGGAGGTTTGTACAGAACAAAGTTTGCCACAAACGTGGGCAAAATAGTCTTTCTGTGAGGGGTAAATGCCGTGGAATTCCAGGGATGAATCCCTAGGAGGGGGAAATGTGCGATGCTGTAGTTATTAGAGAGAGGAAGAGAAATGGATCATCCATTAGTATTTTTAATCTGCCAAAAGCTCTGTGATTAGTCCTTCCAGTCTGAGTGGGAACCATGTCCCAGATTAAAGGAACTAGATTGATTCACAGTTGGCTGGAGTGTTGTAAGCTGTTGAAAAGCAGTCCCAAAGAGTTTTGATACGCTACATTTGAAATGCTGCTGTTTGTAAAACAGTTACTCTGTCCCAGAAATGAATTAGCCTCAAGCCAATGTACTTAGTTTCAGCTACCATCGTGAAGATTTTCTTGTCCTATATCACATTGACTGTGAGAGACAACATTGTAAAAAATGGTCTTCTGATTTCTTAAAACAATAGCACACTGGAGCAGAGTACAGTACAACTCCGATTATCCGAAATGGTTGGGACATGCCGATGTCGGATAACTGGTAATCTTTTAAAAACAGCCCAAAAGCAACAGTAGATCACTTGTTTAAACAACAACAAATCTCAAGGGAAGGCTTTTTAAGCTTTCACACCAAAAAACAATCTGAACAAAATATGATGAGATAAATCACCAAATATTTGAAATTCTACTCAGTCACAATCACAGTGCTATCTGCAGACCTCTCTGCCATCGCAAAACTCTTGAGTGCTCTGTGGGAATCAAAATGGCGACTCAGACATGCACACGAGCATGCTGGGTTTTAATTTTTTAAGTGTTTAAAATAATCCTCATTTATCCAATATTTTTGGGAGTCAAAATGATTTTAGGATGAATGAGGAATTCTGAAACCCTCATTTATTCAATAAATCATATTTCTCCAAAAACTTAAGATAAATGAGGATTTTGGAGAATCTGATTACGGATAATCGAAGTTAAACTGTAACTACATTGGGGGGAGAAATACAGGATAAGCATTTAAAATAGGTGACTTCGAGTTAAAGGATAATCTATGGCATGGATTTGTTTTTGGCATTCTGTTCAAAATAATCACCTTGTTTGCCTTTATTAAAAGATATCACTTCAGATGTGAACTGCTTTACAACAACCTGAAAAGATATTGGGTAAATGCAAGATTAACTAATTTTTGTGACAGTAGAGAAAAGGTAATGGGACAGATGCTTAAGTACATTCTAATTTATCTGTAGTCTGAATTATAAAAGTCTTAGTTACATTCACAAATGTTATGTATAATTGAAGAGACTTGAATCACTGGGCAATATTGTCTACTTTTTGAACTGCCTATCTGAGCTGGGAGATGAAGGCCTGCAAAACTGTGGGATTTGGGAGGTCGGCTGGCACTAGCGAGGTTGCTGTTAAATAAAATTTGGACTCCATGGTTACCCCTTTCTGCAATTACTCTTGAATGTTTAACAGGTTTGTTAAAACACCAGCCTAACGAATATGTGAAATGTCTTCCACACTATTTATATTTTCTAAAAAAATATTAAGTACTTCATTTTGAATCCCCCAGCTCAATCCAAGTCCGCTGTCAGCCACATTTCCCCCTCTAACATCAGCAGCCACACAAGTTTCCAAGGTGGGCAAAAGCCAGTGTTACATCAGTTCACCTGGTTCAGTAGGCCCTCAAACTTGACTCTGTATTGCTGGGAGATGCGATGAACTCTGGGGAGACCTCTTACTCACAAGAATTGATCCTGTTTCGTCTGACATTTTTTCAGAAAACACTTCATTAGAAAATCCTGAGTTAGGAAAGGTAAGGTACAATAATAATTCAAGAATTTCTCTTGTTATGTGCCCAATGAAAAATTTCTGTGTGGACTTCCACTAAATAACTTTAAAAGTGTATGTGGAGGAAGCTTAGTAATTTGGCAATATTTTTATTATGTCCCCACACACTTGCAGACTATCTGGTCACAGTTTTTGATCCACGAGAATCATTTGACTGCAGCTTGTTTTCCTCAAGACACTCATGCAGTGTTTATCCCAAAGATGGGTAAATTTAACAGGCTTTCCTTGTTTTTATGATTTTACTTTGATATTTTACAGAATGACCCTTGTGCCCAACCACATAGACATCAAATAGATAGGTGGTTCCTGCCTTCAACCCTGTGACTTGCTCCACTGCCACTGCACGCTGAGCATTGGTGTTGTGAAAATGTCTGCAGCCCACTTTCTCAGAGACGCTCCGTGTCTCTGGGCCAAAGCACCAGTCTTTGTTTCTTTCTCTCTGCTTTCTCTCCATCTCCCTTTTGTAGAGGCAGTACCTGTTTGATTCATTTGTTCCCAACCAAGCAATAGTGACAGAGTCACAGGTTCTGAGCCTATTGAAGGATTTTAGTTTTAGGCTGTCTGGGAGGCGAGGAAAGAATGGTTTATTGGGACGTGTGGACACCAGAATCTTTATAAGGATCTCCAAGGGACCCATGGATCTGATCCCAATGACGTATCTTGCTTTGGCTTTTCCTTTCAGCTGAAAATGCTTCAAGTTTTCTGTACTTTCGGACACAACAACCTTGCCATTTCTCTCAATTCTAATGTATACTCTTCCGCATGAGTGGAATGTAAATTGCACTTTTCTGTGCCAAGTCTTGGGCCTGAAGCTGTAGAGTTTCAGACTGTCTTTCTGGACATACACTTGGATCATAATTCCTTCTTTCAGATCAAGAATATTTGGATCAGGCCATTGTAATGTTTTTGCAAAGGTTCCAATATAGGCAGAACTGGTATTGGTGATGGCATTAACAGCAAACACATCAAAGTAGTATTGTGTGTTGGGTTGCAAATCCAACACTGAGTAAATATTTCTGTTGCCAATGCAGAGTTGCGTGATGTCCATCTTTGTGTCCCCAGAGATTGGGCTGCTGAGAGGATGGGCATCTTCCATTCTGGTAGGATGGATCTCCTGACCCCCAGAGTAGATGGACACCACTGCCAGATCTGGCCAAAGGCCATTACTGCGCTCTGCCTGGTTTTGGGCAGCACACAGACTTTGGTAGTTGTGCTTCTGGTTGACCAATAGGCAATAGTCAATATTCTCATCCTGTAACACCGATGGGCTGGGCTTCCAGGCCAAGGTCACTGCCGTCTGGCCGACAGAGGCAACATTGATTTGAGGGTCAAATGGAAGCTCGGGGCAAGGAGGCTCATCCTCTGGTTTGGTTGTCAGGTAGACTCTAATTTGGGTGTCGCTCTCAGTTGAAAGGAGCTCCAGCTTGTGGAGGCCTGAGTGTGATGAAGCTCTCACATAATTCTGTGCTCTGTTCCCTTTGTAGCTGAAAAGATCTCTCTTGGTAACACGATTCCATTCCAGATTGTCTGAGGGGTGATTGCCTGAAATTCAGAGAAAGTCCTTCAGACCTGTTGATCTTCCTTGTGATTAGTGAAAGTATAAAGGGGCTATAAAAGTTGGAGCAATGCGAGATTGCCTGTTTAGATTTTGGGTCACAATCTGTCACCCAAAATGCCCACTTTTGTTTTGTCTTTATAGTACCTTAAAAATGAATGGATTCAATAACTAGCTGGCTGCTACTTGACTGTCAAAATTATTTATCGCACCTCCCATCATGTTCAATATCTTTGCATCACATGTTTGAAGAAAGTTCTTAATAGTCAACTGAGGTTTGTGGGAAGGTGGGATCCCAGTTTCATGACTGATCCATCAGGCAAAGGAGCAGAAATTGGGTCTTTAGCCCATCGAGTCTGCTCTGCCATTTCATCATAAGCTGATCCATTTTCCCATGTAGCCCCACTGCCTGGCCTTCTCCCCATAACCTTTGATGCCCTGGCTAATCAATAACTGCATCCCTGACAGTGCCACATTTTCTTAATGCTGGAACTGCAATGCCTGCCTTGATTTTTCTCAACTCTCCAGAGTGGACCTTGAACTTACAACCTCCTGATTCAAGGGATGGCTTATTTTGTTTGGCAAGAAATGGGATGGTCTATTATTGTACACTGATTAATAAGATTTATCTATAAACACTCAACATCTTTGAAGGCACAAGTGATTTCAACATGGAGAGGAGAATGTCAGACATTTCCAACATTATAGCAGTGATGACACATGAAAAATGTTGACAATTTGAGGTTTTTTTACACAAATCCTTACTGTGTATTGGCCATTCATGAACAGAAATGCTCCACTCAAGGGCAGCATCGCAAGGATTCACTCTGATGGAGAATGGGCTCTTCTCCCTCACCTGGAAGTAAAGGCTGTGGAGAAAGAGTAAAGAAAAAGAGTTCCAACAATCACATTGATTCAGAAATGGCCATTGGCTCAAAAGCAAGTTGAGTAACTTGCTTTCAGAATCAGTTTCATCGAGCATGGCAGTGTTTCACGCATCTTCTTGGTGTTCCATAATCTCTGAGTCTCACATTTACATATGGAAGTTCCATTTACCTACCTCTACCATGATTTGTGTAGATACAATTTAGATATATGGTCATTACTTATCTGATAACACAGACAGGAAGCATTATGGCCTCCTTGGAGTTCCAATTGGTCCTCCCAATTTTTTTTTACGGAGGTTTAAACTGCTTTGCAGGGGATTGTGGAGATGTCAAAGGGTCTGTATGAGGCAGGGGACAGTAAGGCATGGTGCAGGGAAAAGTATTTATTTTCCTCAGTTTACTGGGGTTTCCAGAAATTTTTAGCATCACAGATAGGTCTGCAGCTAAATACTCCAAGGCAGTTTTGAGTTGGACATTGGCAGAAGTCACAGCTACAACTGTCCTCCACTGGTGGACAATACTCAGCTACTGAGTACACAGGAGTCATGCAGATAGCCGTAACATTGAATATGCTGTATGCATCAACATGACATGTAGTGAAAGTAGATGCAACATTTGAATGCTGGGCTTAATTAGTTCAAGTAAAAACAATGATGGAGGAACTCACCAGGTCAGTGTACTTTATCATTAATGTTGGTCATGTATCTTTATCTTTGCTGTACAAAGTACACAGTTTGACCTACTGAGTTTCTCCAGCAATTTGTTTATAGTTCAAACACACAAATAAACTAATATTTTGAGAAAATTACATTGTACATAAAATTAAACATTTGCAAACATTTTTAAAAAATGTTCTTGTAATATCTGATGAGGGTAATAAAGTTTCTTCAATTGGAAACAAAGCAGAATACCAACAAAGCTTGCATCCCCACTGTATCCTGTCAAATACAAGCTGGACAAGTCAGTATTTACCTCTGTGGCAGGTCTCTGAAGAGGAAGATGGTTATTTCTGTGCCATCTGGCAAGAGTGGCGAGTAGTTGTATGTGGCTTCTCTGGTCATTCTTCCCCATTTTTGTTTCTGGGCAATGACTAAACTTTGAACTTGGCACAGGAAGATAAGTGCAATGTGAAGAAGAAATTGGCAAAGAGCTTGAGATGCCTTCATTTCTATGAAGAGCTGTGGATAGAAGTGCAAATAATCTCAGACAGCAGCAAATTAATTAAATTTTAAAAATTTTTTTTAGACACCCTCTGATATTTCCAATGTCTCTCAATGTCCTGTGGAAGCAATGAAGTGCTAAGAATAACAGTCACAGTTATGTTAAACATATTCGCCTCAAGAATATTATCACCTATTATCTGGTCTTTTATTTTGAATATTTTAATTTTCATAGACTCAAAATTCAAACAAACTATATAATTTCTTTTTAACATTCATATAACATACAGTCCTACTAAATTACATTGATACTTTGTTTTTAAATTTAACTTTATTGTAAAAAAAATACTTAAAAATGAAACTTAAACATTTGCAAACATTGATTGTTTTTAAAATTCTATTCTTGATTTATCTGAGGAGGATGATCATTTTTTTCAATTGGAAACAAAGCTGAATGCAGGTGAAGTGTGAATCTCATCTGTACCCTTTGTATTGGATCCACTTGATTTTTGTTATGGAGCTGAAGTGTCAAGATTCTTTTGTGGTCATATAATAAAAGATGATTGAAATTTCCTTTAGTCTGCCATAAGGCAGATATATTCTCCATCAGCAGAAATTGCCTGTCACCCCTTACAGTCAGAGAAAGAGGAGCAAAAGAGAGTCCCCTCAGACACTGAGTGCATATGGATTTGTCTCCAGCATTCCCACAGCTTCTGCAGCCCCACAGACTTCAGTCCAAACCATCAGCAACCCGAGCTCCAGATCCAGTCCTCAGACATGATCAGGAAGGCTACAGTTGGTGGGTCCTGGCGCCAGCGGCCCCTCGGGAGTTTCTCCTGCCTAGACTCTGGACAGGCTTGTGGGTCCTGATGCACTATTTTCCACCTACTGGACTCTGAAACAATCTGTGGGAGCCAGAACACCTTACTTAACCATTCTAAACTCAGTATATGAAATTGCCCCAGATTCACAGGACTTTGCTATCCTGAAGGCACCAACTTGAGGGTCCAGACACAGATTGCTCAATTCAAGGATTGGATGTTACCAAATCTTCCCAAACACAGGCACAGTGCTCACTCTTTAGCCTCAGCAGAAACCCCAGTGTACTCCAGTTCACATTCACCCTTCAAGGTCATAAGGGAGATCAGTGCAAATTCAGGAGTAACCTTTTTAAATGAGCAGTGGGATCAAATTGTCAACTGGGGTTCATTAATTCCACTTTGAAAAGTACAAACCAAATTAGGAAAGAGATACTGTTGCCACAAGACTTGCACCACCAGGTTTAGGAACAGCTCAACAACAAACTCAATCAGAGAGTCATTTAAGAACTTACTATGCACTTTATTGATTTTGTTTTTGTTCTGTGACAGATTTATAGATATGAAAGAACTGGGAGGAGTGGGAAGTTTGGAGCCACAGGCTGTCAGGGAGTGCTTTTTGCTATTCTAAGAAGGTCATATGGTTTTGCAAGCAGAGAGGGAGTCAAATGGGCTTTTCTCAGAGAGAGAGAGAGAGAGAGAGAGAGAGATCAGTTCCACAGTCAGCAGCAGCAACTGGGACTGGAACAGGACAAGCTGGCAAGCTTGTGGAAAAAAAAACATTTTGAAGACGGGTTATGAGTGCTTAGTTCAGCCTGATCAAAGCCCTTGTGGTCCATACTAGAAGACAGGACTGGCTGCCTAATGTTTCACTTGAAATAAGAGAAACAAAAACAAACTCTGTGGTGACCTGACATGGCTGATTACAAGGGATCAGCTTGTGTCCAGCGAACAACAAATATCTCTCTGTAAACCAATAAGAACCTTCCTGAGCGGTAACCATTTACCTTTCAAGCACCAAAGCCTGGTGAAGTTCATAAATGTTAAATTCTGTGCACAGTACAAGAATTGCCTGCAACCAGTAAACTTGGAAGAATGAGAAGTGAGATTGGACTGTGAATCAGAACTTTTCTAAACTTACACACACATTACACACACGTGCGCCTAGAATTAGAAAGGGTTTAAGTTAGGTTAGTTAAGTTAATAGTGATAAGTTAAAGTGTGATCCTGTTTCATGTTTAAAGATAATTAAAAGCAACTTTTGTTGAAGTAATCATTTGTCTTGGTGAATATCTATTGCTGCTGGGTTTTGGGGTTGTAACAGTTCTCTCTGTATTCCACTGTTTGTTTACATTTGCTATCTGTTTACAGTTTGTTTACATGTTTTATGCTGTGTACAATTTTTTTCAACTACCAATTAATGGTAATTCTGCCATGCCCACAGGAAAAAGGAATCTCACAGTTGTATATGATGTGTATAGTCTGACAAGAAATCTAAAATATGAAATGACCTATTGTTTAATGTTGTTTCACTCACTGATGCAGAAGCTTTGTTTAAGGAAATTATGTTGAAACCATTCACAAGTAAAACACAGAACAAGTATACAAAAAAAAACTGGAAACGCATACACTTGCAAAACAGACATACAAAATACAGTTGCAAACACAAAACTACAGCTTCAACAATTCTTCCAGATCAAGTATCATTAAACACAGTTACAAAATACACAGCCAGATACAAAAGATGCACCAAAATATATGGAGTGCTTGACAAAGACATGGGGTCAGCAGCAATACCAAGACTTCTGCACCAAGCAAAGAATAGAAGTGGAGAAGCAATTAAATCTTGCAAAGTTACTGAAATATTTCACAAAATATGTAGTTTACAAGGGAATTGTTTTTACTCTACCTGCGAAGCATTTGGGTCCAACAGCCCTCTTTTCCACAGTGCTCCAATCTCTGTAATCCTTTCCGACTGGTTTTGTTTGACAGAAAGCAGTGACTGTAGAATCTAAAATTTTTTTAAAAATCTGTCACTGAAGCTTATTAGAGGCAGCGAGAGTGATGAAATGCATGCACAGCTTTAATCCCGCTGGGACGGTGAGATTTGCTGGTGATGCTACTGATGTTTCTGAGAGAATCAGTGCAAACAGGGTCCAAATCACATCTATCCTATTATTACACAGCATTGCCCTGCATCATGGCAGTTCACAGTCAAGGGACATCCCATCTGTCGAAGATACTCTGTAATAGCAGGCAATTCCCAGAGGACGGGGCCGTCAAGAGGAGGAATGTGATGAATGCTAAACCAATTGATTTAAATAAGGTTAAGCGGGAGGGAAGGATAAGATTTTTTGAGTTTATATTAAAAGGGCAAAAATTCTGCACACAAAATTCTTATGAAACCAGAGTTATAAAATGCACAGTCTGCAGTATTGTTCTTTACATAATACCCTATTGTTTCATACGAAATTAAATTTGCAAAAAATGTGAAAGCAATCTTTTGACAAATAATTCAAAGGACTTAATTCCCAAACAACAATTTTTTCTTTTACTTTAAAGCTGTTTAAACCTGCCATCTGCCCTTCTCTTGAACATTCATGAACTGTGATTAATTCACTAGTTAGTCAGACTTTCCTGTATAATGCTTGGAGAAAGAACAGCACTGTTAACAAGGGAGAATAAGGGATTACGACACCAGCAGAGGGGTCTTCAGGTTTATTGTCACCTGATTGTACGTATTCAACATAACAAAACAGTGGATTCTGGACCATAGTGCAAACAGACACACAATACACCCTATACCACAAATGACATGCATACATAACAATCGAAAATAAATATATAAAAATAATTTATGGATTTCTGGGATTGTTCAATAGTCTCACTGCCTATGGGTAGAAGCACTTTCCCAGCCTGGCAGTCCTGGTTTTTATGCTCCTGTACCTCTTCCTTGAAGGTATTATCTCAGATATTGTGGGCTGGATGGTAATGATTCTCTGATCCCTCTTTAAGCATTGGTCCCTGTAGGTATTATTAATAGAGGGAAGGGAGACCCCAGTGAGCTCAGCAGTTTTAATCATCCTCCGTACTAACCTCTAATCTGATGTTTTGCAGCTACCGTACCACACTAAGATGCAGTCAGGCAGGACTCTCTATTGTGGTCCTGTAGAATATTGTTAGGATGGTGGCTGGTAGCCTTGTCTCCCTTAACTCCCTGAGGAAGTGTAGGCACTGCTATGCCTTCCTGACTAATAAGGTGTTGCTAGTTCAGGATAGGTAGTCCTTTAAATGGACTCCAAGGAACTTTGTGCTCCCCACACTTCCTTAATGGATCGAATGATATGTGGTGGAGAGTGGTCCTTTGTCTTCCTGAAGTCCACTCCCCCTTATTGACAGAAGATGAAATAGTCTGATAATGCTGAGGGGCCACTGCACTGTCAGAGCAGTGGGCGTGAGCAAGTGCATCACTTTTGAAGGACTGAGGAAAAGGTGTATTGACAGAGGGGAAGTACTCTCAGCAATATAGACCAGTGCAGTACAGTACAGGAATAGGCCCTTCGGCCCATGTGACTGTACCAAACATGATGTTCAAATCAAACTGAAAAACCCTGCTGCTTGCACCTGGAACACATCCCTCCATCTCCTCCCGATTCAGATGTCCACCGAAAAGCCCCTCAAACACTACTATTGTGTCTGTAATCAGTGACTGCTCCGACACTGCAAAATTAGTACAATAAAACCCCTGATATCTGGCACCTATGGGGATTGGTAGATGCCGGAAAAGTGTATTTTCTGGTTGATTGTGAACTGACCATTGGATGGGGAAGGGGGGGGGGGGGGTCTATTTTAAACTCGTATTTTTTTACTTATTTCTACATTCTACATTGTTGCTTGAGGCTGTTGTTTTTCATTGTTTTTGTTTCACAAAGTACTGTTTAGCTGCAGTAAGCACAATTTTGGTGCACACATACATCATACAATATATAGGAGAATAAACTCATCATCATGCTTTTACTGCTACTGCTGGCAGCCTGTTCCAGGCACCTGCCACTCATTCCTCCCCCTCATCTTAAACGTCTTCTCTGGTGTGGGACACTTTTGTCCTGGGGAAAAGATTCTGACTGCATCAATGCCTTGTAAACCTCTATTAGGTGGTCCCTCAGCCTCTTACAGTCCAGAGTAAAACAATCCAAGTTTACCATAGCTCTCCCCTCTAAACCAAGCAGCATCCTGGTAAACCTCTTCCATACCCTTTCCAAAGCTTCCATATCCTTCCTGTAATGGGGTAAACAGAATTACACACAGTATTCAAAGTATGGCTAACCAAAATTTTCTAACAGCAACATAACCTCTTTACTTTTATACTCAAAGCCCCGTACAATGCCAAGCACACCACACACCTTCCTTACTATTCGATCTCCTTGTGTGGCCATTTTTATTGAGGTATGGACCTGTAACCTCCCCCCCCCCCCCCCAGTTCCCTTGACACATTAATACTTCTAACAGCCCTACCATTATCTTTGTACATTTTTTTTGCCTCCTAAAGTGCAACAGCTCACACTTGTCCAGGTTAAACTTCATCTGCCATCTTCCATATTCCCAAAGGAAGGTGCTCAAGGTGAGCAATAATTTTGAGCCTTGCCTGCAAGAGGCAGCTCATTACGCACAGTGTTCCAGTTCAGGACAGCCCTCTCACACTTTCCCATTACCCAACAATTTGCTGACACCCATAGTTCTACTCAACAGTCCTTCTCGCTTGCTTCATTCAGTTACATGCCTATTTGCTCTCTCCGTTCCCTGCACTTCTCTAGCTTGGATCCGGGCCAGCTCAAGTCTTATGTACAATAAAGCCTATTGTTCCCCTCAGTCTTTGTCTTTGTAATTATTGGGAGTGCCCAACACCATGTTAGGACAAAGTCCACAGAGGAATCAATGAGAAGCACCTGAAGTTGAATTGTCCAGTATCACCAGGCTCATTGAATCTTCTCTCTTCACCCACAAGAAGCAGAGGTTGAGTCTTGAACTGGTTATCCCAGTAATCAAGCTTTTTAATTTCTTCCTGTTCGCTGACCACTTACCCCAGACACTTCATTTATCAGACTCTCTCTGAGTCAGGCTCTTGTTTCTGATCCTTTCCACATGTTGTGCACTGGAGAGCCTGATTGAATCCAAATATTTGCAAAGCTAATGTCTAATCCAGCTTTAGCACAGGCTTCTGATTCAATTTATCTTACACCATGAGGTTCAATCTTTCTCCCTGTCTGAAAAATGCAAAAAAGATTCAAAGTCTGGAGCGGGACTTATGCATTCAGTATAGTTAAAGCAATACGAGACCCTCTCTCCATTGTGTTTTATTGCACTTCATGTGAAATGCTCTGAAGAAGGGTAGAGTTTTCATGAGGCAATAAACTTTCACAAATTCAATGAAAGAAGTTAATTGTAAATAAATCAAATGGAAAACTGGAGAGTCACAGAGAGTCACATTTATGCATCCAGTCAATCCATTTTCCACCACCCATCTTGAACAATTAGCCAGGGTTTCCGATGTCATACCGAATTTCCACAAACTCCTGAGGAAGTAGACACGCTGATGTGCTTTCTTCACAACCCCGTCAATGTGTTGGGCCCAGGAAAGATCCTCCGAGGTAGTGACTCCCAAGAACCTCTATTTGTTCATCCTCTCCTCCTCTGATCCCTCCCAATGATCACAGAATCTAAAAACTTGAATAGCATTTACTGTTTGTTCACCACTAAAATAATTTTTTTCTTTGAAATGAATATTTCAGGTCAATTGGCAGATGATCAATTGGCAAAAGGTCATTGATCTAAGGTGTTAATTGTTTCTTTCACCAAAACTGATAGATTGATTAACCCTGACACTTTTCTGTATTTATTTCAGGTTTCAGGCTTCTTCAGTTTTTTTTTTGCTTTGCATTGTTTTCAACACAAAGCCATTCCACTCTGAACCTATTCTAGTGTCTGATCTGTATTCTAATTCCATCTACCTTCCCAGGCTCAATGACTCAGTGATCTACTTATCTCCAATTTCCTTTGTATGAATAATATTAACAGTCAATTTATTTTCTTTGACAGGGGGTCAAAAGGGCATTTTCCAACTTCTAATCTTTAATTCCCAGAACATCTTCAATTATCCATAACTTTAACCCTTTGGACACCATATCCCTGTTTTCAAGGACTACCAACAAGTGCCATATTGTAGGGCTTGGTGGTTGGGTATAAAACCAGCCCCATAAAACAGGGATACAGAGTTGAATATTGTAGTAAATATTGACCCTACTGGTCAAAGAATCATTCAACACAGGACAGGCCCATTGGCCAGAGTCCATGTGACCATCCAGCACGCATTTACACCAATGCCTGATAATCCCAATTTATTCTTTCCACATTCCCTTCAACTCCCGCTGGACTCCACTATTCAGCAACACCCAATGGCCAATTAACCTGATGGTTAACCCTTCCAGATTTTTCCATTTCCTCCCACATCCAAAGATGTACAACTGGCAGTGACCTGTTGACCAGTAGGGCCAATATTACTACAATATTCAACTCTTGTGTCCCCATTTTCTGGGGCGGGTTTTATACCCAACCACCAGCTAGTTTGTTTTATAGTTTATCCAAGGACCTAGATCTGAGTATATAAAATAAAAGGTTAAAAATAGCCAGAGTCCAAAGGATTGAAGGAGAAAAGTCTGCATGATTCCTGTACTGGTTTGAAAAGGGACTTTCAGAAGGTAAGATATCATATTGGCCACAAGAGTAGCTGAGATAAGGTGACCTTTGGGGCATGGCTCATCTCCTGACACCATCTGCATGGGACAATGGAAGTATCATGGAGTACTCTCCAATCACCTGGATTAGTGTATCTGGAACAACTCTCAAGAAGCTCAGCAGCATTTAATGCTGCACCAGCTGCTACTTCACTGTGCAAACAACTATATGGGTCACTGCCAGTTGTACATCTTTGGATGTAGGAGGAAATGGAACCATCTGGAGGGGTTAACCATCAGGTTAATTGGCCATTGGGTGTTGCTGAGTAGTGGAGTCCAGCGGGAGTTGAAAGGAATGTGGAAAGAATAAATTGGGATTGTCAGGCATTAGTGTAAATGCGTGCCGGATGGTCACATGGACTCTGGCCAATGGGCCTGTCCTGTGTTGAATGATTCTTTGACCAGTAGGGTCAATATTTACTACAATATTCAATCCACATGCTGAAGATTCTTTATGCAAATATATTCATTGTATTCCCTTTAAATTTCCTTTACCAGTATGATTTGATGTCCATAGGAATTATTTTGCATTAATATCAATGTTTGATTTAGTTTTGCTTCTGCAGTTCACATGCATAGTTCCACCACGTCTGCTCTCAACAGCTGAAGAGGTGCCTCCTTGAGTTGCCTCCAAGGGAAAAAGGTAGAGTGAGAAAAGATTTGTAATGGTCCTCCACACAGCTGTTACAGATGATTGGTAATATGTCCCAACTGTCTATTGCTTTGTCATTCGCACTCCACTGTTAGAATACAGTTGCAAAATATCATTGAGGTTTCCATGTTAGACTCATGGAAGAAAGTGAAAATTTGTAAAAAATCGCTCAAATCCTGTTTTTGTTTAACAGTTTGCCCAAATGGTAGTAGTAGTGGGCTTTATTTGTCACTTTAAAAAAAAGTGAGATAACGTTTCCCAAAACCCAGAGTGCTACATAAAAACAACAAAACAACTACTAACAGCATAGGAACAGAAGCACCAGGTCCCGAAGAAGCCATTATCCTCCCACAAGACACCAACCATGCAGCCTGCCCTCAGTCTTCCACCAACCGTCCAGCCTGCCCTAAGTCTTCCACCAACCGTGCAGCCTGCCCTCAGTCTTCCACCAACCGTGCAGCCTGCCCTCAGTCTTCCACCAACCTTCCAGCCTGCCCTCAGTCTTCCACAAACCGTCCAGCCAACCCTCAGTCTTCCACCAACCGTGCAGCCTGCCCTCAGTCTTCCACCAACCGTCCAGCCTGCCCTAAGTCTTCCACCAACCGTGCAGCCTGCCCTCAGTCTTCCACCAACCTTCCAGCCTGCCCTCAGTCTTCCACCAACCTTCCAGCCTGCCCTCAGTCTTCCACAAACCGTCCAGCCAACCCTCAGTCTTCCACCAACCGTGCAGCCTGCCCTCAGTCTTCCACCAACCGTCCAGCCTGCCCTCAGTCTTCCACCAACTGTCCAGCCTGCCCTCAGTCTTCCCCCAACCGTGCAGCCTGCCCTCAGTCTTCCACCAACCGTCCAGCCTGCCCTCAGTCTTCTACCAACCGTCCAGCCTGCCCTAAGTCTTCCACCAACTGTGCAGCCTGCCCTCAGTCTTCCACCAACCTTCCAGCCTGCCCTCAGTCTTCCACCAACCTTCCAGCCTGCCCTCAGTCTTCCACAAACCGTCCAGCCAACCCTCAGTCTTCCACCAACCGTGCAGCCTGCCCTCAGTCTTCCACCAACCGTCCAGCCTGCCCTCAGTCTTCCACCAACTGTCCAGCCTGCCCTCAGTCTTCCCCCAACCGTGCAGCCTGCCCTCAGTCTTCCACCAACCGTCCAGCCTGCCCTCAGTCTTCTACCAACCGTCCAGCCTGCCCTAAGTCTTCCACCAACTGTGCAGCCTGCCCTCAGTCTTCCACCAACCTTCCAGCCTGCCCTCAGTCTTCCACCAACCGTGCAACCTGCCCTCAGTCTTCCACCAACCGTGCAGCCTGCCCTCAGTCTTCCACCAACCGTCCAGCCTGCCCTCAGTCTTCTACCAACCGCCCAGCCTGCCCTCAGTCTTCTACCAACCGTGCAGCCTGCCCTCAGTCTTCCACCAACCTTCCAGCCTGCCCTCAGTCTTCCACCAACCATGCAACCTGCCCTCAGTCTTCCACCAACTGTCCAGCCTGCCCTCAGTCTTCCACCAACCGTGCAGCCTGCCCTCAGTCTTCCACCAACCGTCCAGCCTGCCCTCAGTCTTCCACCAACCTTCCAGCCTGCCCTCAGTCTTCCACCAACCGTCCAGCCTGCCCTCAGTCTTCCACCAACCGTGCAGCCTGCCCTCAGTCTTCCACCAACCGTCCAGCCTGCCCTCAGTCTTCCACCAACCGTGCAGCCTGCCCTCAGTCTTCCACCAACCGTGCAGCCTGCCCTCAGTCTTCCACCAACCGTCCTGCCTGCCCTCAGTCTTCCACCAACCGTCCAGCCTGCCCTCAGTCTTCCACCAACCATGCAGCCTGCCCTCAGTCTTCCACCAACCATCCAGCCTGCAAGTCACGTGATGGAGTAGTGGCCGGTCAGGGAATTCCAGCCCTCTCCCGAAAAGTTTAAAAAAAACACACAAAGCACAAAGGTACAAGATTAAAATTTATAATAAAGTAAAAATAAAGGTGAGAAGAAAATGGCAGCGAAGAGAGAAAAGTCAAAAACAACGGGAAGAAAAGAGGAAGAAAGAATGTCGGAAGAAGAAGGTGAAGGCCTTACCTGTCCGAAGAGGCCCGCCGCGGAGAGAAAAGCCCGCTCCCTCAGGTCAGTGGAAGTCCCGGGCTCGGGACTACAAAAATGGCTCACAGAGCCGAGTAAATGTGCGCCACCGCGCATGAAAAAAACACACTGATGGGAGGGGGGAACAGGTGCGGAGTCGATCTCCACAGCTGAGAGAGACACCTGCAGCACAGCAGCAGGTGCAGAACACAGACAATAACGACAACAAGAAAGAAGAGGGTAAAAAGAAAACAAGGAAACAACAGATGGTCAATCCAGAGGAAGAAGAAGAAGAACAGAAAGAAGTGGAAGAAGAAGAGAAAGGCAAGACAATGGATGTATCTTTTTTTAAAGAATACATGGAATCAGTGAAAGAATGGCAATTACAAGAATTTAATGAGATAAAAAGAAGAATTAAGAATGCAGAAGAAAAAATGAATAAAATAGAAATGGCCATATCAGAGATAGGAAAAAGAGTGGAAAATATGGAAGAACGAGAAACAATTGTAGAAATGGAAGTAGAGGAATTAAAAGAGAAATTAGAAGAATCTAATAAAAAAGTTAAAGGGGCACATGAGCTGTTAGCTCAGAAGATAGATATAATAGAAAACTATAATAGAAGAAATAATATAAAGATAGTGGGCCTTAAGGAAGATGAAGAAGGCAGGAATATGAGAGAATTTATAAAAGATTGGATCCCCAGGGTCCTGGGAAGACCAGAATTACAGGAAGAAATGGAAATAGAGAGGGCACATAGAACTTTAGCCCCTAAACCACAACCGCAGCAAAAACCAAGATCCATTTTAGTAAAATTCTTAAGATATACAACAAGAGAAAATATATTGGAGAAAGCAATGAAGAAGGTAAGAGAAGACAAAAAGCCACTGGAATATAAAGGTCAAAAATTTTTTTTCTATCCAGACATATGTTTTGAACTCCTGAAGAAGAGGAAGGAGTTCAATACAGCAAAAACGATCTTATGGAAAAAAGGATATAAATTTATGTTAAAGTACCCAGCGGTACTTAAAATAGTTATTCCAGGGCAACAAAACAGACTATTCTCGGATCCAGAGGAAGCAAGGAAATTTGCAGAACAACTACAAAACAAGCAGAGAGATGAAGACATGTAATGAGAGTAAAAATGACCACGAACTATATGTATGTGTGTAAAGGGGTATATGTGTGTATATATATAGTGTGTATACATGAATGTATCCGTATTTAGAGGAAAATATATAGAGTATAGACAAGAATTAATAAGGGAGGGAAAGGGAATAGAGGGAATAAGGAGGGAATTAAAAGAGTGACCTTTGTTACATATGAAAATTGAAATCTTTTCTGGGGGGGGGCTGGGTGGGGAGGAGTTACGGTCACTACAAAATCAGTTGACGTTTGCGAGTGAATTCGCAAATCCAAATGGAGAGGGGAGATGTGGTTGCCCGACAAGGGGTAAAGGGCAACTCAGGAGGGGGAGGGGAGAATGGGGTTAAAGAAGTTATAAATAGGAGAATAAGGAAAATGTTTGATGTTTTAGAAATGTTGTCTTATAAAGTGTTCAAAACAAGAAAGCAGAAATGGATAAGAAGGAAAGGTGATGATGGAGAAACGGAAAGGGAAGATAAACAAAGTATGAAATGGCTACGCTGAACTATATGACTTTAAATATTAACGGAATACATAACCAAATTAAAAGGAAGAAACTGCTAAATTTACTGAAAAAAGAAAAAATTGATATAGCATTTGTGCAAGAAACACATTTAACTGAATTGGAGCACAAGAAATTAAAGAGAGATTGGGTAGGACATGTAACAGCAGCGTCGTATAATTCAAAAGCAAGAGGAGTAGCTATATTAATTAGTAAAAATGTACCAATTAAAATAGAAGAGGAAATAATAGATCCAGCAGGGAGATATGTAATGATAAAATGTCAGATATATTCGGAGTTTTGGAATCTCTTATCTTTGGCTTGGCTTCGCGGACGAAGATTTATGGAGGGGGTAAAAGTCCACGTCAGCTGCAGGCTCGTTTGTGGCTGACAAGTTCGATGCGGGACAGGCAGACACGGTTGCAGCGGCTGCAGGGGAAAATTGGTTGGTTGGGGTTGGGTGTTGGGTTTTTCCTCCTTTGCCTTTTGTCAGTGAGGTGGGCTCTGCGGTCTTCTTCAAAGGAGGTTGCTGCCCGCCAAACTGTGGGGCGCCAAGATGCACGGTTTGAGGCGATATCAGCCCACTGGCGGTGGTCAATGTGGCAGGCACCAAGAGATTTCTTTAGGCAGTCCTTGTACCTTTTCTTTGGTGCACCTCTGTCACGGTGGCCAGTGGAGAGCTCGCCATATAACACGATCTTGGGAAGGCGATGGTCCTCCATTCTGGAGATGTGACCCACCCAGCGCAGCTGGATCTTCAGCAGCGTGGACTCGATGCTGTCGACCTCTGCCATCTCGAGTACTTCGACGTTAGGGATGAAAGCGCTCCAATGTATGTTGAGGATGGAGCGGAGACAACGCTGGTGGAAGCGTTCTAGGAGCCGTAGGTGATGCCGGTAGAGTACCCATGATTCGGAGCCGAACAGGAGTGTGGGTATGACAACGGCTCTGTATACGCTTATCTTTGTGAGGTTTTTCAGTTGGTTGTTTTTCCAGACTCTTTTGTGTAGTCTTCCAAAGGCGCTATTTGCCTTGGCGAGTCTGTTGTCTATCTCTTTGTCGATCCTTGCATCTGATGAAATGGTGCAGCCGAGATAGGTAAACTGGTTGACTGTTTTGAGTTTTGTGTGCCCGATGGAGATGTGGGGGGGCTGGTAGTCATGGTGGGGAGCTGGCTGATGGAGGACCTCAGTTTTCTTCAGGCTGACTTCCAGGCCAAACATTTTGGCAGTTTCCGCAAAGCAGGACATCAAGCGCTGAAGAGCTGGCTCTGAATGGGCAACTAAAGCGGCATCGTCTGCAAAGAGTAGTTCACAGTCAAGTTGCTCTTGTGTCTTGGTGTGAGCTTGCAGGCGCCTCAGATTGAAGAGACTGCCATCCGTGCGGTACCGGATGTAAACAGCGTCTTCATTGTTGGGGTCTTTCATGGCTTGGTTCAGCATCATGCTGAAGAAGATTGAAAAGAGGGTTGGTGCGAGAACACAGCCTTGCTTCACGCCATTGTTAATGGAGAAGGGTTCAGAGAGCTCATTGCTGTATCTGACCTGACCTTGTTGGTTTTTGTGCAGTTGGATAATCATGTTGAGGAACTTTGGGGGACATCCGATGCGCTCTAGTATTTGCCAAAGCCCTTTCCTGCTCACGGTGTCGAAGGCTTTGGTGAGGTCAACAAAGGTGATGTAGAGTCCTTTGTTTTGTTCACTGCACTTTTCTTGGAGCTGTCTGTGGGCAAAGACCATGTCAGTAGTTCCTCTGTTTGCGCGAAAGCCGCACTGTGATTCTGGGAGAATATTCTCGGCGACACTAGGTATTATTCTATTTAGTAGAATCCTAGCGAAGATTTTGCCTGCAATGGAGAGCAGCGTGATTCCCCTGTAGTTTGAGCAGTCTGATTTCTCGCCTTTGTTTTTGTACAGGGTGATGATGGTGGCATCACGAAGGTCCTGAGGCAGTTTTCCTTGGTCCCAACAAAGCTTGAAAAACTCATGCAGTTTGGCATGCAGAGTTTTGCCGCCAGCCTTCCAGACCTCTGGGGGGATTCCATCCATACCTGCTGCTTTGCCACTTTTCAGTTGTTCGATTGCCTTATATGTCTCATCCTGGGTGAGGACCTCATCCAGCTCTAGCCTTAGGGGCTGTTGAGGGAGCTGGAGCAGGGCGGAATCTTGGACTGAGCGGTTGGCACTGAAAAGAGATTGGAAGTGTTCTGACCATCGGTTGAGGATGGAGATCTTGTCGCTGAGGAGGACTTTGCCGTCTGAGCAGCGCAGCGGGCTTTGGACTTGGGATGAGGGGCCGTACACAGCCTTTAGAGCCTCGTAGAAACTACTCAATGTATATTCACCTAACGAAGAAGATCAAAAGTTTATGCAAGATATTTTTTTGAAGATAGCAGATACGCAAGGGAACATGTTAATAGGAGGGGATTTCAACCTGAATTTGGATTCAAATATGGACAAAACTGGGAAAAAAATTAACAGAAAGAACAAAGTAACCAAATTTATAATTAAATCGATGGAAGAAATGCAACTTTTGGATATATGGAGGAAACAACACCCAAATGAAAAGGAATATTCAAATTACTCGGGTAGACATAAAACATACTCAAGAATAGACCTATTTTTGTTATCAGCTCGTATGCAAGATAGAGTAAGAAAAACAGAATATAAAGCTAGAATATTATTGGACCATTCACCCTTGATATTGACAATAGAGTTAGAGGACATCCCTCCAAGAATGTATAGATGGAGATTAAACTCCATGCTACTTAAAAGGCAGGATTTTAGAGAATTAATTGAAAGATAAATTAAAATGTATTTTGAAATAAATACGGAATCAGTAAAAGATAAGTTTATACTATGGGATGCAATGAAAGCGTTCATTAGAGGGCAAATAATAAGTTATGTAACCAAGATGAAGAAGGACTATAATCAGGAAACAGAGCAGTTGGAAAGGGAAATAGTAAATATAGAAAAAGAATTAGCAATGAAGGAAGATACAACTAAAAGAAGAGAATTGGCAGATAAAAAAATAAAATATGAAACACTACAAACATATAAGGTGGAGAAGAACATAATGAAGACAAAACAGAAATGTTATCAACTAGGGGAAAAAATGCACAAAATTCTAGCATGGCAGCTTAAGACAGAACAAGCTAAGAAAATGGTATTGGCATCAAGGAAAAAAGACGAACAAATCACATATAATCCAACGGAGATCAAGGAAAACTTTAGAGAATTCTATGAACAATTATACCAAACTGAAAACGAAGGGAAAGAAGGGAAAATAGATGAATTTTTAACTAAAATTGAACTACCAAAATTACAAATAGAGGAACAAAATAAATTAACAGAACCTTTTGAAATAGTATAAATACAAGAGATAATAAAAAAATTACCAAATAATAAAACACCAGGAGAGGATGGATTCCCAATAGAATTCTATAAAACATTTAAAGATTTATTAATTCCTCCCATCCTGGAAGTAATCAACCAGATTGATAAAACACAAAGCTTACCAGATTCATGTAAAACAGCAATAATTACAGTAATACTAAAGCAAGGGAAAGATCCACTCGCACCAGCGTCATATAGACCAATATCATTACTTAACACAGATTATAAGATAATAGCTAAACTATTAGCAAACAGATTAGCAGAGTATGTACCGAAAATGGTAAATCTAGACCAAACTGGATTTATTAAAAAAAGACGCACAACAGACAATATTTGTAAATTTATTAACTTAATTCATGCAGTAGAAGGGGGTAAAGCGCCAACAGTAGCAGTTGATTTAGACACAGAGAAGGCCTTTGACAGAGTAGAATGGAATTATTTATTCAAAGTATTGCAAAAATTCAGTTTACCAGAGAAGTATATTAATTGGATTAAAGCATTATATAAGGGGCCATTGGTGAAAGTGACAGTAAATGGATATATATCAAAGCAATTTAACTTAAGCAGGTCAACACGGCAGGGATGCCCACTATCACCCTTATTGTTCGCGTTAGCTATAGAACCACTAGCAGAATTGATAAGAACAGAAAATAATATAAAAGGGATAAAAATAAAAGACAAGGAATATAAAATCAGTTTATTTGCGGATGATGTTATAGTATACTTAACAGAACCAGAACTATCAATAAAAGAATTATATAAGAAATTGAAGGAATATGGAGAAGTGTCGGGTTACAAGATTAACGTAAATAAAAATGAAGCAATGCCAATGAATAATGTGGATTTCTCAAAATTTAAGAAGGAATCACCATTCAGATGGCAAATGCAAGCAATAAGATACCTAGGTATACAAATAAATAAAAATCTTGGCCATCTATATAAACTCAATTATTATCCACTAATGAAAAAATTACAGGACGATTTAGAGCATTGGAAAGATTTACCATTAACACTAATAGGAAGGATAAACTGTATTAAAATGAACATTTTCCCAAGGATATTATACCTATTTCCGGCATTGTCAATACACTTGACAGAGAAATTCTTCAAGGAGTTAAAGAAAATAATAAGGACATTTTTATGGCAAGGGGGGGGGGGGGAAACCGAGGATAGCACTAGATAAATTAACAGAATGGTATAAACAAGGAGGCTTACAACTGCCAAGAGCCGCACAATTATGATACCTATCAGATTTTTATCAAACAAGGGAAAAGCTAGATTGGACTAGATTAGAACTAGATAAAATAGGGGAAAAGATACCTGAACACATATTATATAAATGGGATGAAAAATTGGTACAATGAGGGAGTTCTCCAGTATTACATCTTCTACTCAATATTTGGAAAAAGATTCATGTAGAAAGGAATAAAACAAATTACCAATTACCAAAACTAATATTGACGCAAAATAAGTTACTCCCTTTTACAATAGATAACCTTTCCTTTAGAGAATGGGAGAAAAAAGGGATCAAAAGAATAGAAAATTGTTTTTCAGGAAATAGATGATTATCCTTTAAACAAATGAAAGATAAATACAATATAACTCAAGATACAGAGCTGGCATATTACCAATTGAGATCCTACTTGAAGGACAAATTAGGAAGCAGTCTGAGGTTACCAGAGGGAAGTAACTTTGAATATGTGATTACAGATACAATGATAATCAAAAGATTTATAACAAATATGTATATTAAACTGCAAGAAAAGGAGAATGAGGAAACAAATGGTAAAACTAAACAAAAATGGGAACAAGATTTAAATATGAAGATAAAAAAGGAAACATGGGAGAAGTTATGTTCTGGAACGATGAGAAATACAATAAATATGAGGTTACGTATGATACAATATAACTGGATACACAGGCTATACATTACACCTCAAAAGTTAAATAAATGGGACCCAGCAGTATCTGACAGATGTTTTCGATGTAAAAAAGAAATGGGAACAACAATTCATGCAATCTGGACATGTGAGAAAATAGAAAAATTTTGGGAAGATCTAAACCAAATATTAAATAAAATCACAGAAAACAATATACCAAAAAATCCAGAGATCTTCCTCCTAAGTAACATAAAAAACAAAGAATTTGGAATTGATTTGGATGGTGCACAAAAAAGATTTGTTAAGATAGCTCTAGCCGTAGCAAAAAAATGTATTATGTCAACCTGGAAATTGGAAGATAATTTGAAAATACAACAATGGTATATAGAAATGAATAAATGTATTCCATTAGAAAAAATAACATATAGTTTAAGAAATAATATTGAAATATTTGAACAAATATGGGAGCCTTACATGAAACACAATAGAGAAAGCCTACCGGGGACATTCACTACCTAAATTAACGAAAGGAGAAGGAAATGAAAAGAATTGACTCAGTGGAATTTCTTGTTTATTTTTATTGAATGACAACATTGTTTGACTGGTTTAATGTATCTTAGATTTTGTACTTTAAATGGATGGGGGGGGAGGTAGGGAGGGTGGGATGGGAGGAGGGAGGGCGGTGGAGAAAATGGCACTGTATATATTTGAAAAGGAAAATGTATGTATCATGGTCAATGTGGTTTATGGTGTGAAAAATAAAAAATTTAAAAAAAAACATCCAGCCTGCCCTCAGTCTTCCACCAACCGTGCAGCCTGCCCTCAGTCTTCCACCAACCGTGCAGCCTGCCCTCAGTCTTCCACCAACCGTCCAGTCTGCCCTCAGTCTTCCACCAACCATGCAGCCTGCCCTCAGTATTGCATTGGCAATGCTAGTGTAAACATTTGTAATCGAGAGTCCAACGTAAGATTTGAACACTTGACCTCTTCTTAAATACTGATTAAACCTCATTAAAATAATAGAGAATGGAATTTCATATACACCAGTTCATATCCCCACAGGCCATTTCAGGAATTTATCTTTAGCTTCTCCTGCATTCTGACTGTGAATTAAGGGCCTCTTGCTTTAAAGCAATTTGTTTGCACTACATTCTCAAACAGTCTTGCATATGAATAATTGTGTGTGATTTAATTGCTGACAGCATCACTGAGCAAGGTTAAAAGTATAACAATCTCTTCACACAGATGTTGTTGCTTCATAAATTGAAATGTACAGAAGAAATTGCCTGTGAAAGATACCATCATGTACTGCTGAAACTGTACGTACAATAAAGAAGGTGGCAGTGCAGCCCACTGTAACAGAGCTCTCCAAATGGTTCAACTTCCATGTCCCTGGAGCTTCACATTTTTCTTTATCTGATTGTCTGCTAAAAGTTATTATTAAGAATGTTATATTCACAGCAAGAATTCCCCTTCTCTCCCTTCTGGTTCTTTGATAAGTACTTGTATCCCTAGTTTCCAGCATTCCTGCCACTGGGAACAACTTCTCCAATTTTAAATGTAAATATAATTTTTTTTAAAGTTAGGAGAATATCGCTTAATCAATAAAATCAAGCAGGAGACAGAGTGAGATAAAGGACATATATATTAGGTTGGGAAAAAGGAACAAGAAGTGTGTAATAGGGTGGCTAAATGTCCAGTTTTAGGCTAGACAGTCCGGCTTTTGAGCCCTCTGTCCTCCGACTGGCACCACCTCCAGCGAACGTTAACTTGTTCTCCATTTGGGGTGTAGGCATTAGAAAGCACTTACCTGCTAAATGCGGCATGCATGACCATGTTTCTTCTCGTGCTCATGCACAATGAGGGGAAAGTGTGACGGTGGCACACAAAGTGCCGGCTGGCGCATGTGCAGGGGAGGGGAAGTGTGACAGCAGCACATGAAGTGCTGACTGGCATACACACGGTGAGGGGGAAGTGTGACTGCAGTGCCCCTTCCCTTCCCCCACCGAGAGAGTTACTGATGCTGACCCTGCATGTGCTCAGTTTTGGCAAGTTTGAAATTACCACCCTAGTTTGTAAACATATATCACATTATTGAAGTGCCCAGGAAATTGAAAGCAATTATGCCATGGGAAACTATAAACATAATAGCATGGATAGAAACGTACCTGTAAACAGCTTTAAATAAAGAATAAATGCAATGCTGTATGGAGGGTTGGAATAGTTAAGAAAGAAGGAAATGAAGAGCAGGTGTCAAAAGCAATGGATGAGGGTAGGGAAGAGGAGATCAAGTACATGGATGCATTTGACAAGGCCTCTCATGATAGGTTGATTTAGAAGAAAGATATGGCGAATTGATCATTTAGATTTCGATTTGGTTTGTCCATAGAGGGTGGTGATGGAAGCATGTCATTCTGGCTGGAGGTCTATAACCAGTAGTGGTCCACAGGGATTGGTGCTGAGACCCAATTGCTTGTGATATACATAAATGACTTGGATGTAGATGGGTGGGATAGTCAGTTTGAAGATGACACAGAGATTGGTGGGGTTCTGAACAGTGTAGAGTGCTAACAAAGACTACAGCAGCAGGTAGATCAGTTACTGATATGGGTGGAGAAATGGTAGATGGACTTTAATTTGAACGAGTTTGAGATGTTGCACTTTGCGAGGTCAATTGTGAGAGGAAAGTATGCAGTTAATGGCAGGACCATTAACGATATCGTTAACGATATCGATGTGCAGAGGGATATGGAGGTCCATGTCTGTAACTCCTGGAAATCGATATTCAAGTGGATAGCATGGTGAAGAAGGCAAATGGCATGCCTGGCTTTATTAGTCAAGACACTGAGCATAGAAGGAAACCATGTTACAGCTATACAAAAATTTATATGAGTATTGTGAGCAACTGATTATTGGTTACAGGAAGGATGTGGAAACTTTGAAATGGTTATAGAAAAGACTTTCCAGGATGCTGTTTGGATTAGAGGTTCTGGCTCTCTGGAATGTCAAAGGGTGAAGAATGACCTGATGGATTTGTAAAATTATGAGTGATAGAGTTAGGGTAACAATAAAAACTTTATCTCAGGGTTAAAATGTCAAATACGAGAACTCGGGAGAGGGGGAAAATTTATAGAAGATGTGCAGGGAAAGTTTTTTTTAAATAGTGTGTTAGGTTCCTGGAACAGGCATCCTCTGGTGGTGATAGAAGCACTTGAGGTTTTTGAAATAGACACTTGAATATGCAAGGAATGGAAGGATATGGATCATGTGCTGGCAGAGAGATTTCATTTAGTATGGCATCATGTTCACTACATGTGGGTTGAAGGGCCTCTTCCTGTGCTGTACTGTTCGATGTCAATGAGGTGGCTGGAGAGAGACCAAGTTAACAATGATGTGGTAGCAAAGCAAGATGTGCACAAATGCTACAAGTTTAAACTTAAAAGAGAAAATGCGAGTGATATTAAGCAGGTCACACAGCATTAGTCCAGAGAGAAGGGTGAACATTTCACATCCAGAACTTTAGGGTTGGTTAGCACAACACTATTACAGCGCCAGTGACTGCGTTTCAAATCTGGCACTGTCTTTAAGGAATTTGTACGTTCTCTTCGCGTCTGTGTGGGTTTCCTCTGGGAGCTCAAGTTTCCTCCCACCCTTCAAAATGTACTGGGGTTGTAGGTCAATTGGGTGTAATTCAATAGCACAGGCTTGCAGGCCAGAAGGGCCTGTTACCATGCTGTATGTTTAAATTAAAAATATTCCTGAAGAGCATCAACAGAAGGAACGGTAACAAGGAAAGAATACTGAAATAGTTAAGGATGTACTTGAGAAAGTAGACAAGTATTTTCAGAATATGTAGCTACTTCAAATTTTTACATCCATTAAACAAAATAAATAAGCATGTTGTGTCTAATTTCAAAGAACCATGGCTCTGAATTTTTTAATTAAGCCACATTAGCACAAATATCAAAATCCAAGACTTCATTTTTACGTACTGCTCCTGGAGATCTTGACGTCAGAGGGCCTGCCTTTCAGTTGAAATTTTGAACCTACCACATTACAAGAATTAAAAAAAAAGACACAACTATGATTACACTTTAAAAGCACTTTGTTGTCGGCAAAGCACGAGGCCAAGGAAAGTGCAGAACACCAATATTTGAAAGAAGTTCCACTTTTAACCAGCTGAGGGCACCCCAGGATTGATTTCAGCTGCCCACTGCAAAATGTAAATTTGGACAATGACACTGGTGTCCTGCTGGGAAATTACAGCAGTTCTTTGTCACACCCAGGAGGTGCCACCATTTCCCAATTTTGTGTGAATGTTATTGTCCCAAAGTTGCAAGCCATCCTTCATCGATAATCTGACCAATGGAATCCAGCAATGAAGTGGAGCTCAGTGGAGTTCCCACATGCAGTGAGGAAACTACCAACTGAAATTAAATTCCAAGTTTATTATCACAGGGCTCTACAATTCAATCCAAAGTCAAAGTTCAGATTTATTGTCTGAGTACATACATCACATCACAAAAAATCCTGAGATTCTTTTTCCTGTGGGCCAGGAGTAATTTCTAGTTAGCAGTAGTAGCTATAAAGCACCTGTTACAACCTGTAGCAACCTGCAATCCAATTTCAATTTTATGCATTAGCAATCTTTTTGTATGAAATTGTGACCTCTGTGAAATTGGATTTGACACTGTCAGTTGGAATCTTTGCAAGTACACTAGTCTGCTGTGTAGCATCACACACACAACACTGTTGATGTAACCCTTGATCAACTGGAATGGATGTCCCTCATTGGAGGAACAAAAGTTTTATGACAGTAACCAATAAAAAGAGACCCACTGAAATTGCCAATAAGACAGGAATGAGCATTCTTACATTGATATTTTGGTTATAGCATCTGAGATTTAATCATAAAAGCTCCAAAAAAAATTCTGTAATTTTCTTTGTTCCATCTGTGACAGAGTATTTAAAGGTGGCTTTGGAAGAATTGTTAGAGCAGCTTGCACACACACATCTTAAAACACAATTTTTGCAAGACTTTTGCAGAAAGAGCAACCAAGTTGCAAAATACATCTGGCCTGGGAGAGCATGTGATCTTTTCAGGCAGGGACAGAACAGTCTGGCTCTCAGAGAGGGAGGGAGTGAACCAGAGAGGAGGGACACAGAAATCAACACAAAGCAGGTAAATTTTCGAAGGCTGTCTGGTCAAAGGAGATTAGGTGTTGGAGGTGACCTGAAAGAAGAGGATCATCTGGAGAACCCTGAAGGTGGCAAGTTTTGTCAGCAAGACTGATTGGAAAGGAATCAGGTGCAGATGTCCTGGAACAAAAGGAATCTCTAAAAACCCTCCTGAGTGGTAACCATTTACCTGGTGAACTTTGTTAATGTTAACTTCTGTGCACAGTACAAGAATTGCCTGCAACCAGTGAGATTGGACTGTGATCCAAGGAACGTTTCTAATCTTAAATATACATTACACACACCTGTGCTTAGTATTAGAGGGGGGGAGGGGGGTTAAGTAGGTTCAGTAATAAGTTAAAGTTTAATTTTTTCTTGTTCAATTATAATTAAAAACTACTTTTGTTTAACTACCTCTTTGTGTTGTGGTGCATATCCATTGCTGCTGGGTTTTGGGGTCCTCTGGACTCCGTAACACATCAGTGTTTGCAACTAGAGATGCACAGGATACTTCAGATGTTGGAATCTGAAACTAAACACAATCTGATGGAGGAGCGATAAAGATTTTTAAAAAATCAATTGCTTTTTGATTTACGCAATTTTTTGGACAACAGTGTATGAAGGAAATATGTAGCAAAGAGTTAAGTTCAGAGTGGTAATGATTGGATGAACAGCAAGAACAGAATTATGAAGTTGTGTTGTCTCTTTCAATTGCTACTTCTTACATCCTTACGGATTTAAAATAAACCCCAAAACAGAAACTTTTTAAACCATGGACTACTATTTCTGTAAAAATTCAGAGTTTAAAAAAAGGTCAAAACTTTCAGTTTTGTCTTTTCTGTCTCTTTCATGTCTTCTCATTGTCAAATGTTCCTTTTTCTTCTGCCCTATACCTTGTATGTCACCAATTCAAATTACTTAAAAAAAAATATATTGTCTCTTCTTTATTTTTCATTGGTTAAGGAGATTGTGCTTTGGTTGACCCAGGCCTTAGATGTCTTGTTGTCTTTGTTGGAAATATGAAAGAAAAGCAAGGTCTAGTCAATATCTGCCTCTCATGGTTTTACAAATCTGCTGCATCACCAGAGAAGATGCCACTTCATGTGTTTGGACAGCTTACTTTACTGACAAAAAATATAGAAACATAGAACAAATCATGCACCATCCCATCAGTCTCATTCCAACTCATTGGAAGATGATGGATGTGATGTTATATGATTCTCTTCCCTCACACTGCCAGCACCCAGCTAAGTATTTCCAGCATTTTCTAATTCTATTTCAGATTCCCAGCATTTTATTTGTCTGTTTTGTTTTATTGATGGATTGTTGGCAATTTTCCCTGCCTCAGTTATTCTGTGAGGTTGACGCATTATAATGATTGTTCCATCCATTTGCTTTCCTTTTAGCCTAAATGGATGTTAAATCCATTTTTGATCTGCACAATGAGTCAATAACATCTACTTTACAATAAGTCATTAGAGGGATATGCCTGTGTGGCAAAAGAACATGATTAATGCTCTTCATTTGGGTGATGATTCATACTTCATTCACTTTCTTGAAAGCTTTGCTATTGCGATACAATTCTGTAGCTTTTGTCTTATTCATTTTGAAATCTATTTGTTCTATACCAATAATTCATAACCTTTTTTCCATCCACAGACGACCTTAAGTATTCCTTTACTTATACCGTGGACAACCAATAGCGAACTCGGAGTGCAAGCAGGAAAAATATTTTGGGAATTTTCTAACCTTTTCAATATTAGGCGTGCACAATATGGGGCAAGCTACACTCTTGCCAGGTAATGATCATCTCCAACAAAGAGGAGACAAGTCACCTTTATTTATCGTTCCTACCATGTTCGCACGGTAAAGATGAGATAGCGTTTCCCAGGACCTCAGAGCATATATAATATGTAGTTAGAATAGAAGTTAAACACATTGAGATATTAAAATATTAAGGCATATACAGTAGAAATCCACAGTAACTATCCAATATCCACATATGTTCTGGGAATTCTGGACCCTGATGACTTGGGGAAAAAAAAAGTTTCCCAATCTGGACATAACGACCTGAGTCCTATGGTACCTCCTACTATATGGCAGAAGGGAGAACAGTTCACGTGAGGGGTGAGTGGAGTCCTTCACAATGTTCATTGCTTTTCGCCTGCATCAAGTGTTGTAGATGTCCTTCATGGTAGGAAGAGAGCCCCCCCCAATGATAATTTCCGCTGACTTCACCATCCAATGCAGGGTCTTGCGGTCCAAGGAGATACAGCTTCCAAACCAGGCCAAACCTACTTTGATAATTAATGGTATTATCTTCACTAAGATACCCACTATTGATATCCTGGGCATCATAATTGACCAAAGTTTTGTTTGCCATGAAAATACAGGTGACCCACTCCCCCCCCCCCCCCCCCACAATGGCCATTTGGATTATGGAAGTGAGCCATTACAGAATTCATAAGTTATTTACAAAAATTTGAGATAAAATTTGCTTATAGAATTTGTGAAAACAGAAAAATAAAATGTGGGAAAAGATCTGATCAGAGATGAGGTGTGACATCTCAAATCCTTTCTATCATCTAAAAGGCATATCAAGTACGCCAATAAGGAAGGTCGACACCATCCAAGACAATGCAACACACTTGACTGGCACTCAATAACCACTTGGAATATCCATTCCCTTGAAGGATGCACCATGCTCACAAAATGTACCATCTTTCAAACCCATAGATACTCCCAAAATCACATGATACTCCTCAAGTCTAGCTCCACCAAGAAAGACCTGGACAAAAAGCGTATGAGAATGGAACACCTTCAAGTTTCCCTCAAAATTACACCCCATCCTAACTTTGAAAGATATTGCTCTTTCATCATTTCTGGGTGTGAATACTCATCAGCACTTTTTTCCTGAAGGCAATTGAGGATGAGCAATGAGTTTTCCATGAATGTCCACATTCCTTTTGTGAAAAACCAGTTCCCTTGCCAATTAAAAGAGAAACAACAAACTGTGGGTCCTCCTGTAGTTATTACCTGCTTCTTACCAAAATATACATGTACTCTCCCATCACATTCAGATCTTAGGGGACAGTGATATTATAGTTGTACATATGGATGAAAAAACCAGAGCTCTGGACTAATAAATTGGAGCCAGGAGTTCAAATTATGCTCTGGCAGAAAGGACATTTGAATCAAGTTAATTAATGGTGACTATCTTCTCTTTGGCTTGGCTTCGCGGACGAAGATTTATGGAGGGGGTAAAAAGTCCACGTCAGCTGCAGGCTCGTTTGTGGCTGACCAGTCCGATGCGGGACAGGCAGACACGATTGCAGCGGTTGCAAGGGAAAATTGGTTGGTTGGGGTTGGGTGTTGGGTTTTTTCTCCTTTGCCTTTTGTCAGTGAGGTGGGCTCTGCGGTCTTCTTCAAAGGAGGCTGCTGCCCGCCAAACTGTGAGGCGCCAAGATGCACGGTTTGAGGCGTTATCAGCCCACTGGCGGTGGTCAATGTGGCAGGCACCAAGAGATTTCTTTAGGCAGTCCTTGTACCTTTTCTTTGGTGCACCTCTGTCACGGTGGCCAGTGGAGAGCTCGCCATATAATACGATCTTGGGAAGGCGATGGTCCTCCATTCTGGAGACGTGACCCATCCAGCGCAGCTGGATCTTCAGCAGCGTGGACTCGATGCTGTCGACCTCTGCCATCTTGAGTACCTCGACGTTAGGGGTGTGAGCGCTCCAATGGATGTTGAGGATGGAGCGGAGACAACGCTGGTGGAAGCGTTCTAGGAGCCGTAGGTGGTGCCGGTAGAGGACCCATGATTCGGAGCCGAACAGGAGTGTGGGTATGACAACGGCTCTGTATACGCTTATCTTTGTGAGGTTTTTCAGTTGGTTGTTTTTCCAGACTCTTTTGTGTAGTCTTCCAAAGGCGCTATTTGCCTTGGCGAGTCTGTTGTCTATCTCATTGTCGATCCTTGCATCTGATGAAATGGTGCAGCCGAGATAGGTAAACTGGTTGACCGTTTTGAGTTTTGTGTGCCCGATGGAGATGTGGGGGGGCTGGTAGTCATGGTGGGGAGCTGGCTGATGGAGGACCTCAGTTTTCTTCAGGCTGACTTCCAGGCCAAACATTTTGGCAGTTTCCGCAAAGCAGGACGTCAAGCGCTGAAGAGCTGGCTATAAACCTCCTTGATTCACTAATGCTATGTGGGAAAGGAAATCTGATGTCCTACCCCAGTTGATCCAAATTTGTTTTCAAACAATTTGGAATTTGGTTGACTCTTGATTGCCTTATGGGATGGCCTTGCAATTCACTCACTTTCAAGGCATACAAATGCTGACTTTACCAGCTTGTGAATATGAATAAACTGACATCAGCTTCTCTTACACACAGAAATGCTGCAGAAACTCAACCAGTCTCACAGTGTCTATAAGAGGCTGGCATTTTGGGCCTGAATCTTTCTTCAAGGTATAAGCAAAAACAGGAAAGCATCTGAATAAAGACTTGTAGGGGGAGGAGTCCAGACCAACAGTCAAAAGGATACGGTAAGTGGAAATGTGAGAATTGATTTTGGTCCTTTGAAAAGTGACAGAGGGAAAAGAGGAGAGAGAGTTCTTCCAGCATTTTTGTGTATTTTTACTACAATCGCAGCATCTGCAGACTTCTGTGCTTCATTCAGCCTCTCTTACAACTGAGATGTATGGTAGTTTCTGTGGTGCGCTGTTAGACAGAATCAGACACACACAAGGTAAAGACTGAACAACAGGCTTTAATCCACAATTTAATCCACAAAAACCTTCACAGAGCCAGGCTGGCTGTGGCTCCAGCAACTCAGTATGAGGCATTGGGAGGCTGGCACAGGCTTATTATCCCGGAGGGTGATTGACACCCGACCGGGTGGGGCTTGTCCTGTCCCCTTACACTCCTGCAGGTACAGAGGTTGCCCCCTGTAGTAGGCCGGTGGTGTACCACCACAGTTTCATTAAGGCAAGAAAGGCAGCAGCACTCATCTCTTAGCAGACATTTGCAGTACAATTCTGCAGATGGAAGTATTCAAAATTATTTAGCTGCAATGAGGCTTCTGCCAGCAAACTTTGTTTGCTAAACTTGTTTGTGCTTGCCTATGTTTTGTGGGTTTACCCACTTGCTTGCTGGAAGTGCTAACTGGGAGTTTATAATTCCTGGTAGATCATTGTAATTAAGACAACTAATAAAAAAAAGTTAAACAGGATAATGCGGAAATTATGTTTGTTGTGCAATGCACAAAAGTGCTGGAGAAACTCAGCAGGTCATGCAACATCCAAAGGAAGTAAAAGGGACTATAACCAGCATTTCAGGCCTGAACCATTTGTCAAGGTATGAGTAAAATGCAGGTCGGCACCTGAATACAAAGGTGAAGAAGGGGCAAGGGGATGAACACAGTCTAAAAAGCAGGAGGACATAGGTGAAGATGGTGGGAGGGAAGGAGATAAAAGCTTAGAAGTGATAGGAGGGGGTAGCTTTCTGAATGGAGAGGGAAGGAGCTAGGGAGCTAGAGGAAAGGAGACAGAGGAATAGAGAAAGAGAAATACAGGAGGGGGAATTTAACAGAAACTGGAGAAGTAGGAACTAATGCAGTCTGATTGGAGAGTCTAGATGGAATATAAGCTGTTGATTCTCTACTTTGAGGGTAGCTTCAGTTTGGCAGTGCAGGAGGAGTGGAATGGTGTGAGGGATTAAAATGGTTGGTCACTGGGAGGTCTCTAATTCCAGTGGACAGAGCAAAGGTACTCAACAAAATGATCTCCCAGTCTGCATCCAGTCTCTCTGATGTAGGGAGGCCACAATGAGAGATTGGATGCAGTAGATGAATCCTGCACGTTCACATGAATTGTTGGTTCACTTGGAAAGACAGTTTTGGGTCCCTGAATGATGGTGAAGGAGGAGGTGTGGGTCAAGTGTAGCATTTTTTGGGGTAGGTACAGTGGGGGTGATTAGTGGGAAGGGATTAGTAGATGACAACTACATTGGTACTGGCTCCATGATGAGCTCATCAACTTTATCTACTTTGGTGCTAATTTTCACCTTTGAGGTTTCACCTATCTCAGGATGACAAACTCTGTCCAGGTGTTTTCCACAAAGCCACTAACTCCCAGTTACCGTGTCTGCACCTCTTCATTCCCTATCCCCTGCAAGTATTCTATTCTTTTCTCTCAATTTCTCCACCTCAATCACATCTGTTCCCAGGATGAGGTCTTCCATTCTAGAAGATCCAGGATGTCCTTTTTTGTCAAATAAATGTAGCTTCCCCCCTACCAACATCAATTCAGCCCTTGCCTGCATCTGCTCTATTTTCTGCACATCTGTCCTCCCCAAAGATGCACAAAGGACAGGGTCCCCCTTGTCGTCACCTATCACCCCACCAGACTCCACATCCAACAACTGATTCTCTGTAATTTCTACCACCAACAAAGTGATCCCACCACCAGATACATCTTCCCCTCTCCTTCCCTCTGGGAATCCCTTGTCCACTTATCTCACTTCACACCCCATTCCCATACTGACCTGATGAACTGCCAAACCAAGGCTGCCAGCAAAGTGGAGGAACAACACCTGATAGGTACTCTGCAATCAGATGGCATGAACAGTAACTTCTCTGTTGAAGTCTCTCTCTGTCCCCTTTCCTCCAACCCCTCACCCCATCTCTTCAGATTTGTTTCTCTTCTACTCTCCTACCCATATCCATTTTTGACCTCTTGCCTGTTAGCCTGTTCCCCCACCCCCCTGGTACTTCTTCCTTCCTCTCTTCCCCTTGACCTTTGCATTCAGCATCTCCCTGCTTGCTCATACTTTGATGAGGAGCTCGGGCCTGAATTTTTGGTTACCCCTTACTTCCTATAGATGCTGTGTGACCTGTTGAGTTTCTCCAACACTTTTGTGTATGCTATAATGAGAAAGAGAAATTGTGCTATTTTTTTCCCACCCAGACGTGGAAAAAAGTTTGGAATTTATTGCTTGAAAGAGCACTGAAAATAGAAAACCTTACGGCATGTAAAAGATAGTGGTGCGTGCAATTTACTGGGCTTTGAAACAAGTTCTGGAATTAGGGTGGTTAGCTCTTTTTTATCTGTATGGTCAAGATGGGCTAAATGGTCCCTTTCTATGCTATAGCCTTGTGAATTGAATGAAACATTGAGGAAAATAGGAAATTGTAAATCTTGGTGGAAAAAGTAGCAACAGTAGTTAGAGAGCAGGATTGTTGTCACCTGAACTTACAGAATGGAAATTACTAAATTGAATTGAGAAATAAGTAATGCAGTGATTAAGAAGAAAGTGTAATTTATACTAGGTGAAGCCACTGTCAAATGAAATGCTGAAATCAAAATAAAATGTTGCACTGAGACCAGAGGCAGAGAATTTTATTGTATAAACAGAGACAACAGAGAAATAAAGTATTTTTAAAATTCCCAACATTCATTCATAACCTAAAAGAAAGGCATTTCACGCCTTTAATTATTCACTTATCCAAGGTATTTCTGAATGTGATGAATTTGATGGGTATTTACAAGGTTCTGATGTAAGGTTTCTGAAATGAACTCTGTTTTTCCATCTTCTACTTCGATCTGGCCAACTGATTCTTTCTACCACCCTCCCCCCCCCCCCCCACTCAACACCTTCCTGGATTTTCTGTTATTTCAGATTCCAGCTATATTCTTTTATTGGTGAGCAGTTCATTTGTATCTGCATGAGAAATTAAAAGGCGGTTGAACGCAAGTTGCCAATTTTGTGCGGTTGACAGCATAGCTGCTTAAATCAATAACTTATGGCATATCACAACTAATGTTGACGTCTTGCTCACAACGAATTACAGAATGATATGTGCATTAACAATGGCCAGTATCTTTCACAACTGTTCTTGCTTCTGCGGTTTCTGGGCCTTCAGTTCTGTCAGTTGTCTCAAGAAGAATATGGCTATCAGTTCAAGAATTCTTTTTATAACTTTCATTAGAAATGTGTTCACTAGTACCTAAATGGAGGAATGGTGGGTGTTGTATTTTTTTCTTTTAAATTTAAACATATAGCATGTTAACAGGCCCTTTTGGCCCACCAACCCGTGCCGCCCAATTACACCTAATTGACCTACAACCCCGACATCAGTTTTCAACAGTGGGAGGAAACCAGAGACCCCTGGGAAAACCCACACAGACACAGGGGGAAATGTACAACCTCCATACAGACAGTGCAGGATTCAAATTCCAGTCCCAATCTCTGGCGCTGTAACAAGATTGCACTAACTGCTTGACTAACCATGCTGCCAGTAGTATCCTGTTCAAAATTATTTTAAGAGCTTGGCTGTTTCACCTTGCTTTAACAGAAGAAAAACTACCATGAATTCAAGGCAGTGGAATTCAAAGTGTGAATAGTGAATAGTAGAAAGTGGAGTTGTCCAGGGAGTAACAATAAAACAACATTGGGTTTACTCTGTCAAAGTCTTCCCAATTTGAAACTACAAGATAATAAACATCTGCTTACTTGTGCTAACATTTCCCTTCTCAGCCATTGTTTGTTCACCCAGTGGTGTTAGGGCTTGAGACATTTCTCAATGTTAAAGTCACCACATAATTTGGGTTTAGAGTGGTGTAGTGCGCGTCGAAAGAATCAAAGGCTTGTTGATCCAAACCAAGGCCTTTATTAATTAGAAGACTGGAGCGTATCACATGTAGGTTGACCAGTCCAGAATGACCTGGTCTGGCGAGGAGCAACACTTTAAGACCTGTCTATGCTCTCAGCCAATCACAGTCACAATCTATACATATACACATTGGTGATTGAATCTGTACTGTCACAGGTGGATAGTTCTTTTTCAAATGGAATGGGCCTGGACAAGTTCCTGTAATTCAAGACAATTCCTTATAAAGGAGGGGTATAGTTTGATTCACCCTGAAATCAATTGCTGATGGAGCAGAAATTTGAGAATATAAACTGTTCTTTCCAAATCCCAATTATGTTTCACCAGTTTTCAGACCCCGACAAATGAGTTTATAGAATCCATAAGATAAACAGTAGAATTACTTTCTTTGAAGATCAATATTTAATCATAAAAAACAACCCTTTAATTCAAATTGTAACCCATCTTCTGATCCATCTTCCAGCATCGCCCATCAGGAAAGAGATGCATGTGTATTAGAATGAGAACCACCAGGCTGAGACTAGCTTCTTCCTACGGACAATAAGAAACCTGAACTACTGACGAACTGCTCATACAAACCCTCCACAACTCAACCATTGTTTAATATTTATTTTTAATTATCTATATTCTTTTCTTTCTTTCTTTGGCTTGGCTTCACGGATGAAGATTTATGGAGGGGTATGTCCATGTCTGCTGCAGGCTCGTTGGTGACTGACAAGTCCGATGCGGGACAGGCAGGCATGGTTGCAGCAGTTGCAAGGGAAAATTGGTTGGTTGGGGTTGAGTGTTGGGTTTTTCCTCCTTTGTCTTTTGTCAGTGAGGTGGGCTATGCGGTCTTCTTCAAAGGAGGTTGCTGCCCGCCCAAATGTGAGGCGCCAAAATGCACGGTTGGAGGCGATATCAGCCCACTGGCGGTGGTCAATGTGGCAGGCACCAAGAGATTTCTTTAAGCAGTCCTTGTACCTCTTCTTTGGTGTACCTCTGTCTCAGTGGCCAGTGGAGAGCTCGCCATAGAACATGATCTTGGGAAGGCAATGGTCCTCCCTTCTGGAGACGTGACACACCCAGCACAGTTGGGTCTTCAGCAGCATGGATTCGAAGCTTGCAGACTCTGACAGCTCGAGTACTTCGATGTTAGTGATGAAGTCATTCCAATGAATGTTGAGGATGGAGCGGAGACAGCGCTGATGGAAGCGTTCTAGGAGCTGTAGGACTCATGATTCGGAGCCGAACAGGAGCGTGGGTATGACAACGGCTCTGTAAACGCTGATCTTTGTGTGTTTCTTCAGGTGGTCGTTTTTCCAGACTCTTTTGTGTAATCTTCCAAAGGCGCTATTTGCCTTGACGAGTCTGTTGTCTATCTCTTTGTCGATCCTTGCATCAGATGAAATGGTGCAGCCAGTAAACTGGTTCTATGTGCCCGATGGAGATGTGGGGGGGCTGGTAGTCATGGTGGGGAGCTGGCTGATGGAGGACCTCAGTTTTCTTCAGGCTGACTTCCAGGCCAAACATTTTGGCAGTTTCCGCAAAACAGGACGTCATGCGCTGGAGAGCTGGCTCTGAATGGGCGTCTAAAGCGGCGTCGTCTGCAAAGAGTAGTTCATGGACAAGTTGCTCTTGTGTCTTGGTGTGAGCTTGCAGGTGCCTCAGATTGAAGAGACTGCCATCCGTGCAGTACCGGATGTAAATGATACATGCAGCACATATATCATTTGTATGTGTATGTATGTTTGCAGGCTGCTTCATCAGGTTGCACTTGTACAATGGGGTCATAATAAACTTCAACTTGAACTATTGACAATTAACTGAAAATGAAAAGTGAATCTCTTTGAACATCCTTTTCTCCATAGAGATAATAGTGTTCTTTCATTTGTGTTTTTCTCTCCCTTGTGTCAAATCAAAAGAGCTAATGTTTTATAAATATACTTCCACAAGTTTTGGGCATCATCAACAAGACCAGAATGTATGTCCCTGCATTACAGGCCTTGAAAAAGTAATACTTCACCATACGAACACGGTAATTATTCCCACTGGAAAGTCATTTTATCGTTATGATTTATTGCACAATCAACTGGTTATTTCAGAAACCAGTGAACAAAAGTATAATTAAAAGGCCACTTTGGTAAGGATTACAGTAACTTAGAAGAGGAATAAGACACCAGATTTCCATCAAAATTATGGTCACTCCTTCTGATACAGAGAAGAAAAATACCTCACTGTTATAATGGGATACAAACAGTCCTGGGGCCATTGGATTCTCCAGCATTGTTTTACCTACAACATTTGCAAACATAACGAGGGCCACCATGTGTGCTCATTGCTATACCCTGCACCATGAGAAAATGGGAAGAGTCGAACAAGTTGTTAAGGAAGAGGACAAGTTCCACCGTTTATTTATATAAAAGTTGTAACAATGACATATTTCAAAACGGTAATGTTATTAAACATTTAAAGATATTGTGTGTTTCAATAACAACAATATCACTGAAATACAAGTACTAAACAATCATTTTAAAAGTGCAAGTCAACTTAGATTTCCAGTCTTTTTTCTAACAATTTACTGTATAAAACATACTTTGCTCACAGACTATCCTCCATTCTCATGTTCTTGCTGAAAGTTACATGGCTCCTGCTTCACTAAATATCGACCATCCTGTTCACACACCTGAGGGACGTGGTTCTGATGTTGCTCCTCGGCCAGGGGGCGCGCTGACGCATGCGCGGTGCCGACGGTTGACGTCAGCGTCAGCTGTGTGCGGAACGCGAGCGGCGGAGCAACGGCAACGGCGGCGCGAGGCCCCAAACTCAGACCGGCCGGCCCGGCTCACATCGGCATGGAGAGGCTGAGCATCCCTGCGTCACAGGTACCGCGGGCCAGGGAGAAAATCTCCGCAGGTCACCCGCCACCGCCGCCCAGGACCAAACGAATATGTGCCCTGTCCCCTCTCCATCTCCGAGTGCCTCCGTCCCCGGTGCCCCATCCCTCTTTTCCTCGGATCCCTCTGTTCCCTGTCTCTCTTCTACCCCCCCCCCCCCACCCGCCGCCCCATCACTCTGACCCCCCCCGACCTATCGGTCCCCGGACCCCCCCCCCCCGACCTATCGGTCCCCGGACCCCCCCCCCCGACCTATCGGTCCCCGGACCCCCCCCCCCGACCTATCGGTCCCCGGACCCCCCCGACCTCTCGGTCCCCGGACCCCCCCGACCTCTCGGTCCCCGGACCCCCCCCCGACCTCTCGGTCCCCGGACCCCCCCCCGACCTCTCGGTCCCCGGACCCCCCCCCGACCTCTCGGTCCCCGGACCCCCCCCCGACCTCTCGGTCCCCGGACCCCCCCCCCGACCTCTCGGTCCCCGGACCCCCCCCCGACCTCTCGGTCCCCGGACCCCCCCCGACCTCTCGGTCCCCGGACCCCCCCCCGACCTCTCGGACCCCGGACCCCCCCCGACCTCTCGGTCCCCGGACCCCCCCCCCGACCTCTCGGTCCCCGGACCCCCCCCCGACCTCTCGGTCCCCGGACCCCCCCCCGACCTCTCGGTCCCCGGACCCCCCCCGACCTCTCGGTCCCCGGACCCCCCCCCGACCTCTCGGTCCCCGGACCCCCCCCCGACCTCTCGGTCTCCGGACCCCCCCCCGACCTCTCGGTCTCCGGACCCCCCCCCGACCTCTCGGTCCCCGGACCCCCCCCCGACCTCTCGGTCCCCGGACCCCCCCCCGACCTCTCGGTCCCCGGACCCCCCCCCGACCTCTCGGTCCCCGGACCCCCCCCCGACCTCTCGGTCCCCGGACCCCCCCCCCGACCTCTCGGTCCCCGGACCCCCCCCCGACCTCTCGGTCCCCGGACCCCCCCCGACCTCTCGGTCCCCGGACCCCCCCCCGACCTCTCGGTCCCCGGACCCCCCCCGACCTCTCGGTCCCCGGACCCCCCCCGACCTCTCGGTCCCCGGACCCCCCCCCGACCTCTCGGTCCCCGGACCCCCCCCCGACCTCTCGGTCCCCGGACCCCCCCCCCCGACCTCTCGGTCCCCGGACCCCCCCCCCCGACCTCTCGGTCCCCGGACCCCCCCCCCGACCTCTCGGTCCCCGGACCCCCCCCCGACCTCTCGGTCCCCGGTCCCCAACCCGACCTCCCGGTCCCCAACCCGACCTCCCGGTCCCCAACCCGACCTCCCGGTCCCCAACCCGACCTCCCGGTCCCCAACCCGACCTCCCGGTCCCCAACCCGACCTCCCGGTCCCCAACCCGACCTCCCGGTCCCCAACCCGACCTCCCGGTCCCCAACCCGACCTCCCGGTCCCCAACCCGACCTCCCGGTCCCCAACCCGACCTCCCGGTCCCCAACCCGACCTCCCGGTCCCCAACCCGACCTCCCGGTCCCCAACCCGACCTCCCGGTCCCCAACCCGACCTCCCGGTCCCCAACCCGACCTCCCGGTCCCCAACCCGACCTCCCGGTCCCCAACCCGACCTCCCGGTCCCCAACCCGACCTCCCGGTCCCCAACCCGACCTCCCGGTCCCCAACCCGACCTCCCGGTCCCCAACCCGACCTCCCGGTCCCCAACCCGACCTCCCGGTCCCCAACCCGACCTCCCGGTCCCCAACCCGACCTCCCGGTCCCCAACCCGACCTCCCGGTCCCCAACCCGACCTCCCGGTCCCCAACCCGACCTCCCGGTCCCCAACCCGACCTCCCGGTCCCCAACCCGACCTCCCGGTCCCCAACCCGACCTCCCGGTCCCCAACCCGACCTCCCGGTCCCCAACCCGACCTCCCGGTCCCCAACCCGACCTCCCGGTCCCCAACCCGACCTCCCGGTCCCCAACCCGACCTCCCGGTCCCCAACCCGACCTCCCGGTCCCCAACCCGACCTCCCGGTCCCCAACCCGACCTCCCGGTCCCCAACCCGACCTCCCGGTCCCCAACCCGACCTCCCGGTCCCCAACCCGACCTCCCGGTCCCCAACCCGACCTCCCGGTCCCCAACCCGACCTCCCGGTCCCCAACCCGACCTCCCGGTCCCCAACCCGACCTCCCGGTCCCCAACCCGACCTCCCGGTCCCCAACCCGACCTCCCGGTCCCCAACCCGACCTCCCGGTCCCCAACCCGACCTCCCGGTCCCCAACCCGACCTCCCGGTCCCCAACCCGACCTCCCGGTCCCCAACCCGACCTCCCGGTCCCCAACCCGACCTCCCGGTCCCCAACCCGACCTCCCGGTCCCCAACCCGACCTCCCGGTCCCCAACCCGACCTCCCGGTCCCCAACCCGACCTCCCGGTCCCCAACCCGACCTCCCGGTCCCCAACCCGACCTCCCGGTCCCCAACCCGACCTCCCGGTCCCCAACCCGACCTCCCGGTCCCCAACCCGACCTCCCGGTCCCCAACCCGACCTCCCGGTCCCCAACCCGACCTCCCGGTCCCCAACCCGACCTCCCGGTCCCCAACCCGACCTCCCGGTCCCCAACCCGACCTCCCGGTCCCCAACCCGACCTCCCGGTCCCCAACCCGACCTCCCGGTCCCCAACCCGACCTCCCGGTCCCCAACCCGACCTCCCGGTCCCCAACCCGACCTCCCGGTCCCCAACCCGACCTCCCGGTCCCCAACCCGACCTCCCGGTCCCCAACCCGACCTCCCGGTCCCCAACCCGACCTCCCGGTCCCCAACCCGACCTCCCGGTCCCCAACCCGACCTCCCGGTCCCCAACCCGACCTCCCGGTCCCCAACCCGACCTCCCGGTCCCCAACCCGACCTCCCGGTCCCCAACCCGACCTCCCGGTCCCCAACCCGACCTCCCGGTCCCCAACCCGACCTCCCGGTCCCCAACCCGACCTCCCGGTCCCCAACCCGACCTCCCGGTCCCCAACCCGACCTCCCGGTCCCCAACCCGACCTCCCGGTCCCCAACCCGACCTCCCGGTCCCCAACCCGACCTCCCGGTCCCCAACCCGACCTCCCGGTCCCCAACCCGACCTCCCGGTCCCCAACCCGACCTCCCGGTCCCCAACCCGACCTCCCGGTCCCCAACCCGACCTCCCGGTCCCCAACCCGACCTCCCGGTCCCCAACCCGACCTCCCGGTCCCCAACCCGACCTCCCGGTCCCCAACCCGACCTCCCGGTCCCCAACCCGACCTCCCGGTCCCCAACCCGACCTCCCGGTCCCCAACCCGACCTCCCGGTCCCCAACCCGACCTCCCGGTCCCCAACCCGACCTCCCGGTCCCCAACCCGACCTCCCGGTCCCCAACCCGACCTCCCGGTCCCCAACCCGACCTCCCGGTCCCCAACCCGACCTCCCGGTCCCCAACCCGACCTCCCGGTCCCCAACCCGACCTCCCGGTCCCCAACCCGACCTCCCGGTCCCCAACCCGACCTCCCGGTCCCCAACCCGACCTCCCGGTCCCCAACCCGACCTCCCGGTCCCCAACCCGACCTCCCGGGGGGGAAGGACATGGACCTCTGCTCCTGTGTCCTCGAGGAAGCGTCGTCCGGACTGGCGGTCCCAAATGTCTTGATGGCTAGCTGTCATAGCCATTAGCAACGGCTAGCCCCAGCATTTCTCTGAAACGTGCATGGCGGCCTGCACTATCAGGCTCCAGCCCCCTTCTCTGGTGGTTGAAACACCACAGGTCATCTGGATCACCTCTGGGGTGCTGCTGTTCTCGGCGGATCTGCACAGGTCTGGCTGTGGGGTTTAGTGACGTGCTCCATGGAGGCCGAGCACTCTCTCTTCTGTTTCACAGGATATCCACTTGTGCTGTGACTTTGTGGGGGTCACTGAAATCCACATCAGTCAGAGGAGCAGTTGGATGTCCTTGGGCAGTTGGTCCAGGAACACCTGCTCAAACATTATACAGGGCTCGTGTTTGCCCAGGAGGGCCAGCATCTCATTCATGAGGGCTGACGGGAGCCTGTCTCTTAGCCCACCCAGGTGGAGCAGATGTGCCCTTCTCTCACGTTGTGAGCATGGAGGTCACGATCAGCAAGTCCTTGAAGGCGGTGTACGTTCCTTCTGATAGGAGCTCCTGAATAAAGTTGACCACCTGGCCTGCTGTGTTCTGGTTCAGGGTGCTCACCACGCGGTAGTACCAAGTGGATTCTGCTGTGCTCTGCCTGATCTGGAACCATGCCTCAGCCTGATCAAAGCACACGTGTGGTCGATTTGTCCAGAAGGTTAGCAGCTTGAGATCGACCACATTGACTGCTGCCTGCTTGCTCACCGTTGGGTTTAGATGCTGTCTAAACTGTTGGGATCACCAATTGTAGCTGCGCGCTTCTTGAAAGAAGACACACTCATATAGTGTAGTCAGGTTAAGCTCTGAGTTTTATTAGGGCTCAGGCCCAACTTTTATACTTGCACTGTTCCCGTCGTGGCCCCCCTTGGCTGATGTCATAACATGTATAACAAAACCAGGTTTCCAGCACGCGGGTACTTTCCTGCATAGCAATGCTCTTCTGCCAGTGCTATTTTGGGGTCAGTGGCCTTTAAGCTGCCCTTGCCGTTTCACTTGTTGGGGTCAGTGCCTCTGCGCTGGCTGCTGGTCTTTGGTTGTGTTTGCCTCCCAGAGCACCAGCTCAATTGCTGCTACGGTGGCCCGCCACATAATAATAAATCATAAGTGAGGTAAAAGTCCTTTAATGAGTCTATTTTTTGAGTCTATTGTTTAGGAGTCAGATGATTGATGGGTAGCAACTATTCCTCAACCTGGAGACACAAGTCTTCTGGCACCTATACCTCATTACTGATGGCAGCAGCAGCAAGAATAGAACATGTCCTGGGTAGTGTGGATCCTTGATGATTGCTGCTGTTCTCTGATGCCAGCTTTTCATGTAGATGTTCTTGATGATGGGGAGAGTTTTGCTTGTGAAGGACTGGGCTGCATCCACGAGCTTTTGCATGGATTTCCCCTCAAAAGTGTTGGTGCCCCCATACCAGCACACTTTCCACTACAGATCTGTAGAAGGCTGCCAAGGTTTTGATATCATTCTGAACCTCTGCGAACTCCAGAACAAGAGGGGCTGAAATGCTTTCTTCATGATGGCATTACTATGATGGGTTTAGCAAGGGTTTTCCGAGATGGTGATTCCAAGGAATTTAAATTTGTTCATTCTCTCCTCCTCTGATTTCCCCAATGATCACTGGATTGTACATTTCTGGTTTTCCCTTCCTAAAGTCTATAATCAACCCTTAATCTTGGTGATATTGAGTGAGAGGTTGTGGTTAGTTTAATTGTAAATAAGTGTGTAATTGAAAAATTAACAGAGGTAAATATGTAATTTTATTAGCAACTGCTTTATAAATTTGAGAAGCAGAGATACATGGGGGTAAAATACAAAAAGAAGCATTAAAAGAACCCATCAGGTTAATTAAACTTTTTTTTTCCTAAAGCAATGTATTGGTGCTCAGTTTCACGGAGACGATGGAGTATTAAAACAAGTTTGTTAAACTTGAAAGAGGAATGGAATATGAATGTTGGTAATTTTTGCAGCAAATGAAGACAAGAACCAAGTCAGAATACTATTCACAGTTCAGTCACATTTGAGGTGGTTGCCAGCACTGGGGATTATTCAGAGATTGTCCATTAGATTGATCTCAAAGATTACAGTATTCTTATTAAGACCAATTGAGAACACCAGGCTTCAGCTAACTGGAGTATAGCAGTATCTGAGATGATTTGACCTGGTTTTTAAAAATTTAAAAAAATTTTTCACACTATGAACCATATTAACCAAAATACACACAAACATTTCCCTCTTGAATATACACAGTGTAATTTTCTCCATATTTTCCCCCCTCCCTTCCGTCCTTCCCACCCCCTCCCTACCCACTAAACATTCAACATATACATTACAATAAACCCATTAAACAATGTTATCACCCAATGAAAATAAATAAGAAAATTGTATCATCTACTTTTACACACTGGGTCAGTTCATTTCTTCTTCTCATTCTATCATTTTAGGGGGTGGAGGTCTGCGGTAGGCCCTCTCTGTTGTGTTCCATGTACGGTTCCCAAATTTGTTTGAATACTGTGACTTTATTTTTTAAATTATATGTTTTTTCCAGTGGAATACATTTATTCATTTCTATGTACCATTGCTGTACTCTCAGGCTCTCTTCTGATTTCCAGGTTGACATTATACATTTTTTTGTGACCACTAAGGCTATCATAATGAATCTTTTTTGTGCTTCATCCAATTTGAGGCCTAATTCTTTACTTCTTGTATTACTTAGAAGAAAGATCTCTGGATTTTTTGGTATGTTGCTTTTTGTGATTTTATTTAATACCTGATTTAGATCTTCCCAAAACTTTTTCACTTTCTCACATGCCCAAATTGCATGTACTGTTGTTCTGGTTTCCTTCTTACAGTGGAAAACATCAATCTGATACTGTTGGGTCCCATTTATTTAACTTTTGGGGCGTGATATATAGCCTGAAACCACTTATATTGTATCATTCGTAACCTCGTGTTTATTTTATTTCCCATAGTTCTGGAGCATACCTTTTCCCGTTTTTCATTTTTTATCTTTATGTTTAGATCTTGTTCCCATTTTTGTTTGGGGTTACAGCTTATTTCATTGTTCTCTTGCAGCTTGATGTACATGTTTGTTATAAACCTTTTAATTATCATTGTGTCTGTAATCACATATTCAAAGCTGCTTCCTTCTGGTTACCTCAGCCTGCTTCCCAATTTGTCCTTTAAGTAGGTTTTCAGTTGGTGGTATGCAAACATTGTACCGTGAGTTATACCATATTTGTACTTCATTTGTTAAAAAGATAATAAATTACTTCCCAAAAAACAATTTTCTATTCTTTTGATCCCTTTTCTCTCCCATTCTTTAAAGGAAAGGTCATCTATTGTGAAAGGGATTAGTTGATTTTGCATCAATAATAATTTTGGTAGTTGGTAATTTGTTTTTTTCCTTTCTACGTGAATCTTCTTCCAAATGTTGAGCAGATTGTGTAGTACTGGTGAACTTCTATGTTGCACCAGCTTTTCATCCCACTTATAAAGTATATGTTTGGTACCTTCTCCCCTATTTTATCTAGTTCTAACCTGGTCCAATCTGGTTTTTCCCTTGTTTGATAAAAATCTGATAGATATCTTAATTGTGCTGCTCTGTAATGATTCTTAAAGTTTGGTAGCTGTAAGCCCCCTTGTTTGTACCATTCTGTTAATTTATCTAGCGCTATCCTCAATTTCCCCCCTTTCCATAAGAATTTCCTTATTATTTTCTTTAGCTCATTGAAGAATTTCTCTGTTAAGGGAATTGGTAACGATTGAAATAGGAATTGTATCCTTGGGAAGATATTCATTTTAATGCAATTTATCCTTCCTATCAGTGTTAGTGGTAAATCTTTCCAATGTTCTAAGTCATCTTGTAATTTCTCCATTAATGGCTGATAATTTAATTTGTATAGATGGCCTAGATTATTATCTAGTCTAATACCTAGGTATCGGATTGCTTGTGTTTGCCATTTAAATGGTGATTCTTTCTTAAACTTTGTGAAATCCGCATTATTCATTGGCATCGCTTCACTTTTATTTGTGTACCCCGATATTTCTCCATATTCCTTCAATTTCTTATGTAATTCTTTTATTGATAATTCTGGTTCTGTTAAATATACTATGATGTCATCTGTAAATAGACTGATTTTATATTCCTTCTCTTTTATTTTTATCCCTTTTTATTTTCTTTTCTTATCAGTTCTGCCAAGGGTTCTAAACCTAACGCGAACAGTGAGGGAGATAGTGCACATCCCTGCCTAGTTGATCTGCTTAATTTAAATTGGTTTGATATATATCCATTTTCTGTCACCTTCGCCAATGGTCCCTTATATAATGCTTTAATCCAATTAATATATTCCTCTGGTAGGTTGAACCTCTGTACTATTTTGAATAAATAATTCCATTCTACCCTGTCAAAGGCTTTCTCTGCTTCTAAAGCAATCGCCTCTGTTGGCATCTTATTTCCTTGTACTGCATGGATTAAGTTAATGAACTTACAGATATTGTCTGTTGTTCGTCTTTTCTTAATAAATCCAGTTTGATCTTCTTTTACTATTTTTGGTACACAGTTGGCCAATCTGTTTGCTAATAGTTTTGCTATTATCTTCTAATCTGAGTTAAGTAGAGATATTGGTCTATACGATGCTAGTGTTAGTGGATCTTTCCCCGTCTTTGGTATTACTGTAATTATTGCTGTTTTACATGAATCTGGCATGTTTTGTGTTTCTTCAATCTGGTTCATTACTTCCAGGAGAGGAGGAATTAATAGGTCTTTAAAAGTTTTATAGAATTCTATTGGGAGTCCGTTCTCTCCAGGCATTTTATTTTTCAGTAGCTTTTTTAATATATCCTGTATTTCCTCTATTTCAAATGGTTTTATCAATTTGTTTTGCTCCTCTTTTTGCAATTTTGGTAGTTCAATTTTAGCTAGAAACTCTTCTATTTTGATGATTTGACCTGGTTGATGGCAAGAGGATATTTGTTCTTTGGAGGAATTCTATAGTTGATATCAATGTTTATGGAGGAGAATTTCTTCGCTTGAGGGATGTGAATCTTTGGAATTCTGTATTATTGAGAAATATGGGTATATGGAACAAGCTTAGAGAAAGTAGTGGAAGCAGGGACAATTGTTATATTCAAAAGATTTACATGGATAGGAAAAGTTTAGAGTGATATGGGTGAATGCAGGCAAATGGGACTAGCTTGGTTGGCATAAGATGGGCTGAAGAGCCTGTTTCCATACCGTAGAACTCCATGACTATATCTCAGGTAAGTTTACATTTGAAATTCTGCAAACTACATTTTAGAATGGGAACTAGAGAAATGTCGTTGCTCTCCCTTGTAGTCGAGGATGATGGCCTTTATTCCATTGATCCACCGAACGAAGACACCTGTGCATGCATTTGTTTAATATGTACTTGATATGTACTTGATGTTGCACTCCAAGAATCACGTTTCTTCACAAATCAACCAACTAATTCCAATGGCATGAAAACCACGACGATTGGAGTTGATGGATTTGTTGCAGCCTTCATCCGCCTTCACAGCTGTTGAGTTCAGAGTAACTTCGTCCACCTGTTCCACCACTGAGGACTTGGATGGATTGTTCTTTTTTCAGGGACCTCACCCTCAACTTTACCGCCATTGGTGACCCTACCAGGAGCATAGCTCTAGACGGCATCACTCTCAGGATCACATGACCACACAAACTTCTCCACCACGACAAAGTTATAATCCACAGAGAAATGTGAAAAGTAGATTTTCATATATTAAAGCAGAATGAGAGACCTTGTAATGACTGAAACTTTCAAAATTATAAAAGGGTTTGATACTATTGATGAAAAGGTGAGACATGCGAGAACCTTTGTGGAATTTAAATGGGACCTCTACAGCCAGAAAGGCAAAATGGGATTCAAGCTGCCATTTTGGACTGTCTGCCATTTTGGACTGTGTGCCAAACGCCATCTTCCCAGGCATTTGATACCACTAGGGGCTGAGAGCTGCCATCTCAGGCACATGGATGAACAACCTTGCTAGTTTCTGTTGTGTATATACTTTATTGAATAAGCTTTAGTCATTACCATAATATCCAAAAGTGCTCAGCAAATTTGCAAATGAGGACACATTACCCCAGCATAATTCTGAATAATGTTAATAAATTAATGCTAATTGTGAACCACTACCACATGTTAAAAACACTTAGCAGCATCTATGGAGAGAGAACATTGTCTCTCCAGAGATCTCTTTAACTAGCTGACTATTTCCAGTATTTACTGTTGAAATTTTAGATTTCCAGCATCTGCAGTTTATTGGATTTCTGTGCTCTGGACTGAACTTGTCATTGAATTGGAGAACATTAATTACAATATGGACACAGGCCACTTCCTCCAATGAACATTCAACTTCACTTTCTGGATCGTTGAAGTGCCTCAAATCTCATTGACCCAAATGAAAAGATGGTGAGCTAAATTTGTACTCCCAGACTTTATTCATATAAATACAGATGTTATTTCAGTGGAATTTGCCAAACCAATATCATACTGGCCTATTGAACATAATAAATAGGAGCAAGTGTCGGTCGTCTGGCACGTTAATGTGATCATGGCTGCTTTGAGATGTATGTAAAAGATACCTTGGCTCAAATTGACAGTTGGGTCTACAGTAAGGCACCAAACTTTATTGAAGGCCAATGACAAAATCTAATCTAGTTCACAGGTTCAGGTGACACAGAAGTGAGGCTTTCTTAACCAAGAAACTGTTACTTAATTCCCTAGATCATTGTCTGCACAATTCCTCAGTGTTAATTATTTAATTAATTCCTGCCCTGAGGAATGTTTTCTCTGCCAATTGAAGACTTGCAAGGCTCAAGGTTGTAATGTTAGAACTTGCTAATTCATGTTGGTTTTTAATGTTATTAAATATCTGCCTGTCCCGCATTGGACTTGTCGGCCACAAACGAGCCTGCAGCTGACGTGGACATTTACCCCCTCCTTAAATCTTCGTCCGCGAAGCCAAGCCAAAGAAGAAGAAATATCTGTTCACAGAAATATTTAATAAAAAAAAACTTCATAATATTGCACAGTTCTCATTTGGATGCGAGTGATATCTTGTGTTTGGCGGGACGTACTTTAAGGAACAGTCATTAGGCGGTATCTGAGTGGATAAAACTTTCTGTACTCCCGCTATCTAATAAACAGTTGATAATGCGCCCATTTACCTGGGCGTCCATCATGGACCTGGTGAGTTCGTGCAGTGGTTCCTGTTCAGGGTGATGGAGGCCAGTAAGGATTCATAGTCTGATGGGTGCTCATGCACCTGAGATGGCTGCCCTCAGCCCCTCGTGGTATCATATGCCTGGGAAGATGGTGTTTGGTGCGCAGTCCAAAATGGCGACCTGCATGATTCGAACTTGGTATTGCTGATGTGCAGGGAGGATGGCACTGATTGCAATGCCCAGAGTGATGACTGACCATATGCCGCGCTGCTAGATTTCACAGGTGGTTTGGACAGGCAAACTTTGGCAAAATGCCTCTTTTTTTCGGCACCTAGAGCACTCTGCATCCTTGGCAGGGCACTGTTTCCTCGAGTGCTGACCATGCCTGCAGAAGTAGCACTTGGAGAGATCACCTGCAATGGCAGCCGAGGTCAGATCACTAAAGGAGTGGGATGGTGTAGGGGACCAGTCACTTACGGGGTGGGATGATGAACCATCCTAGGATAGCGGCACCTGCGGAGTACTTTTTGTTCCAGTTGTAATTGCCATATGTGCCCAGAGCAGATACCAGCCACATACGCGTCTCTGATGAGGTCTCTGCATTCTGTGCGGCCGACACGGCCTTACATTTGCACTCTCTGCACAGGATCTGGGGGGCCCGCAGGTAATCAGCGCTTTACTCACCAGGTCGCTGTATTCTGGTGGCCATAAGGTGCCTGGCATAGACCTCATTAACCTTCCTGCATACTGGGCCTTGTGGATCTCCATAGCTGCTTGGTATGAGCTGTCATCGCTGATCATCAGGAACACTTGGGGCCTGATGCGTGAGAGTAGTAGTCTCATTCGGTTAGTATCTATGGTGATGGCATCCGTGGCCACTGCCAGGAATTTTTCAAGCAGCATAGTCAAAGATTGAACATGTTTGGGGCATCCGGCGACCAAGGGTTGATGTCAAGCTGCTCAGACTTCAGATGCTGCCTCATGCTTTTTTTTGAAATTTTTGTAAATAAAATTGATGTACCATCAATAATTACAAAAGGTAAAAGTTGTGAAACTATCAGGGTTTTATTAACTAAAAGCAGGAATAACCATCATCCTCATTGATTGATCGAAGCAAAGAGAAAGGGAGCATGCAATGGGCTATGGGTAGGATCAGTCTCGGGAGTTGTGTCCATCCGGCAGCAGCCATTCATGGCAGAACAGTGGTTTATCACATTACCTGAACCTATGGACCATGGGAGGAAACTGAAGCACACAGGGAACCCACAGGGAGAATGTATAAAGTCCTTAACACAGCATTGGTCTTGAATCTGGTTGCCAACACTGTAATAATGTTAACTGTTACAATACAGTGCTGCCAAATGATAATGCTAATGTTTGGATTTGTAGTTTGGCACTATATTTTTGAAATATAAAAAAGTTCCTTAATGAATTCTGTATACTCCAATTTAAAACTGAAATAGCCATCCTTTTTCTGTTATATGAATACCAATATTCGTTCATCTTTCCCTTTTTCTTGTATGACGTACAATTTCAAGGATTAGAAGTCAGATGATCTACTATTGCTTCTCTAATCTGGCTCTAAAAATGGATGATTGGTAGCATGAAAAAATAGACAGGAGGAATTTACAGATTGAAGAGCTCTCCAGATTTAAGTGTTCTCCAGATTTAAGTGCTCTTCTTGTCTCACAGCTGAATGGCTGATGTTTCAACCCAGTCATGTTTGGTGATCATGTGCAAACCCATATCCGTTTGTGGCACCATGTACTGAAGCTTTAATGCACTTCATCTTATGGTATCTTTGACTTTTAAAATATGATTTGATGTATAAATGTAACCACAGATGACAGATACCCTCTCAGTTCAGTACCATAATATTCAATTTTGAAATTGCATTTCAAATGAACAGGGTGTGTATGTGAGCTTAATAATGTTACCAAACTCTTATTTACTTTTCCTTTGTTAAGAATGCACTCTTGCTTTTTTTAAAAAAGATCAAATTTATTGTAGTTTCAACAGAACGTTCACAATTTTTACATTTTAGGCTCTATGATTCAGTTGTTTCCTATGGCAAATGTTTTGATAGTAGATATCAAATTTTACAGTGAGCATTGCTTTGATATTGATTATATCTATTGGAATAGGAGTCTCTTATGCTTTTTAGACCGCAGGCATGTAATGGCACAATCAAGGAATTTTTCTGCTACATGGGCAGTCTAAAAAGGAATTTTGAGTCAATTCCTGCACAGAGATTTATCCTGCAGGACCCTTACAACTTTTTGGAGGCAGGCTGCAGTGTAAATTTTATTTTTGGTCATTCACTCTACTGCACGTCCAACCACCAGGACATCCAGTCTGAATGACCACATAGGCAATTATTATGTTAATTTTTTCAGTGATTTTTCCCAACATTGCAATCTAAAAAAACATTTCTGACTATTGCAGAGCCAGGCTATTGGTGAATTCAGAAGGTGAGTAGCAGAGCTATGTGAAATTCAGGATGTTGATGTTATCTCTATGGGAAAGTTGATACTGTAAGAAGAGTGGTTTTGGAGATCTTGTTAATTTTACAGTGCTTTCTTTGAACTTAATAACCTGCATCACAGATGAAAATGCTGCTCAGGGGTTGGAGAATTTCTCACGATGAGACTTGCTAAATGCCTTTCGCAGTCTTGGGACTGTACCAACATGCTTTATAACCTCCAAATTATTTTGATGTATAATAATTGCCTCAGAGTTTGTAATGAGTCGACTAGAGCTGAACATTTTTTAAAAATGACTATTTCGTACATTTATGCCAGTAGGAACTTCTGGAAGTAACTGGTATTGTGGATGATGCAGCATTCATGATGAAAAGGGTTGATCACTTAAAATGGGAATCCTGGGGGAAGTTTAAAATATTCCATGGTTAAAAATAAGAAAATACTATCTTATAGTTAACTTAATCTTCCTACTTGGCTTGTTTCTTTTTCAACTATTCAAATGCATAGAAGTACTGGTAATCAGAAGTAACAAATTGCATTTCTGACATTACTGTATGACCTTGTATTGCTTTCATAATAGCAATGTAAAGGGAGCTGGAATTATATTTCTCTAAGTATTTTATCTGTAATCATTTTAGTTTAGGTCTTTCACCAGTTTCATACACACAGTGCAATGACCTGAAAAAGAGCCCAGATGAATCTATTGTTTATCTTTAGTTGTTGTAGCTTGGCACCAAATTCCAGTAACTGCAAATTTTTGATTAATTTTCTTAGGTTTAAAATATGTTTAGCATTTTCTGTATGACCTTTGGTCAATGATGAAAAATAAAACCAATTTATTTTTGAAAACCTATTTATTTCATTAATAATGTACAAGGAACAGAGAAATATACAGCACAGTTCAGGCCCTTCAGCCTAAGTATTGTGCCGATTAATAACCTTCTCTAACTGCCCAGAATTTCCCTAATGCATGATCCTTCATATTTCTCAGTTCCTTGTACCTATCTAATAGTCTTTTAAAAATACTATTGCAACTGACTCCACCACCATTGCTGGCCCCACATTTCATTCCCTCTCCACTCTCTGTGTGAAAAACCTAATAACTCTTACAACCTCCTGTACTTACTTCCAAGCACCTTCAATCTTTGTTTCCTCATGTACAAGGTTATAATTTACTATTTCATTAGCCCCTTTCAAACTGCCAAATAACATGGGTTGAATCGGGCAATTTAGTGGGTCACCTGGCTCCCAACCAGGTGGTTGGGGTGGGGTGGGGGGGGGGGATCGGTGGTTAATAAGAGATTGTATAAGACCCCTGCCGAGTTGACTTAGAGTTGACTTGGCTGCAGTATGAATGGCCAACCCATTCAACTGGGTATCATTAGTGACGTTAATGCCTATGTGCATGCATCAATCTGGTAGTTTTAATATCAGTGCAGTTATATTTCATAGGGCAGCCAGCGGAGCTGTTAGCATGTACCTGTGCTTTAAATAATTTCAAGATTACTTATAATACCTAATACAATATAAATGTTATGTAAATAGTTGTTATATTTTATTGTTTAGGGAACGATGACAAGCTGGTCTGTGGGTTTGTCCTAAGTTTGAACAGTGTGAAGCCCACTGCAGTAGATTTTCCCTTGGTCTTTTATACATTGTGCGCATTTGTTCTTTATTCCCACTACAATTTCACTGCCCTGGGAGTACATAATACGTCACTCGGCATGTCACGATTGGAGGTTGGGCCCTCCCTTAGAACCACGATATCCAAATAAATCAGGGAATTCATGGTCCAGTGTGAACAGCTCACCTGGTACTGCATCACAGGTCATTACTTCCCTATTTAGTAGTGTTTCAAATAGTGCATAAGTAAAATGTTAACAGACATTAAGACACAGATAATGCTTTGAAATATAAATGTCAAGGTACTGGTGTGTTGGCATGTGTTCTCTTCCCCATAGTTGATTCCTTTCAGTCACGCTTGAAAAATGGAATAGCAGAGCACCTTTTGTATTAGAATATAAAGTCCATAGGAAGATGGTGCTGGTGGTTGCCAGCACCATTACTAAATATGGCTTATATTCAAAATAATTTGATTGGTGAGGATATAATTAATTTGATTGGTGAGGATATATGTTCTCATTAAAATGCCCCTCACAACCTGGGGAAAAGGTAGTTTTAATGTATTTATTGGACTTTGCATAGTAAAGTGATCATATTGAGATTGTTTGATCTTTCAGGCAAATATGTTGAAAATCTTTTCTTTGGCTTGGCTTCGCGGACGAAGATTTATGGAGGGGGTAAAAAAGTCCACGTCAGCTGCAGGCTCGTTTGTGGCTGACCAGTCCGATGCGGGACAGGCAGACACGATTGCAGCGGTTGCAAGGGAAAATTGGTTGGTTGGGGTTGGGTGTTGGGTTTTTCCTCCTTTGCCTTTTGTCAGTGAGGTGGGCTCTGCGGTCTTCTTCAAAGGAGGCTGCTGCCCGCCAAACTGTGAGGCGCCAAGATGCACGGTTTGAGGCGTTATCAGCCCACTGGCGGTGGTCAATGTGGCAGGCACCAAGAGATTTCTTTAGGCAGTCCTTGTACCTTTTCTTTGGTGCACCTCTGTCACGGTGGCCAGTGGAGAGCTCGCCATATAATACGATCTTGGGAAGGCGATGGTCCTCCATTCTGGAGACGTGACCCATCCAGCGCAGCTGGATCTTCAGCAGCGTGGACTCGATGCTGTCGACCTCTGCCATCTCGAGTACCTCGACGTTAGGGGTGTGAGCGCTCCAATGGATGTTGAGGATGGAGCGGAGACAACGCTGGTGGAAGCGTTCTAGGAGCCGTAGGTGGTGCCGGTAGAGGACCCATGATTCGGAGCCGAACAGGAGTGTGGGTATGACAACGGCTCTGTATACGCTTATCTTTGTGAGGTTTTTCAGTTGGTTGTTTTTCCAGACTCTTTTGTGTAGTCTTCCAAAGGCGCTATTTGCCTTGGCGAGTCTGTTGTCTATCTCATTGTCGATCCTTGCATCTGATGAAATGGTGCAGCCGAGATAGGTAAACTGGTTGACCGTTTTGAGTTTTGTGTGCCCGATGGAGATGTGGGGGGGCTGGTAGTCATGGTGGGGAGCTGGCTGATGGAGGACCTCAGTTTTCTTCAGGCTGACTTCCAGGCCAAACATTTTGGCAGTTTCCGCAAAGCAGGACGTCAAGCGCTGAAGAGCTGGCTCTGAATGGGCAACTAAAGCGGCATCATCTGCAAAGAGTAGTTCACGGACAAGTTTCTCTTGTGTCTTGGTGTGAGCTTGCAGGCGCCTCAGATTGAAGAGACTGCCATCCGTGCGGTACCGGATGTAAACAGCGTCTTCATTGTTGGGGTCTTTCATGGCTTGGTTCAGCATCATGCTGAAGAAGATTGAAAAGAGGGTTGGTGCGAGAACACAGCCTTGCTTCACGCCATTGTTAATGGAGAAGGGTTCAGAGAGCTCATTGCTGTATCTGACCCGACCTTGTTGGTTTTCGTGCAGTTGGATAATCATGTTGAGGAACTTTGGGGGACATCCGATGCGCTCTAGTATTTGCCAAAGCCCTTTCCTGCTCACGGTGTCGAAGGCTTTGGTGAGGTCAACAACGGTGATGTAGAGTCCTTTGTTTTGTTCTCTGCACTTTTCTTGGAGCTGTCTGAGGGCAAAGACCATGTCAGTGGTTCCTCTGTTTGCGCGAAAGCCGCACTGTGATTCTGGGAGAATATTCTCAGCGACACTAGGTATTATTCTATTTAGTAGAATCCTAGCGAAGATTTTGCCTGCAATGGAGAGCAACGTGATTCCCCTGTAGTTTGAGCAGTCTGATTTCTCGCCTTTGTTTTTGTACAGGGTGATGATGGTGGCATCACGAAGATCCTGAGGCAGTTTACCTTGGTCCCAACAAAGCTTGAAAAACTCATGCAGTTTGGCATGCAGAGTTTTGCCGCCAGCCTTCCAGACTTCTGGGGGGATTCCATCCATACCTGCTGCTTTGCCACTTTTCAGTTGTTCGATTGCCTTATATGTCTCATCCAGGGTGGGAACCTCATCCAGCTCTAGCCTTAGGGGCTGTTGAGGGAGCTGGAGCAGGGCGGAATCTTGGACTGAGCGGTTGGTACTGAAAAGAGATTGGAAGTGTTCTGACCATCGGTTGAGGATGGAGAGGATGGAGATCTTGTCGCTGAGGAGGACTTTGCCGTCTGAGCTGCGCAGCGGGCTTTGGACTTGGGGTGAGGGGCCGTACACAGCCTTTAGAGCCTCGTAGAAACCCCTGAAGTCGCCAATGTCCGCGCTGAGCTGTGTTCGTTTGGCGAGGCTAGTCCACCACTCATTTTGGATCTCCCGGAGTTTGCGCTGAAGATGGCTGCATGCGCGACGGAAGGCTTGTTTCTTCTCTGGACAGGACGGCTTTGTAAGGTGAGCCTGGTGGGCAGCTCGCTTCTTTGCCAGCAGCTCCTGGATTTCCTGGCTGTTTTCGTCAAACCAGTCCTTGTTTTTCCTGGAGGAGAAGCCCAGTACCTCTTCAGTGGATTGCAGTATGGTAGCCTTCAACTGATCCCAGAGGGTTTCAGGGGACGGGTCCGTGAGGCGGGTTGCAACGTCGAGCTTTGCTTTGAGGTTTGCCTGGAAGTTTCCTCTCGCTTCGTCTGACTGCAGTTTTCCAACATTGAACCTCTTTCTGGGGGCTTTATTGTTCCTGGGCTTTGGCTTGAAGTGAAGGTTGAGCTTGCAGCGAACCAGCCGGTGGTCAGTGTGGCATTCCGCGCTAGGCATGACCCTGGTGTGGAGCACATCTTGTTTGTCACTTTCTCGCACCAGGATGTAGTCCAGGAGGTGCCAGTGTTTGGATCGGGGATGCATCCAGGTGGTCTTAAGGCTGTCCCTCTGCTGAAAAAGGGCACTGCACTCCACCTAAAAGCTCCTTTGCGCAGGCCCGAGGACAGGTCCACGTCCTCCCCCTCCACGTCCTCCCCCTCCACGTCCTCCCCCTCCACGTCCTCCCCCTCCACGTCCTCCCCCTCCACGTCCTCCCCCTCCACGTCCTCCCCCTCCACGTCCTCCCCCTCCACGTCCTCCCCCTCCACGTCCTCCCCCTCCACGTCCTCCCCCTCCACGTCCTCCCCCTCCACGTCCTCCCCCTCCACGTCCTCCCCCTCCACGTCCTCCCCCTCCACGTCCTCCCCCTCCACGTCCTCCCCCTCCACGTCCTCCCCCTCCACGTCCTCCCCCTCCACGTCCTCCCCCTCCACGTCCTCCCCCTCCACGTCCTCCCCCTCCACGTCCTCCCCCTCCACGTCCTCCCCCTCCACGTCCTCCCCCTCCACGTCCTCCCCCTCCACGTCCTCCCCCTCAAAAGATGCTCACAAACTCAAGCTAGCATGCTGGAACATCAGAACCATGCTAGACAAGACTGACAGCCACCGACCTGAACGTCGGTCTGCCCTCATTGCACATGAACTCCTCAGACTTGACATCGACATAGCCGCTCTCAGTGAAGTCCGCCTGGCAGATGTAGGCAGCCTCCAAGAACGCGGCGCGGGCTACACACTCTACTGGTCTGGCAAGCCTTCGGATGAACGACGCCTATCTGGTGTAGGCTTCATGGTCAAGAGCTTCATTGCCTCCAAACTCGAAAACCTTCCGACAGGCCTCTCGGACCGAATCATGTCCATGCGACTCCCACTTCAAAACAAGCGTCACATCACCCTCTTCAGTGTCTATGCTCCAACCCTCCAGGCGGAACCAGCAGAAAAGAACAAGTTCTACACCGACCTGCGCAACCTCATCCAACGTACCCCTACAGCCGACAAGGTTGTCATCCTGGGCGACTTCAACGCTCGTGTCGGCAAAGACTCAGAAACCTGGCCAGGAATCCTGGGCAAGCATGGCGTCGGCAAGTGCAACGACAATGGGCGCCTCCTGTTGGAGCTCTGCGCAGAACAGCGGCTTGTCATTACAAACATGTTGAAAATACAGTTAAAATATTTGCATAATTTATTACTGCTTTGTGATATTTGCCAACAAGATTTTTGTTATCTTAATCTAAAAGGAACTGACTGAGTTCTATATAGCTTTGACTTCACAATTATCAAAAGGAAAAAAAAACTTCTATAATGTGGTATTTCTCGTTCAACCAACAACACAGAGCAGATCATCTAAATTTTCCTGTTTGTGGATCTTTGCTGCACATACTTTAGCCCTTATATGCCTTCTAAATTTATGGTGGTGATGTTTCTGCTGTTTAGATTTAAATCTCTTTTGTTGAAGGTGAAACTGTATATACTGTAATTGCTTTCTATCTTTCTTTTCTGTATGGACTTAGAACTTCCAATCCTTGAAATGATGCATGGATAGTTCCAAATTCTTTTGATGAGGTGATGCAATTTGTAATTCAAAAGGCATTTCCCATCATAAAGCACACATCCTTTACAGTATTATGCCAGAGATGCTGCTTGAGGCTTCACAATACAAGAACAGAGCCCTGCTGATGTTTTCCAATCAATGAGGGAATGGTGAATGAAAAGGGAGAAAGACTGATGAAGGGAGGAGAGTGAAGGAGACAAGAGAAACAGGGGTGAGGATCAAAAGTGAAGACAAAAGGAAGAGATCAAGATGGGAATGGAGTGAGGAAAAGGGTCTGGAGAAGATCGTACATCTGTTTTGTTTGTCTATGTATGTGTCATGTCAGTACAGCATTAGGCCAAGATCTTGCTCTTAAGACATGGTCATGTGGAATAGTGTTAAAACAAATTTGCACTGGAAGAACTAGAATTGAGGCAAGTCATTCCCAGTCCCAAAAGATAACAGAGAAGTAGGCCTACTAAGGGCTGAGATTCTGTGCTATTAGCTCTTGATAACTTTGTAAGTTAATATCTTGCATTGAAAGGTTACTAAATGTGTAGTGTTGCCATGGTGTCTCCAAAACTTTAAAGATAACCTGATTGGCACCGTTGAAAAAGCAACTCGGGTGAAAAAGAAGTGAATATTTAATGCTTCATAATACGGGTTCCATAGTTTTAAGGTCTAGTTAAGTGTGAATCAAAGAAATAGTGTATTGTTAATAATTTAAGGTTAAGATAATTTGAGATATGTTTGGGGATTGGAATAAAACAGGGCACTGATTATCACATCAACAAAAGATAAAACTGGAAAGGTTGTAAACAAAACAGAAAAGACAATGAAAATGAGAAGACAATTTAACTGACCTTGGTTTCTGAAAATTTAGCTGTGGGAAAAAGTTTAATATTAGGCTTCAGGTCTGAATTCTTGAGGTTGGTGAAAGAAGGAATGCTGACCTGAGGATCTTTATCATGAAATGAAAGAACAATAAATGGGAGGAGATGACTGTAGAACCCTGGGTCAGTAGAGAAAGAATTAAGATAAATCACTAAGTACAGCACAGTGCAGTATTAGATGAAGCTTGATAGCTGTTCTTTGCAGGAACCCACATGATAACCAGCTGAGATATGGTCTGGCCTGGTGTTAGGAGCCTTGCATATTTAAAAAGATGTTAAAAGTGACTATCTGATTTGTATAATAATATTCGGAAATGTCTTAAGTGATTTGCAGCACATAAGAAATTACAGCAGATGAGAAATAGTGATTAGTGAATTGCCCTTTGTCCTTGAAATGTGACGTTTTTTTATATGGTTGGATATCTGAGTGTTGCTGACAAAGCCAGATTTTTACACATCCGTAATTACCCCTAAGTATCTGGAGGTTGTTTCACTTTGATTTGGTGAAGGTACTAATTTTTGAGTCGGTATTCCAAGGCCAATGAAGGAGCAGCAATGTTTTCAAATGATAGTGATAATGAGTTTATTTGCATATACCTTGTCAAATTCTTACTTGCTGCAGCCAAATAGGTACTTTGTTTAAAAAACTTACAACTCTCTACCTTAAATTAAAGAGATAATAAATACAAAAGATGGTAAATAAATATTCAGTTACCATAATGCATGAAAAAAAATGATTGTGCTCAGTCCTTTTTGTGATTCAGGCGCACTCCACACTTAGATTCCTGAACTCAGACATGTGGGTCTTCAAGACCCTGTACCTTCTACCTCAACGTAGCGGTGGGAAGAGGTAACTAAGCTAATGGGTTCTTTTATGATATTGGTTGTCTTCCTGCTGCAGCGCCTCACAAAGGTGTCTTCAATGGATGTGGGAGGAAGCTGCAAGATATGGTGCTCCCATTTGCTCTGGAGGTAGAAGGCACAGGTCTATACACTAATTTCAGTGTAGATGATACCTATTGCATTTCCTGTGCACTGGTGATGGACCGAATTAATATTTTGTGTGGTAGAAAGAGTATCGATCATGACCCTGCATTGCTTTATATGATGTCAAACTTCTTGACTGTTGGGGCTGCACTCATTCAGGCAACTGTTTCTTCACATTTCTGACTTACCTTGGGGATAGCAAAAAGGATTTGAGATACAGGGAGGTGAACCACAAAGTAGCTGGTCTCTAACCTCCTATTGTAGCTGTGGTGTTTGTGTACCCAATTGTTAATGTTGTGTTAATGGTGAATCACCAGAGGATGCTGACAGTGGAGACCTCGATTAGACTCTCTCTTGTTGGAAAGGGTCATTGTCTATCACTTTTGTGCCTTGAGGGGATTCTGAAGAACAGCATGTATCAGCATTTGGAAACACAAGGACTGTTTAGCAGAGCTTTTGCATGGGAAATTGTGTCTAACAAAAGCCCCTTTTCCACTGGCATTCCAGTTCATTGGTTGTACATTGTCCTGGGGGATCGTAAGCCATTTGTGCTGTTTCCACTGGGCAACCATTATCTACATCAATTAGGTAAGTGGGTCAAGAAATGGCAAATTAAATTTTATGTAAACTGTTGTGAAGTTTTGTATAATGGTAAGTCAAACCAGGGTAGGACTTGGGGAGAGTAAATGGTAGGCCTTTGAAAAGTGTTGCAGAACAGAGAGACCTTGGGATTCAGGGATATATTTCCTGAAAGTCTCTACTCAGATAGATAGGGTGATGAAAAGGTGTTTGGTACATTTTCCTTCATTAGTTAAGGCATTGAGTGCAATTGTTGGGATGGTAGGTTCCATTTTAGTTAAATGTATATTTGATACCATGCAATGTGTGAAATGCCATTTATAGTTAAGATTTTTTGAATTTTCCATAAATTCTTCTTTCATTTTTCATAGGATTGGAGGGAATTTGAATCGTGCTAAATACAAATCCATGGAGTGTACAGTCAGCTGCCACAACAATGGAGACTTTTAAAGTTTAATAATTTGATCTGAAAATATACCACTTCTGACTTCATAAGGTATGTCAACAATTAATTTAATTTTAATGTATGAAGCAATAGAAAAATACCAAGTTTCAGAAATTACTACCAACATGGCAGTCCTGGTGCATCGAAGCGTGAGTTGTGATTATAATTGAAATTATAATTATGGCATGGAAACAGGCCATTCAACTCAACTTGGCCACTCTCTTGTCCCTGTTCTGTTGAGCAAAGATAGGCAAGTTTTAAAATGTGAACCACCAGAGTCAGTCACTTTGAAAAGACCGATAATAGTAGGAAACAATCTCCTTGTACTTTTTAACTGTACATTATATCCTTCACTTTGTCCTTGTTACACTATGCCCTACACTTTGCTTTATTATTGCACTTGTCTGGAGGGTAAGCAAAACAAAGTTTTTCATTGTATCCTGGTATGAAGCAAGAAAGTCTGTAAATGTTGGTGTTGATATTTTGGTACATGTGACAAAAAACAATTAAACTTCCACAGTGGCCATTGGGCACACATCTGTATAATCCCATCTCCACACTTGGTCCATAGCCTTCTATACCTATATATTATTGCAATTTATTCTTTTTCAGTAAGAAAAAGCTCATTCAGTGATACTAAAATCTTTTAGATAGTTATGTTGGGGCTTTGATAATGGAGAAGTGGGACTTACCATATATTTCAGAGGATAAGAAGACCTTCAGATAAGATGAGACCCCAATTTCAGTCTGAATTCCATGGTTTTAGCTCATATCGGTGGTATAAGACAACCCCCAAACATACTGGTACCATATGTGTGTTGACTTGGTCAGTAGGTAGATCAAACAAAGTTACAAAGCAATTCATGGTTCAGTCTATTGCTGGCTTCTGTCTTAACCAGTTTTAAAAAAAATTCAAATTGTTATCATGGAGCCATCAGCCTTTTAAAGATCATGTACAAGAAGAATGGAATAATTGGATAATGAATGCTTAAAAATATTTTACAAAAGGTGGGATATGCATTCTGCATCACTTGATGTGCTGTGTGATTTTGTGATCAAAGCATGGGATAAAGTGAAAGTAGAGACTGTGTAAAATATTTCAAAAATTGCAGTATCTCTAGTGCAATGGATGGCATGGTGGATGATTTATTGTGGGACACTGACAACGAAGCAGAAGCCGGATCACCAGGTTCAGACTGGGACCCATATGATGCTGAGTTCTTTGCCTCAGACAATGAAGCTAATGATTTTCAAGGATTTTAAATGTGTGCGTTGTTTTTTTTTACAAATCTTTTATTAGTTTAACACAATATTGGTCATAGATTTTAGTGCAAAATAAAAATTGTGTTCACTTCAGCAGCTTTTTAAAAAAAAAATATACTGGTAGCTTAAAAAATTGTTTTAAGGTGGGGTCTGGGTGGTTTATGGAACCAATCAAGTGGTATTTTTAGTAGAATTTTAAGGTCACTTTTTTTATCTGGCCAATAGTTGACCCCCTTTTTTGTGGGGTGTTTTTTGGGTGCTTTAAACGTCCTCTTATCTGCCAAAATACCTGTATACGGTAGTTTGTTGGTACCATTTAAATTCATACATGTGCTCTTTGAAATCCAACAGGCTTAGCTTCAATGAGCTTGATGTAAACATTATTAATTTTCTGCATAAAATTCTCAATTATTGCTTTTAAGATTAGAATCCTAGTTCTCCAGATGAAAACAGCTCTTTGACCCATTTGTCCATGCCATCCAAACTGGTTCCTTTTGCCAGTATTTAGCTTGTACCCCCATAAACCTTTCCACTTCATGTCTAAATGCCTTTCGAATGTTGCAATGATCCCTGCTTCTGTCACTTCCACTGGCAACTCGTTCTGTATACCCAACACTATCTTTCCCCTCTCATCTTAAATCAATTACTTCTAGTCTCAGAGTCACCTGCTTTGGGGAGAAAGGTTATCACATTTTCCCTTATATCTGCTACTCATGATTTTGTAAACTTGATCAGGTGTCCCCTTAACCATATACATTCCAGGGAGAAAAGTTTCAGCATCTTAGAATTCAAGTCCCGAAGCGTTGTGAATCTTCTGTGCATATTTTCTAGCTTAATGATGTCTTTCTTATGGCTGGGTGACCAAAACTGGGCACAATGCTATCAGTGTGGTCTCACCAATGTCCTGCCCAATTCCCTTGCTGACATGTCTGAGACCACCCAAAAATTCCAACCAGATAGCATTAATATAGACTTCTCTGGCTTCCATTGGAACCACTCTCCCCCCAATTCTTACCCCATATCTCCTGACCTCTAGCTCTGTCTGTCTCTCTCTGCCCTTTTCCCTTTGTCTCCTGTCACAGAGCCAAAATCAATTCTCAACTTTCCTCTCTCCTGTGCCCTTAATCCAATTAACACCTTTGGTCTGTACTCCTGCCCCTCCCATTTTTCCCCTCCCCCCCCCAACCTTGTATAAAGACACCTGTCTTTTTAAAAAAAATTCTTACCTTGAGGAAAGATTCAGCCCAAAATGTTGGTAATATATCTTTACCTCCTTTGGATGCTATGAGACCAGGTGAGTTCCTCCAACATCTCTGTTTTTACAGCTGCATCTTGACCTCTCTGCTCCTGTACTCAATATTCGGACTGATGAATGTAAGCATTCCAAGCACCTTCACTTCTCCATCTACCTGCATTACCATTGGAATGTCTTGGATCCAGCCCTTTCCCTGACCTTGCAGCCAATGGCATCTGTCCTCTTATTGTGTTCTGATCTTGATACAAAAAGCTGGACATTGTAACTGAGGGCTGCATCACAAGGATGAGTAGCTAAATGTATCCAACGGGGCTATATCAAATGTTAAGCAAATGCCTTTTGACCACACATCACAGTTAAAATCCTTTGGAATTGTTTTCCAATACTTCTGAATGTCAGAAATACCATACATTTTGGCCTACAAGTCGAGTTGTGAAACCCAAAAAAGTCTCTCAAAAAATAGGGGGGTCGACTTAGACGCCAGATAAACTTTAGAGACCTTAAATTCAGCTCAAAATCCAATCTATGCTGATCTGGCATCTAAGTTGACCCTTGTAAAACCAAAATAAAAACCCCACTGTGACAGATTTTCTTGAGCTTTCATTAAAAACACAATTAGCACCCTTCAAAATTGCTAACGTTGTCTGAAGCAAAGTTGGTGCCAAGCACATCCATACTCTCACTGTTTAAACTGTCATATGGGTCCCAGTCTGTACCTGATGAGGCAATTTCAGCTTCGACATCAGTGTCCCACAATAAATGATCTTCCATGCTATCAATTGCACAAGATACCACACTTTTTAAAAATGATTTTCTCACAGTCTCTACTTAACAATGCCCTATGCCTTGAGCATGAAGTTACACAGCATATCAAGTGATGCAGCCCCACCTTTTGTAAAATGTAAAAAATTTTGTAAAAAAAACCTTTTTTTTCCACTCAACATCCATGTATTCCATTCCTTGCGCACGTGGTCTTTGAATGGTGTGTTCAAGCAGGCGACAGGTTGCAATATAGATGTCAAGTTACCTGGGATAACTGCCACGTATGTATTATATAGTGCTAATCAACATTTAGTTTTCCGAGTTAAGTGGCTACAAAACCTATCCCAGATCAGCAAACTCTGTTCTTTGTGTAAACTTGTTCCACACATTGTCTATCCATATCCTTTTTCATGAAAATGTCCAAAAATACCTGCAGGGAATTTCACTTCTCAGTTTAATTTTGTGTTTGAAGGTTATCGTGGGTCTTAACTTTATCCTGTTGGCCATGCTCAATAACACCACAATAAACCTGGTTCTTTCATGGCCTGTTCTTCTGGTTTGCACGTTTCCATTCCACTGTTCTATTACCTATATGTCATCATTCATGGAGGTTTCATCCATGTTTCTGATATTTGCCAATGCAAACTGGTGTTACTGCAGGTTACATATAATAAACTGGTGAAAACTTACAACTTTATGATCAAGAACTTTTGCTAGTTTCTATGCAATTTTCTTGTTCATGAAACAATTGGAATAGCCTACTATAGCCTCAAAATATCTGGGGTGACTTGGCCTACTGCACTGCAAATGTTCTTATTTTATTTTGGGTTGACTGTGTAACAATCTGGCCTCTGTTCATGTACCCATTCTGCAACCTGATTTTCCAACTCTGGCCAATGAATGATTTCTTTTCTCAAAGAACATTGCCTTTTGGGTATTTTTCATAAGGTCTCTTCTTTCTTCTCATGAACATCAAATTTTCTTGCAGCAGCGCAGTTATTGATTTTCTTGGCATTTCTATCATTTTCAACAAAGTTTGCTTCATATTTTCGTCGTATGCTGTGTTGTGTCGATGGATCCCCTATGATCGCCAACGCCTAGCAGATCAATCCACACGATCTATGGGGGTCGACGTATACGCCAGTCAATGGTTTATCTCGGACATCGCAAGCTTTGGGAGTCGACTTGTATGCCAGTTAATAGGGCACCTCAGGCAGCCAGAAAATGGAAGTTGACATATGCCAGACATACCATAAACCTTTAAAATGAGGCTGAAAAAGAGAGGGGGTGGGGTTTGACTGAAATAAACAATTACAAAATGTTGATGAATTAATTATTAAAAATAAATTAAAATGCTAGATAATAATTTACTTGCATTTTCTCACAATGTTAGCAATCCTATTCGGACAAATGAGGTCATACCCAGTGTAAAGCTCATCTGGCTCCTGACGTTAACGTACCAAAGCTTCACTGCATATGACCTTCAGCTTCTTTCAACTTGTATGCATGAGAGTTAGAGAGAAATTGAACAATGCAGGAGACAGTAGTTCTCGAAAGAACCATTGGAAAAGGTTAAGTACAATCTGGAGCAATGACTTGAAGAAAATCAGATTTGCATTTTTGAACCAATAAGGTGCCACACAAGAGACTTATCAATAAGATATAAATGAATGGAGTTGGGAGAAGTATATTGGCATGGATTGAGGATTGGTTAACTGACAGAAGGCAGAGAGTCTGGATGAGTGGATGTTTTTCTGATTGGCAGCCAGTGAGTGAGGTGCTGGGCCCACAGCTGTTCACCATTTACATTGATGATTTGGAAGAGGGGACAGAGTAGTCAAGCCAAGTCTGCACATGATACTTAATTGAGTGGGAAAGCAAATTGTACAGAGGATGTGGAGAGGCTGCAGATGGATATAGTTAAGTGAATGGGCAAAAGTCTGGCAGATGGAGTACAATGTTAGTAAATGCAAGGTCATCCACTTTGGTAGGAAAAATAGAAGAGCAGATTATTATTTAAATGGTGAAAGACTGCAGCATGCTGTTATGCAGAAGGACTTGAGTGTGCTTATGCATGAATCACTGAAAGTTGGGTTGCAGGTACAACAGGTTATTAAGAAGCCAAATGGAATGTTGATCTTCATTGCTAGAGGAATTGAATTCAAGAACAGGGAGGTCATGCTGCAACTGTACAAGGTACTGATGAGGCTGCACCTGGAGTACTGTGTGGATTTCAGGTCTCCATACTTGAGGAAGGATATACTGGCCTTGGAGGCAGTCCAGAGGAGGTTCACCAGGTTGATCCTGGAGATGAGGGGATTGACCTACGAGGAGAGACTAAATCGCTTGAATTCTGAAGAGGAGTTCTTATAGAAACATAAAATTATGAAAGGGATAGACAAGATAGGAAAATTGTTTTCACTGGAAGGTAAGATGAGAACTAGAAGATCAGAATTAGATTCAGGGGAGTAGATTTAAGATGGAGATGTTTTTCCCAGAGAGTAGAGAATCTGTGAAGTTCTCTGCACAGGGAAGCAGTTGAGGGTACTTCATTAAACATATTTAAGGTTCAATTAGATAGATTTTTACATAAAAAAGGGGAATTAAGGGATATGGGAAAAGGCAGGCAGGAAGAGTTGAGTCAATGATCAGGTAAGCCATGATCATATAACAAATGGTACGTGATAGGAAAATATTAAGGTGATTTTCAAGACCAACAGCCCAAAATCCATAAAATGTACCCAAAAGTGTTCAGGAAGAAAAATCTCCATTGTCCATTGTAGCTGATATGTTAAATGAGGAAATGTTTCGAATAGATTTTGATTCCAATATATCGTTGGCATAGTCTTTTTTGGAAAAAAAAATAGATATTAAATTTAAAATTTTATGAAGGTAAAATAGATAAAGACCATAAAATTGCTGGAGTCATAATAACAGCAATAATGAATGGCATTTGCAAACTTCTATGGATGCTAGAAATCTAAAATAAACTAGGGAAAGTGCTGGAATACTTGGATGATGCTGCATCTGTGGAGTGTGTATTTGAAGACAGTGAACATTATAAGTTTTTTTGCTGAACAGTTGCTGTCTGAACTTGAGTACTTGCACCATTTTCTCCTCTGATATACATTGAACAATATGTTGCAGACGTGAAGTATAAGAATATTTATATTGGGAGAGAAAGTACACAAATTGTGAAAAGCAAGTTAACTTGTGCAAATAGAATCTTCATTCCTATCTGGATTTAATCATGGTTTGTGAAGTTTGAAAGCTATTATGGGCCCAGAGGACCCCAAAGCCCAACAGCAATAGAAATTCACCAAGACAAATAGTTACTTAAAAGTTGCTTTTAATTATCTTTAAACATGAGAACAGGATCAAACTTAACATTACTATTAACTTAACCCCCTTCTAATTCTAAGCGCACATGTATGTAATGTGTGTGTAAGTTCAGAAAAGTTATTTAATTCACAGTCCAATTTCACTTCTCCTCCTTCATGTTCACTGGTTGCAGGCAATTCTTATACTGTGCACAGAATTTAACATTTATGAATTTCACCAGGCTTTGGTGCTTGAAAGGTAAATGGTTACCGCTCAGAAGGTTCTTGTCAGTTTTCAGAGAGAGATTTATTGCCTGTTGGACACCCACAACTGATTCCTTGTTACCAGCCACTTCAGTATCTTGCTGAAGAAACTTGCCCCATCAGGGTTTTCCAGATGATAACCTCTTTCTTTCAGGTCACCACAGAGTTCCTTTTTGTTTCCCTTATTTCAAGTGAAACATTATGCAGCCAGCCATCTCCTTTTGTATGAACCACAAGGGCTTTGACTAGGCTGAACTAAGAACTCACAACCTGTCTTAAAAATGGGATTTTTCCACAAGCTTGCCAGCTTGTCCTGTTCCAGTCCCAGCAGCTGCTGCTGAACTGTGGAACTTAATTATCTCCAGTCCCTTTCAGGTGGCCACAAAGCCCAACTGTAAAGCTGCACGGGATAGTCCTGTGCGGCTGTTGGGTGGTCATCTGAAACTTGAAAAGCCAGTCAGCAGGGTTATTTACCTAACCCTTCTCTAAGAGGTATAACTAGCCTGCTCGGAGTTCAATTGTGGCAGCTGAAAGCGGACCGGACTGACAGGGGGCAGGCTGATGACGGAGCGGTGACGTCGTCAGCCATCGACTCCTGAGACAAGGAAGCCAGACTCAAATTTTTTTCACACCCTCTCCTGCTGCCACTGCTGTTCTCCCCCACCCCTCGCCTGTCGGTCTCCCCTCTTCTCTCTCCCCCCTCCCCACCCACCAGCCCACTGCCGGTCTCCTTCACCCCCCCTCGCATGCCCGACTCCTGCTGCCGGTCTTTCCCCTCCTCCCACCCGCCCGACTCCCACTGCTGGTCTTCCCCCCCCCACCCGCCCTACTCCAGCTGCTGGTCTCTCCACCCTACCCGCCTTATTCCCGCTGCTGGTCTCCTCGCCCGCCCGACTCCTGCTGCCGGTCTTCCCCGACCCCCACCAACCCATTGCTGGTGTCTTCCCCCCCTCCCCTTGGCTGCCTGACTCCTGCTGCCGGTCTTTCCCCCTTCCCCCCCCTCGCCCGCCCGACTCCCGCTGCCGGTCTCTTCTCTCCCCCCCCCCCTTGCCTGCCCGACTCCTGCTGCCGGACTTTGCCCTACTCCCCTCCCCCCTCTCACCTGCCTGACTCCCGTTGTCGGTCTCCCCCCCCCCCCCCCCCCTTCCTCCTGACTCCCGCTGCTGGTCTCTCTCTCTCTCTCTCTCCCCACCCCCCCCCCCCCCCCCCACTGCCGGTCTCTCTCCCTCTCACCTGCTTGACTTCTTGCTGTCGGTCTTCCACCAGTCGCCCGACTCCCACTGCCAGTCTCTTCCCGCCCGCCCGCTGGGATGTTCAGACGTCCCTGGACCCTGAGCCATGTGAAGTCCTTGAAAGGGAACATGTTTTACCTAAATTCAGATCCGAGTTACGTGCACGAATAATTTTACTATCAGCCCCGATTTTCCAGAATTAAAAGCCAGTTAATTGATTGATTTTTAAATTTTCACAATTAAGTAGAAAATAGTAACATTGGAGGCTACAGTTACAATATGATCTTAATTAATATACTTTTACTCAAAATAAGAAAGAGTATTGTTGCTTTTTATATGAACACGGATTGTAGTGAACGTCAGTGGCTTTAGTAACAGAACATTAACATTTCTCAATCAAACAAATTGATTTAGTTGTCAGAAAGTTGCAAAATGACCAATGCACAAGATCGATGCCTAACTGTTTCATTTCATACATCCAAATTGTCTTTACTGTTATGTGTATATGATGAGTATGAAGCAGTGGTAAAACAGTGAAAGTTGGGAGTCGGGCGGCTGAGGGTGGGGGGAGATACTGGCAGCAGGAGTCAGGTGGGCGAGGGTGGGAGGGGAGACCAGCAGCACTTTCGCTGCTAGGTAGCTAGCAGTCAGCTATCACATTTAGGTGCCACAAAGCCGTCCATTTCGTGGCCACCTGAATGTGCCAGCTGGACTCCGCCAGCCGCACCTGCAGGTGAGCTTCTCTCTCTTACTCTGAGAACACCACATGATCCTCTTGGAACAGTCAACTGCACTCAGACAGATTGCGGCTCCAGACCTAATCTTCCGAGTTCATTCATCTGTTGCTTTCCAAAACAAAAATCCATTACTCCACAGCATATCCAATTAACATCTACTTGTGAAGTCTCTATAGGCATTCTTCAAATTTTTGCAAATGCATTTGGAGCCTGGACTGTCTGGCTTGAGCAGAGGTCCAGCATTTTAAATGAGATCTGTTTTGAGTGTTTGTATGTGACCTACTCTTTAAAAAAAAATCTGTCACAATTTATCTTCAATATAAAATATAACATAATCTGTCACAAAGCTTATTGAGTTACCAGTAACTGGTGTGCATTATTTGTGGTGCGCAGTACTTTTGTAATTGAATTTTATGCAGCATCCTATTCAAAGGATCTTTGGGGAAAGACTATCATGTAAGACCACTCTTGAGTCTATTGCATTATATTTGTGGTATGCAGGAATGGTTTATGTTGTTCATGACCAGATATTTATTTTAGTGATATTATAACTATAGAACATGACAGCACAGAAACAGGCCCCTTTTGCCTCTTCTAGTCTGCGCTGAAGCATTTTTCTGTTTATTTCCAATGATCTGCAGCCAGTCCATAGTCCTCATATCTCTCCCATTCATGTATCTGTCTAAATTCTTCTTAAATGTTAAAATTGAGTCCTTGTTCACCACTTCAACTGGCACCTCATTCCACACTCTCACCACTCTCTCTGTGAAGAAGTTCCCATTTATGTTTGCCCTAAACTTTTCCCCTTTCGCCCTTAATCCGTGTCCTCTGATTTGTATCTTGGGGCTACTGAGGGTAGCCTCAGTGGAAAAAGCCTACCTATGTTTACTCTGTCTATCTACCTTCATAATATTAAATACCTCTATCAAATCCCCCCCTAATCTGTTTAAGCTTTCCATGTAACTCAGTCCTGAAATCTGGGCAAAATCCTAGTAAATCTCTCTTATTATTGATATTATTGACATCTTACTGATATCTTTCCTGTAGTTAGGTGACCAAAACTGCACACAATATTCCAAATTTGGCCTCACCAATGTCTTGTACATCTTTACCATAACATCCCAACTCCTATACTCTATACTTTGAATTATGAAGGCCAATATTCCAAAAATTCTCATTACAACCATATCTACCTGTGATGCCACTTTCAGGGAATTATATGTCTGTATTCCCAGATCCCTCTGTTCCACTGGACTCCGTAGTGCCCGACCATTTACCAAGTATGTTCTTTCTTGGTTTCTCCTTCCGAAATGCAACACCTCACACTTATCTACATGCATTAAATTCCATCTGCCATTTTTCAATCCCTTTTTCTCGATGGCCCAGATCCCTCTGCAAGAGGGAAGCCTACTTTGCTGGCTGCAATTCCTATCTTTGAATAAATCTTGTGTACATGTATACTTTTAATGGAAAGTGAAATAAAGGATCCAGTATTTTTAAAAATGAATTGTCTGTGGCCTTGATCAGCATTCCTGAGTGTCTCTAACACTGGGCCTCAAAATGTGGCCCAGTTTTGTATGGTTAAGAGAGCTGAGAAGGGAAGACATTGCATGTGATGTTTCTGTAGAACAAATAGTTGACTTATTGATATAATAACATAAAGATCAGTCTGTGTGGCCTTCAGCCTGGTCCTATGGTCATCAAAACATTGCTAAATCATCCATTGTCATCAGACAATGTTATGTATTCCACTGAATTATCTATCAATAGATTTAATTGTGGGATGTTGATCACTGGTAGGGTAAAAGAGATTTGCTTCATTTTGTTCCAATTTTTTTGCTTGTAGGTTGCAAGTACCTTGGGAACTGGAAGTTTCTGTTAGCTGATGGAAGGAAAAATACAGAGCAAATCTGCCTCTGTTTCGAGATTGCCCAAGTTTGGTGGTGGAAACTCTAAATTGAATGTAACTCTTCCTCAACCTGTATCAAATGGAGGCTGCGTTCGTAATGTCAATGCTTCTAGCATTTCAAAACATGACAACAAGCTTAATGGAACTGATCAAATGGGTTCCTTTTCTTTCAATTGGAAGAAGTCTGGTAAAACTAAAGCAAGTGGTCAAGGTACAAAAGACCCAGCCAGTTCCTTGTCTTGCACTGTTACTAATGAAGAAAATATTAAAGTTGAGAGAAACCTTTATTCTAGATCTCTTAAAGATCAAACAGATCTGGGCTTTAAGAGTAAATACACTGCAGTATCCAGCCATCAAAAGCAGCATCAAGTTGTACCTTGCATAAAAGAAAATAAAATGCATGTCACTAGCTTCAATCCCTCCCCAAGAGGGACCCATGAAAAAGTTCTGGGGAAGCCATTCACAACATCTCGTATCTCAAGGACCCAGTCATTTGGACATTTTCGTAAAACAACAGTTGTAAAGATGTCTGAACAAGAAGATAGGTTTACTGCATCAAGCAGTTCTAAAGGAAGTCTTAACCAATCCACAGAAAGCCTGAAGAACTTATCGGAAGAGAACATTGTTAGATCACAGAGCTTTTCATATTCTGCACGAAGTAACTCTTGTGGCTCTGATGTAATACCAAGATCTTTGTCCTTTTCAAAGGCTGCTGATGTTTCTAGACCTTGTTTGAAACAGCAAATGAGAACTCTTCCCTTGAAATCAAATGTTTATCGCTATGGTAGCCCAAGGGCGACTGATAGCTCAAGCGCAGGTGAATCACTTGATAAAAGTTCATCTAGTAGACCATGCTTAAAAATGCCATCATCTGGCTTCAAAAAGTCTCAGCTTCCTACTTGCCCCACATCTTCATTTTGCACTGCTTCTGGTTCGAAATTTACACAATCTTCATTAATTAAATGTGGTAGGTTGACCAATTCGGGTGCAGCAAGCACTGTAAATCTAGTATCTGACACCATAGAAGAATCTTCTGGAATTCCAAAAATTGAAGAAAATGGCTCAAATAATGTAAATGTAGATACTGAAAATATTGCTGATTACACTTTAAAAACTAATGCTGTAGCTGAGATAGCAAAACTTGAAGTTAGTGAAGAGCTTCAGTCATCTTCTGCAAAAGGTATTGACGACCCAGAAATAGTGACTTCGTCAATTTACACCAACTGTGATATAATTAATAGTACTGAACAGTTACCCCATTCTGGTGCTGAGTCCATTGAAATTGTGGATAGCGACTGTTCTATTTCTACAGAAATTCCAGATGATATTTACATTCCAAATGAGGCCATGTCATCAGAAGAAATAGAGGAAACTCTAATGTCAGTATACACAGGCGCAGCATGGATTGAAACTGGATTGTCTGGTGCGTAGGATGTCAATATTAAATGCTGTCTTTTGGATAAATGAGTAACTAACACGTATGCATGCAGTTTATTAATGTTTAGGTTGACACATAAATTGAATGCTGTGTTTGAAGGAGTGAGCTTTATTTATTTGATGCATGTATAGTGAGCTCATGCTGGTCTGCCAGTGCATCAATCACAGTTCAGGATGAGAGCCATCTTTAAATTACAGTCAGAACTTCCTCCAAACTGTTTTAACATAGTGAAGAGTTTGACCAAGTGAGAGCTGCTTATATTTATATTTTTTTGCATTTTTAATTGCATATTTGGTTAATAAAGCTCATAACTTTATAATAGCATGAAGATTGACAATGGTGTTGAAATAACTTGCAATGGTAATATTACCGGTAATCCATTCAGTAACTTCATTCATTGATAGTTCAAGCAACACTTGCTATTTCTAAATCAATATGTTTTTAATTATTAAATTAATAATTAAATAAATTTTATATTTTGGAATGAGACCATTAAGAATAAACAATGAATTTATCCATGATATTTTCAAGGAATAAGTATTAAATTAAAATCTGCATTCCACTGGATTCAGTCTAAAACCTATGATTATTGTTGCAATCAGTATTTTTGGCTTACACATGAATAATATTCCAGCAAAATGTCAGTGATGTTAATTGCATGTTGTATTTCCAGTGCTAGATAAAAGTTAAGTTTACATGAGTTTACGATTTGGGTTTACAGGTTGTACTTCTCTGATCCGGCACTCTGTGGTCCAGCAACTCCCATGGTTAGGCATGTTTGAATTGCCACTGTTAGTACAAAGTCCTTGCAGACAGTGCGGGACTCAAATCCCGGTTCCAATACCTGGCGCTGAAAAGGCATTGCACTAACTGCTATATTAACCATGCTGCCCCACAGTATTATTTCCTGTTTTAAGGTTTGTTCTTTGATATGTTTACATAGGGGGTTCCTTTAGGGGCCAATTTTTGTTTTCTGGCATTTTCTGTGGTCCGGCAATGGCCAGGTCCCAACGTCACTGGATTAAAGAAGTACAACCTGTACTAGAATTTGGGTGAATGCCCAATGCTAACACTCAGCTTCATAGAATGTAGATTTTGTATCTCAAGAGGTGAGGATAAAATTTTAAGTTTTGTATTTTTATGGTAAGATGTGTGGGAGAAGTTTAAATTCCATTATCTATTAATACAATAAAAAGAAGTGCCCCCAACACTGACACCTGTGGAACACCACTAGCAACTGGCAACCAATCAGAATATGGTCCCTATTTTCCAACTCTGCCAATCAACCAATGCTCTACCCCACACAAGTTTGTTTCCATGGGCTCTTATCTTGTTAATAGCCTCATGTGCGGCACCTTGTCAAATGTCTTCTGAAAATCCAAGTGCACAACATCCACTGTATCTCTCTTATCCAGTCTGCATTATCACTTTAAAGAATTCCAATAGATTTATCTAGCAAGATTTTCCCTTGAGGAAACCATGCTGACTTTGGCCTATCTTGTCATGTGCCTTCAAGTACTCCATAACCCCATTCTTTGCAATCGATTCCAACATCTTCCCAACCACTGACATCAGGCTAATTGGCTGATGATTTCCTTTCTGCTGCCTCCCTCCCATCTTGAATAAAGGAGTGACATTTGCGATTTTCCAATCCTCTGGGACTGCACCAGAATCTATTAATTCCTGAAAGATCATTACTAATCCCTCCACAATCTCTGCTGCTACCTCTTTTAGAGGTGCAATCCATCTGGTTCTGGAGACTTATCAGCTTTCTGAGTACCTTCTTCTTTGATATAGTAACTGCACTCCCTTCTCTTCCCTGATCCCCTTTGACATCTGGTAAACTGCCATCTCCTTGTCTCCCATTATTATCATGCACTGTTCTGCTGTCCATGTACTTAATTTTTAAAATTTTTTTTCTATTTTTCATTGAATTATCTATTCTCATGAAATTTTAACTTTATTAACTGAGAAATAACATCATCATTTTCAGTTATACACATATTCCATAATATCTTGATGATCCTTTAATGGTCTCATCAATCCCATAATGATCTGCTTACTGTAAATAGACTACTGTAGTTGCTGTCCCAATTAGGGTTAACCTAGACAGCAAAGCCTTGTGGCAAAGGTCAATCATGAGAATGCTCACAATTATTTATTTATGTGGGTATGACGAGCATTTATTTCCCAGTCACCCTTAAAGGTGGTGGTAAGTCACCTTCTTAAACCACTGCAGTTCAGAGTGAACTTCTTTCTGCTTAACTGACCACAACTGGCTTTCTAGCCCCATGCACAATGTATGAGTTATAAAATTATTAATCTCTGTACAATTTTTGTGAAACTTGTTTATAACATTACAAAATTCAATTGCTATCTTGTATATCAGGCAAAATAATTTACAGTTCAAATTTTAAAAGCACATCACATTTTGTTTTAACAAGATGTTGACAGCTGTGATTGATTCTCCTGAATATTAAGATTATTTGTTGTCAATTTTTTTGTCTTGTAAGTAGACCAGTGCAAAGATTTGGAGAGTTCCCAGACTACTGCTTCAGGTAATGACCTTGTGTCTCCAGATGCCAACTACGCAATGGGCTCCTCCTTTGAACTTTCTCCTTCCAGTAGCTCAGCTGGAACGTACATGTGGGATGAAGAGGGCATGGAGGGACTTGGTGCAGTCCAACAATGTGGTAGCCTAGAATCTTCAGAGATGAACAGCCTGGTAAGAACAATGTTATTCATTGGTTTTTGTTTAGACAGACAGCATACTCAACATCTGAGGTCATTGCACTGTACAAATAATCCTTTCTCTCAACAGATCCTTTTTTTAAAAAAAAACATTTTCATCGATGAAGAGAGGAATATCCTAGATGCTCTACATTATTTGAAATATGTTTGTAAAAAGTTGATTATTTACAAATATATGGTTCTAAATTAAAGTAAGGTTTGAAACTTAAAATGATGAACCTTCTCGTGTTGTATGGTTAAAATTAAGTTAATCTGATATCATGTAAAGTAAGAAAAGAAAAAAACCCACCAATTTTAAAAATAAAACATGACTGTAATTTTAAACCTGAAATTGAATTCTGTTGAGGAGCTAGACCAATAATTACAAAGCAGAGACATCATGTGGACAAAATGAACAACTGCAAAAATCAAAGTGTCAGAAATGAGCTATTTTGTTTTATCTGTCATTCATTGTGATCCATAACTGTTTATATTCAAAATTTATTCACCTGCCTTGGCCTCTCATTTCTTGATGCCCTAGATTAACAGAAATCTATGGTTATATTTTGTCTCACAGATCTTGGTTTCATCTGCTATGGCTTTGTATAGGATCAGGTTACTTGTGTTTGATTTTTGCTCATGGTTTGTGTCTCATATATGCTAAAATTATTGAACATATCTAACAAGTAATCTTATTCAAAACAAGTCTAAAAGACTCTGATTAACCCAACAATCTTTCATAATTCCCACTGTTTTTCAAAAAGGTATTTTCAATTCCATCTTAACAATGATCCTTTGAATTTAAGATTGTTAGTAATGCGCATTGAACAATTACTCTTTCTGCCAGTTGTTCAAATGAAGCATAAAATATTCGACTTGGTGCAGCCCCTTCTGCAATAGCTCTGTTTACCTTAACATCATTGCAGTTACATAAATTTTACAGAATTAGGTTCTATTACTGCCTGGCAACAGCTGTCCATCTACCCATGCTTATGTCATTCAGAGCTAAATATTTGATAAATTTCTGCATTCAGAGCCCAATGTTATACAATACTGGTTAGCATCAATATATATTAAATTTGCTGAAATTGTTTTTTTTCAATTTTAAATCAGGAAGGATTCTTATCCTTAGAATCAAAGTGGTTATCTATATGTGGAGGCACAGGAAATGGGTGATGTGTTAAAAGAATGCCTCAATTGTATATACTGTGAAGAAAGTCATGGAAGCTAGCGGATTGAGACAAATGAGTACAATGTCGTGGATCATATGCAAATTAGAAAAGAAGAGGTGATAGCAGTCTTTAAGCATATTCAGGTGGATAAACTCCCAGGGCCTGGATGTATGAAATATGCATTTTGGTAAATCAAACTAAGGTAGGAATAATATAGCTCCATGGAGAGTGATACATGGTTCCATGAAAGTAGCGACAGAGGGTATGAAGAAAGTGGATGGCATACATGCCTTCATTGCTAATGACATTGAGCACAGGAGTTGGATTTAAAATGAGAAAATCTGCAGATGTTAGGGCTGAGTGCAATATACAAATGCACAATATACAAATCGAGAAACTCAACAGGTCGCAAGCATCCATAGGAAGTAAAAGGTAACCAACTTTTCAGGCCTGGGTCCTTCATCAGGAATAAAGAAAAAACAGACCTATGCCTGAATAAAAAGGTTGGGGAGGAGAGAGGAAGAGGAATGGGCAGATGCACAGGCTAATAGGAAAAGAGGATAAAAATGGGAGGTTAGAAGAGTAAGAAGCTGGTTATTGGGGGAGACTGCAGAGGGCAAGGGATAGCTCTCTGATAGGAGAAGGGAAAGTAGGTGGCAGCTGGAGGAAAGGAGAGAAAGGGAAAGAGAGAGAGAGACAAGGGGGTTGACCTCACAGTGCTAACATATTAAATTTCACACCATTCCCACAATGTCTGTCCATGGCCTCATGTGCTGCCAAACAGAGGCCACCCATGAATTCTTACTAATTAGAACATACAAGTGGTTGATTGTACATGCCATGCTAAATCAAATGCTCAAAGTTTGCCCCAGTGATTTTTTGGTTGAATTTTATATCCATTAAGCTGATTAAAAATGGAGGAAATATAAATCTGATGTTTCAAAATCAGAATATAAAATTAAAACATGGAGAGCTGAAGGCTCGTGCTCAGGATCAGATTATAGAATTATTTTCTCACCCAGGACCTCTTTAATTCAATGGCATAAAATTGAACTAATAATTTTTGTAATAAAACTGATCATAGTAAGTAAAGTCTTTGCATTTGATTGTGAAATTCTTGAATTGTGAATGAGCTTTGAAATTTAATGAAATTCTACAAAATAGATGAAAATTTGTTTGATTCTGAGAAGGTGGAGTTCTTCAGCTTCTCTCTTTGAGTACCAGACCTCAACTAATGTGATTTTTTTTTCATTGAAAAAATAAAATAATTATTTAGTTATTAGAGATAAACTGGTGAAAAAAATTAGGTATTGGAGAGGTTTACTTATGTAAAATCTATATAAACATCTTTGTTTAAACAGGAAATGAAATTAAAATATCGAGAGCTGAAGGGTAGTGCATTGCATTCAAATGAATGATATTAGGGAGCAGGAAGATGAGATTTTCATGATCTTTTCCTTATTTTTGGTTTGCTGCTTTGACCAGATATCAAACAATGCCCACATTTTTTTCCCTGTGAGAAAGAAATCAAGATATGTTTGAGCTATGTTTTATTCCATGCATTTGATTATGGAGGGCATTATTCACTTCAGCATGACAATGAAGGCAGACAGAAAACTCTGCTAAGCCATATAGAAATGCATGCCAGGAACGTCTCTAAACTTGTATTGGAATGAGTTACAATTCTATTGTAGCTCAACAATCGAAGCAACATTTTATGAGCAGAACAAAATGAACTGACAAACAACAGATGGGATCAAATCCTGCTGTTTCCATGTGAGATATGGTGGACAGTGAAGAAACTGGAGGGGGAGGACGGAAGGCTGCATAATCATACCCATCTGGATTCTGGCCAAATTTGGCATCTAAGTGCAAATGATGTTCAAGTTTATTATCATCTGATTGCTTAAGTACTACCTGTTAAAACACTCCTTGGTGCAAACATGCAGGCACAGTGTTGGGAGGAGTATTCGGTGGAGAATGTTAAATGGTACTCGATAACTATTTCATTTCAGCAATGATTATTGACATTCACCTCAGACCAAGGTTGGACTCTGACAATAGTGAACTTACACTTGACACGCTCACACACTTGAGTGATTTCAAGGTTTGAGTTATAGGGAAAGGTTGTGCAGACTAGGGCTTTTTTCTCTGGAGCGTAGAAGATTGAGGGGGGACTTGATAGAGGTGTTTAAGATTTAAAAAGGGACAGACAGAGTAAATGTGGATAGGCTTTTTCAATTAAGAGTGGGGGAGATTCAAACTAGAGGGCATGGTTTAAGATTGAAGGGAAAAATTATAAGGGGAACATGAGGGGACATTTCTTTACGCAAAGGGTGGTAGGGATGTGGAATGAGCTTCCGTCAGATGTGGTTGAGGCGGGATCATTGGTTACATTTAAGGATAGACTGGATCGTTACATGGAGAGGAGGGGACTAGAGGGGTATGGACCGGTCAGTGGGACTAGGAGGGTGGGGATTTGTTACGGCATGGACTAGTAGGGCCGAACTGGCCTGTTCTGTGCTGTAAGTGGTTATATGGTTATATATGGTTACACACATTACAAATAGGCTGTCTTACACACACCTGGATCCCTGTACCAGCAGGGGTGCGGCTCTCTGCAAGTATTGATCAATTGCATTACTATGGCTCCGCTTCAGTGTTGTGCACACCTTACCCGTAACACTTAGAGCGGGAGACATGTGACCACCCACAATACACACATTCCAGACAGGCAGGAAGGCCACATTTCCTACACACACAACCAGACATAACACACTTACAGACAAATAATATGCAGAGCAAGTATACATATATATACATATAAATAAATGTTGTTTCATGAGTGTTAGAGTCCTGGATGGTTGGTGTGAAAAGTTCCTTTGGTCGTTCAGCATTCTCATTGCCTGCTGGAAGAAGCTGTTCCTCAGCCTGGTGGTGCTGGCTTTGATATCCTTGTAACTCTTAACCAATGGGAGTAGCTGAAAGATGTTGTGTTGTGTGCTGGGTGGTAGGGGTTCTCAATGATTTTGTGTCCCCTCTCCAGACACCAATCCTGATAGATCACATCAATGTTGGGGTGGGGGAGAGGGGAGGGAATCCCCAGGGATTCTGTCTGCCACTCTTATGAAGATGTTTCTAATCAACTTCAGCCAAAGTTGTTGATCAAATTGAAACACAGTCATGTTATGGGGACCACACCAACCCTGGGTATCAATTGCTAGTCAATATTGTTCATGTAATTATCAGAAATAGCTGACTATAGCAGATCTAGCAAAGACTATTGGCTTAGTACAAGCTAGTTTCATTGGTGAGATTTATGATAAATTAACTTCTGGCTAAACTGCTATATTTTTGATGATAACACTGGCATTTATTCAATGAAAATTGCCCAAATATGTCAACATGATGACACAGCAACTAAAGTCTTTTCCTCACAGCACCAGTGATCTCAGCATTGTAGTGTAAAAAATTTGTTCCTCCTCCCTATGACTATATGGGTTTCCTTTGTGTTCTCTGGTTTCTTCCCTCATTATACAAGGTGGTAGGTTAATTGACCACTGTAAAATGTTCCTTGGTGAGATGAATGTTGGAATCTGGTTGAGAGTTGATATGAATGTGGGAACTGTAGAGTAGCTTGGGATAAGATTAGTGTAAATAGGGGTGTCTGGTCATCAGTATGAAGGCAGTGGACTGAAAGGCCTATTGAGTTGTGGTCTTTCTCGGACTTTTAAAAGGAAAATCAAAATACTTGGGAACTCTTTGACAATGTTATCATGTGAGACCTTGTCTCAAATAATGCATCTCTATAACCATCTGAATAAATAGAGATAAAAGAGCTGAATTTTGGAGATAAAGTTTAAGTGACACAAAATAAGTATCTGATGATTAAAATTTGAATTTGGTGAGGTTTAGTCATCAACATTTCCTCCAGCACGTCTCAAGTTCTCAAATCACATCGACTGTTCCAAAACCTTACTTGGAAATGTATTTCCTTTCCTTTATGGTAGGTCAAAATCTTAAAATACTCTCTGGAGCTCTGTTCATAATATTCTCAAGGTAGTTGTTCAATGCCAACGGCACAGCACATTTTCAAGTTTTGAAAAGGAATTTCTTGGCTTGTGGTTTGTTATGGAATGAACACCACAATTGTGGTTCCTATTTTATAGATCAGATATTCCAACCATTGCTTCGGGGCACTGATGATTTTCAGAACTTGTTTGTTTTCTTCCTCTGACATCGTCAATTGTTCAATGCACGTAAACAGCAGATAGGGACTATTGCATTTAGCTTAATCAGCTATTAAGACACTGGGATTGCCTGACAGCCTCTAATTTTACTGGAGTTTACTTTGAGATGCACTGAGGAGAATACATTTTAGTTTTAACAGTGGAGTAAATAATTTTTGATGGAAGGAAACTCAACATATGTTTTACAATACCTTTATCTTCTTCTTGGCATATCCTTTCACTAAAATACATTTGCCATATCTTTTCCCTTCATAAAAATATCATTCTTGTATTTTGTAAAAGGGGACTCAAACTGAATCTCAAGGTAATGAATCTTGAGCAGATACTTCCATATTGATCACCAGAGCTAATCGAATTTGAGGATCAGCGGAACAAATTCCCAGGGAAATGAAGATATTGCTTAATCAATAAGATGGCGCATTTGAAATTTTAAAGGGCTTTGAATGCAAATTAAATGATCCAAAAGACGATCATCACAAATGGTTTAGGTTTTGTTTATTGTCCATACACATGGAAGTACAGCAAAAATTCCCATTATTTGGCACCTATGGGAATCGCAGATGCCACATACGCGAATTTTCCAATTAACTGAGACATACTGTGACCAGCATTAAGAATACATAGTTTAAAACACAAAATACAGTGCAAAAATGTAATGTAATTAAAAAAAAAATTAGTATTGTAGTATTTAATTATGTAAAATTCCCTTTAATCAGGAAATTCCCATAACTTACAAAATTTAAATTTGAACCCTGGTCTCTGGCCCTGTAACAGCATTGTGCTAGCTGCTACACTAACTGTGCCACCATCAGAATTAACATGACTCCCTCAAGTTTACAGATAAAGCTTTACTAATATACCTAATGTGAATACAGATAAAGATCCTTGCCAGGCAGGGACTGGGAGGCACTTTGGGAGAGTCGTCCCAGCAGTGAACGGCATCAGCAAGCTCTTCATCCGGTGCGAAGCCATTTTATTCAAAAAGCTGCTGTGGGCGGAGCATAATTGGGGTGCTCTGCAGGCTGAATGTTTTCTACCAAGGGGTTGCGTGTTGCTTTAGACAACATTTACTTTTACAATTTTAAACTTAAAAATTTTTAAAATTAAATTTATTTACTTGATTTTATTTTGGTCATTTGTTTGGGTTTCCAGTTGATTGAATTCTGGATAATAAGGATTCTACAATATTTATTATGAGAAGTTGTTTGGGGAATGTGATCCCACTACTAGGCACATCTCCCCCACCATACTCCTTTATGCTTTTCACAGGAAACACTCTCTATGACATGCTCTTCCCCCTTACTCATTCTTCAACTGGTAGGTAAGACTAGAGCAGGGGTGTCAAACTCAAATTCACGGAGGGCCAAATTTAAAAACTTGGACTAAGTCGAGGGCCGAACTAAATATTTATTGAAAATTTTGAACATCTGCATGTTTTCTCTTCTTTCAACATATGTAATGTTAAACTTTAGGATATAACTTTAGGAGGATAATGTTACAGGTCAGGAGTAGGTAGCTCAAGTTCACCCTTCGCTTGACCTGAGGGAAACCTATTTGGTCCCTGTGGAGATGTAGTCAGCATTCACAGGCTGTGTCCATTTTGGCCTGCATCAGGACTCAGCATTTCCTGCTCACTCCTCAGGCTCTAGGCCTCTATTCACCCTCGACCCACCATCCCTCTACCTGAACAGTCCTTTACCCAACCTCTACTCACCCCTCACTCCATTCTCTCTGCCTCTACCCACCCCATCCTATACACGCCCCTCTACTGCCTCTCCCCTCAACCTGTTCCTCTCTCTACCCGTCTCTCACCCTCTAATCACCCCTCCCCTACTCACCCTGCCCCTCCCCTTTTCCTTATCCACCCCTCCTTCTACTCATCCCTCCCTCTAACTGCCCCTCGCACCACCATAACTTCCCCTGCCCATTACTCCTCACCTACACCCTCTGCCCACCCTGCTTACCCACCCACTCAGGCCCAGCGCGCTGCCGATCAGCCTTTGCGGACAGCCACCAACTCTCTCTTCACGTGCAGGGCCGAACCAGCCGTCCCTGGGGTCCGCGCGGGTGCAAGTGCTGAAGGCCGTGGCGACCGGAAGAAGTGCGCTCGCGCTGTGGAAGGGCCGTCCGGTGCCAGTCACGAGGGGCTCGCGCTGCCCGGGGGCCGTGCGCAGCCTGCCATGCCCGTCGCGCCGACAGGAAATCACAGGCGCTCGCCCATCCGCCGCACCGCTCGACAGGTGGGAGAAGTGACTGGTTGTGCGGGGAGCCTTCCAACTGGCTTGCCGGCTGATGACATCGACAGACTTCTCGTGTTACAATTTCTCGTGTTACAATGGGGAAGGATGTGCAATGAAGGGGGAGGATGGTGGGGGTGACATTACCAAAAAACAGCATCGGCTCTCGCTGCAGGGCGGGCCACCTCTAATACATTTTTGAAATGATCTTGCGGGCCAAATATAATTATATCGCGGGCCAAATTTGGCCCGCGGGCCAGAGTTTGACACATGTGTGGACTAGAGCTAGGGGTTATACCTCCAAGAATCAGGATAGTAGATTTAGGACGGAGGTGAAGAAGATCTGCTTTTACCAGAGGGTGGTGAATCTATGGAAACAGTAGAAACTACTTTAGTAAATATATTTAAGACAATGTTGGATAGATTTTTACATGGTAGGGGAATTAAGGTATATGGTTGGGGGGGGGGGGGGGGAGGGGGAAAGGCAGGTAGGTGGAAATCAGCCAATCATTAGATCAGCTATGATCTTGTTGAATTGCGGAGCAGGATAGATGGGCCAGATGGCCTACTCTTGCTCCCATTTCTTTGTTCTTATTCCCTCTCTCATTAAAGCACTCTCTACTGCAACCACAGTATTTATGAAGTTGCTACATCTCTTCCACCCCCCACCCCAACCTCCATCCAACACAGTGAGCAGAACTTCCAGGTGAGTTAGTGTGTTTTACATACACCTCGCTGACTGGCAATGCTCTTGATATGGCTCCTGTATTGGAGGGACTGGATGACTACTTTGACATATCTAGGTGGAATCTTTAGTGGCCAGCCATTTTACTTCGTTCTGTCCATCCATCACAGCGTCCTCCATCACCAGGGAGAGTCAAAAAGTAAACTTGAAGATCAATATATCATATTTCACCTGGTAATCAACAACCCAATAGCATGTGCACTGAATCTTCTAATTTCTCATCAGTGTCACTATTTCCATTGATACCTTTCCCACTTTCCTAGCTTTCTAATGCTTTTCATTCATCCTCTACCCTTACTGGTCTTCTGCCCTTTGTCTCCCCTACTTCGCTTGTCCCACCTTCATTTATCCAACTTCCTATTGCCTTTTGGCCCCTCCTCAGCACCCCCTCCTCCATTTTTTTTCTTGCTATGTCCCCTTATTCTCAAAAAAAGATCCTGACCTAAAATGTTGAATGCACATTTACTTTGTAGTTCCACTTAACCCACTGAGACCCTCAAGCTTCACATTGTTTGCTAAATTTGTTTGCAGAATCTTGATTTGTGTATGCTATTAGTGATGGCAGAAAGGGCTGTTGCATTATATAATGGGATCAAGGAATAAAGATTTGGAAAAGGATGTCATATCATTTAGCCATGAGGTAATAGAATTTGCAGGGATATGAGAAATAGATGATGAATAATATTCAGAATCAACTAGGCTGGTGAATGAGGACCAAATGATTAGGTGGAGAAGAGCCTTTGGATCAAAGCAGTTATTGGACTGGATTATGTTGCACTTGACTCATTAACCAAAATTGTTGGTTTCACACTCTGCATGTTTGCACGTACCCAGAGAAGATGCAAAAGGCTTGTCTCTATGCACTTATGATGGCATTTGCTGACAATTACAATTCCACAGGTGTAATTTAATTGTAGATATACAGCATAATAACATGCCCTTTCGGCTCAATAGCCTGTGCCGCCCAATTGGATCCAATTAACCTACTCCCTGGTACGTTTTGAAAGGTAGGAGGAAACTGGAGCACCTGTGGAAAACCCACACAGACACGGGGAGAATGTACAAACTTCTTACAGACAACATGGAATTCGAACCCCAGTACCGATTGCTGGTGCTGTAACATTGTTGCACTAACCATGTAGCTCTTTCGGTAATGTGGAATCCCATACTTAAAACCCCTGAAAGACTTGACAGTGACAAAGTTAATGAGAGCTATAAGTAATGATGGGCGCTTTAGATTGTTTTCATATGTGTCCTGTGAATTTGGTCAAAACCCGTTTGAGTGGAGTAAAACCTGAATAACACAGCTGTGCAGTTCAGAACTCTTTTAAAAGTTTACTAAAATGAAACAAATGCCTCAAATAAAATGATATCAATTCAAGTACAAAAAAAGGAATTGACTAAAAAGGTAATATGCTAAACTATGAATCATTGTACACTAAAATGACCTCTACTTCTTTATCTAACAAAACAGCCTCTCTGTAATTTAAGCCAAGTCCCAAGACCAGCCTTGTGAATCTTTTCTGCTTCCTCTCCAATCTTACCATATCCTTCCTTTATAGCAGGGTTGGCCAACCTTTTAATTTTTAATCTTTAATTTAGACATACAGCAGGGTAACAGGCCATTTCAGGCCACATGTACGTACTAGGAGTGTAGTTAATTGGGCGCCACGGACACATAGACCAAAATGGCCTGTTACTGTGCTGTATATCTAAATTAAAAATTTTAAATTAAAAGGTTGGCCACCCCTGCTTTATAGTAACTAAAGTACTATTGAGGGCTCATCAATGTGTTGCACAGCTGTAATATGACATTCAAACACTTGTACTCTCTGTCCTTCAAATGAATGCAGGCTTGCCATATTCCACCTTTATCAACTTGCCTATCTTCAGGGAGCTATGCATTTTACCCCTAGGTGTCTGTTCTGCAATACTTCCCAGGTCATTCAGCCTTGGATTCACTCCCAAATATGTAATTTTGAAATTGTCTGATGAGTTAAATTATATCTCTCTTTTCTTTTCCTACATTCCTGTTGTCATCTTAGACTACCTTCTTCACTGTCCCACATCATGATTTTAGTGCCATGTGCAAAGTTACTCATCATAACAACTATTTTCCCAACTAAATTTGGGTGCAATTGAACCCAGCACTAATCTCTGCAGGAATCTGGTCACAGGCCTCCAATATCTGACCTGTGCTTCAACCTTCTGGGCTAGTCAATCAAGTGGGATCTTATCAAAAGGCGTGGTGAAGTCTATGTAGAGAACATCTACTGGACTGCCATCATCTCTTGGTTACCTCTTCAAATAACTGGATCAAGTTGGTGAGACATGATTTCCCTTGCACAAAGCCATGCTGACAATCTCAAAACACTAATCTATCTGAGTCTTGCCAAATGCAGATAGATCCTGTCTCTCAGTATCCAGTCCAGTTATTTTCCTTTAGTTCCCTGGCAGCTCTTTTTAGCTTTTTTAATCAATATTGGCCACCCTCCAGTCTTCTACCTCATCTGTGGTTCAAGAAGATATAAAAATTTCTGACATGTTCCTTGCAATTTTTTTTGCTTCTCACAAAATCCCGAGAGATTTATCCTCATTTATGTGTCTCCACTCCATCAGCACTATCTCTTTCATAATGTTGATGTGTTTCAGGACATCATTGTTCTGTTTTCTGAATTCTGTAATGTCCATGACCTTCTCCTTGGTAAAAAAAAGATGAGGAATATTAATTTAAGATGTCGCCCACCTCCTGAAACCTCACCCATATTCTGTCGCTCAGCACATAGCTGATCACACTGATCCTTAAGAGGCTCACTTAGTTACGGATATCTAAACTTCATGAGTGAGACTGTATATCAATGGAATGACAAGCTTGCAAATATCGCTAGTGAAAGAGGTCTAAATGATAAGGTGGATCCAAGCAGTCATGGATAATTGGACTGGATTATGTCTTCAGTCATTAACCAGAATTGTTGGTCTTACACTCTGCATGTTTGCACTTAATCCGATGAGATGCAAAAGACTTATCTCATTGACTGGGTATGGTATGAAGTGCATTAAGTCTGAAGTTATGTCATTGTTCTGAACTGAGAAAAGGATGGAGCTCCACATCCCTAGTTAATCTATTTCTCTTAAAATGCTAGCAGAATCTCCTAGTATCGTGCATGGAATATTGGCTGGCTGAGAGGAAAATGGCAGTTGGTGCAAATTATTATTTTTTGATAAGCTATAACTATGAATTGTGCAAAAGTGATTGCTAGTGATAAACTATTTATGATTTAATTGAAGTGATTTTGGATGAGGTGTGAAATTTGCTGTGGCAAATTTGTGGAAAAGTCACTTTGGTCGAAGGTAAAAGTTTTCAATGTAAATTTGTTCAAAGCTGTTGAATTTCTTTTGTCATCTACTTATTGAATTGGGTTACATAACTAGCATTTTAACGTGAGAAAATAGTCCATGAGCCATGTAACTCTGGCAACAGTAAAATGTGATTAGAATCTGAAGTACTGCATTCTAAAACAAAGTACAGTAGAACCCCTGGTATCTGGCACCTATGGGGATTGGTAGATGCTGGATAAGTCTATTTTCCATTTGCTTGAGGCTTGCTCTTACCATGCCTAACTAATACACCTGCATTAAGAATAAACAGTTTAAAAGACAAAAATTCTATACTGTACTTTTACTGAACAAACTTTACTTACATGAATATATAAACCTTAAAGCATTTTACTTTATTTTCATTCACATTCTTTGAAAACATTGAACTGTCATTGCACCTGCGGGTTCCTCCTCCTCCATAGAGACGAACAATAACATAATTATAACCACCCCCCCCACCTCCTCCAAAGTTTAAAGATAAAACCTCTGACTGAGGTGTCTCTTACAAAGTAGGGATAATGAGTCACTTAAAGAGAGTCACCCCAAGAGTGAACGACATCAACCAGCTCTTCATCCTGAGTGGCATCATTAAGGTTTCACATAGCTATAAAAGCTGCAACAGGCAAAGCTTGACCAAGACCCTCCGCTACCTGAATATTTGCTCCCATCCACACCAAGGGTTCATGTGTTACTTCAGAGAACATTTACAATTTTAAACTTACTTGCCTATTAATTTATTTGTATTTATTTTAATGTTTAAATTTATTTTCCTTTTTTTTGCTGGTTGCTTGAATTCTGTATACCTTGGGTTTCACTGTGTTTTGATTGGGCCAGCTAATATACAGTGGAAGCCAGATTTAGCGCGATCTGATCTAAGGTGAATCCGGATATAATGCAATAAGCCCATCAGACCTTTTCTTTTGCTCTTTCTGGAAATGAATTTTTTTTTCAAATGGAATGCACTGTTAGAAAATAAAAAATCTTTTCCTGGGAAAGATAAGCTTCATGCACTTGACGTGACCAAGAGACTTCATGGCTGGAAATCTCAGGAAGATAAATTATATGCATCACTTTGGAAAATTGAGGAAGAGGCAGGACTAAATGCATGAAAACAGCCAAAGGTGTCAGCCTTGTATGTGTGCTTCATTCAAGTGTGCTCAGAAGACCTTCCAATTTCCAGACCTATTCTCAAAGCTCAAGCCGAGAAGTTTGACAAGCTGATCAACAGAGAAACCTCACTGTTCAAAGCTAGTTTAAATGCCATCATGGGATTTCTCAGTGTTAGTGTCTGGAGAAATGCACTCAGCAAATAGTGCCGCCGCCAGCGATTACCCGGCAGAACTAAAAAAAACTCTTAGAAGAAGGTGGCTACGTCAAAGAACAAGTGTACAACTGTGACAAAACAGGCCTCTGCTTCAAGATAATCCAAGACCGTATGCTGTCAAGCAAAGATGATACTTGCAGCATTGACAGTCTGCGTTCAAGCAACGAACACTCGATCGCTTTTTTTTAAGAAATAAAAAGATGATTGCAAATACAGGTTTTCATACATATATTCTTGATTTTTTTTTGAAAACACTGTTTTTCGTGAACCCCTATTTAGTGCGACCTCACTCTTTTTCGTGATGTGATTTTTTTTGGACCCAAACTATCGTGTTATAATGTATGCAAAAGCCAACTTGTGTGTTTTAATAAATTCTGTACTCAATCGCTCAGTGAAGCCAAAGAAACTTTGGAAATCTATACATTGACCACAGTGTGGTGCTATTTGATTTTGAAAATTGTGTATGATAGAGGTTGTTGTAGGGACTTTGACCATAAAGCTCTAAAGACTGCTGTTTGTCAGTGTAACCTGGTTCTGCTCATTTTTAGTATAGAAAGGCTAGCATTTCTGTTCACTTGCACTGAAATGGAATTTAATGTCTTTGTTTTTTTTATATATATAATGTCAGTAGTTTGAGTTGCACCAGTATCACATTGCTGTTATGCCAAATACAAAAAAAAACAATGAAAAAATGTACAGCAGTTTCACTGATTATAAATTGCATTTTAGGGAATTTGCCATGTGTTGGATTCTGTCTGATTTAGGAAGCGCACCTAATATTCAGACCTTGTCTCCTTTCCCCCAACTTCCCACCCCTTTCCCCTCTTCTATCAGAGACCTTCATTTACCTCAGGCTTTTTCACTTCTACCCTCCTACCTATAGCCTCTTACTTTTCAGTCTGTACTCCTCCCTCTACCCTTTACTCCCTTTTCTCCTCATCCCCCCTTCCCTATCTTCTTATTTGGGCACCTACCTGTTTTTGCTTATTCCTTTTTTTTAAAAATTTTTTATTTTTCACACCATAAATCACATTAGCCATGATATACACTATTTCTTTTTCACACATATACAGTGACTTTTTCTCCCCCCCCCTTTCCTCCCAAACCACCCCCCCACCCCCCCCCTCATCCATTTTAGGTATACAATCTAGGTTGCATTAAGCCAGTCAGACAATGTTGCCATTCAACAAAATTACACCAGAAATTCTACTGAGTCCATTCTTTTCTTTCCTTCTCCTTCCATCAACTTAGGTACTGTTTGTCCCCGGTAGGTTTTCGCTATTGTATTTAATGTAAGGCTCCTATACTTGCTCGAATATTTCAATATTATTTCTTAACCTATCTGTTATTTTTTCTAATGGAATACATTTATTCATTTAAATTTAGTAGTTTCTTCCTTTTAATTTGGTTATGTATTCCATTAATATTTAAAGACATATAGTTCCGCGTAGCCCTTTTATATTTTGTTTATCTTCTCTTTCCGTTTTTCCATCATTACCTTTCCTCCTTTTCCATTTCTGTTTTCTTATTTTCAACTCATTATAAGACAACATTCCTACAACATCCAACATTTTCCTTATTCTCTTATTTCTATCTTATTTATCCCCAATCTCCCCTTCACCTCCTGAGTTGTCCTTTATCCCTTGTCGGACAACCACATCTCCCCTCTCCATTTGGATTTGCGAATCTACTCGCAAGCGTCAACTGATTTTGCAGTGACCGCTATTTCCCCCCACCCCGCCTCCCCCAGAAAAGATTTCACTTTTCATATGTCACAAAGGTCACTCTTTTAATTCCCTCCTTATTCTCTCTATTCCATTACCTTCCCTTATTAATTCTTGTCTATACTATCTATATTTTCCTCTAAGTACAGATACATTTATGTATGCTCATTGTCTCTATTCACTCTTATACCTCTTTACCCGCATACATATCAATCGTGATCATTTTTACTCTCATTACCCGTCTTCATCCCTCAGTCTATTTTTGTCTTTACCCACATACATATCAATCGTGATCATTTTAACTCTCATTACCCGTCTTCCTCCCTCAGTCTATTTTTGTAATTGTTCTGCAAATTTTCGTGCTTCTTCTGGATCCGAGAATAGTCTGTTTTGTTGTCCTGGAATAAATATTTTCAATACCGCTGGATGCTTTAGTATAAATTTATACCCTTTCTTCCATAAAATCGCCTTTGCTGTATTGAACTCTTTTCTCTTCTTTAGGAGTTCAAAACTTATATCTGGATAAATGAAGATTTTTTTGCCCTTTATACTCCAGTGGTTTGTTGCCCTCTCTTACTTTTTCCATTGTCTTCTCCAGTACCTTTTCTCTTGTATATCTTAGGAATTTTACTACAATAGATCTTGGTTTTTGTTGTGGTTGTGGTTTAGAGGCCAATACTCTATGTGCCCTTTCTATTTCCATTTCATGCTGTAGTTCTGGACATCCTAGGGTCTTAGGGATCCACTCTTTTATAAACTCCCTCATATTCTTGCCTTCTTCATCTTCCTTAAGGCCCACTATCTTTATGTTATTTCTTCTGTTATGGTTTTCCATTGTATCTATTTTTTGAGCTAGTAGTTCTTGTGTCTCTTTAGTTTTTTTATTAGATTTCTCCAATTTCTTTTTTAAGTCTTCTACCTCCATTTCTGCTGCTACTGCCCGCTCTTCCATCTTGTCCATTTTCTTTCCCATTTCTGTTAAGGTCATCTCCATTTTATTTATTTTCTCTTCTGTGTTGTTTATTCTTTTTCTTAAATCCTTAAATTCCTGTGTTTGCCATTCTTTAAATGACTCCATGTATCCTTTAATAAGAGCAAGTATATCCTTTACCTTGCCTTTCTTTTCTTCTTCTATTTCGCTGTACTCTTCCTCTTCCTCTGGGTTGACCATCTGTTGTTTCTTTGGTGCCCTTTCCTCCTCTTCTTTCTTGTTTCTAATGTCTTCTGTGGTCTCTTCTTGCTGCAGGTGTTCTGCAGCTGTCGTTGCCGGCTGTGGAGATCGACTCCCCAGCTGGTCCCCCCTCCCGTCGGTGTGTTTTTTTTCATTCGCATCGCGCATGCGCGGTTGCGCACTTTTACTCGGCTCTGCGAGCCATTTTTGTAGTCCATTATTTACCGACCTGAGGGAGCGGGTTTCTCTCTCCGCAGCGGGCCTCTTCGGACAGGTAAGGCCTTCACCTTTTTCCTCCTTTGTCTTCTCTTCCTCTCTTCTTACCGTTGCTTTCGATTTTTCTTTTTTTTGTCGCCATCTTCTTTCCACCTTTATACTCACTTTTCTGTAACTTTTATTTCTGTGCCTTTGTGTTTTTCTTTGTTTTTCCCAACTTTTCTGGAGAGGGCTGGAGTTCACCGTCCGGCTACTACTCCATCACGTGACTCCCGTTTTTGCTTATTCCTGATGAAGGGCCCAGTCCTGAAACATTGGTTCCCTTTACTCCCCCGGATGCTATGTGACCTGCTGAGTTTTTCCAGTACATTTGTGTACTGCACTCAACCCTGCATCTGCCACACCCAATTTTTGTTTAGGGATTACTACCTTTTGGTAGGTTTTTTTGTGGTGGGGGGGAATTTTGTTTTTTTTTTCTTTTTTATTTTCATTTTAGTTAGTTTTAATTTGTAATTTTTTTTATCCTATTGGAGGGCCTATATACGTTGATTGTAGATATGTCGAAGTTGAGGTTTGCTACTTTTAATGTTCGAGGTTTAAACGGTCCGATCAAGCATAAGCGAGTCTTGGCGTATATTAAGAAAATGAAAATTGATGTTGCTTTTTTACAAGAAACACATTTGAATGTGAAGGAAAGTATGAAATTAAAGAGGGACTGGGTCGGGCATGTATATTCTTCTTCATTTAATTCTAGGGCTAAGGGTGTAGCAATCTTGATACATAAAAATTTATCCTTTGAATTACAATCAATGGAGGAAAAGGCAGGATGTATTCTTAAATTGAATTGTAAGAGTTTTAGTGAATTTTGGACTTTACTTGATATTTATGCCCCAAATGCAGGTGATGAAATATTTATTTCAGATGCATTTTTATGTTTGGGTCAGGCTAATGATAATATTTTAGTTGGTGGTGATTTTAATTGTGTTTTGGAACCTTTATTAGATAAATCTCCGAAGAAAGTTAAGAAATCTAAGATGGCAGTTCAGGTTCAAGAATTGATGAAAGATCTTAATTTAGTAGATATTTGGTTTTCTTCAGGCTGACTTCCAGGCAGGAAGAAAACTGAGGTCCTCCATCAGCCAGCTCCCCACCATGACTACCAGCCCCCCCACATCTCCATCGGGCACACAAAACTCAAAACGGTCAACCAGTTTACCTATCTCGGCTGCACCATTTCATCAGATGCAAGGATCGACAATGAGATAGACAACAGACTCGCCAAGGCAAATAGCGCCTTTGGAAGACTACACAAAAGAGTCTGGAAAAACAACCAACTGAAAAACCTCACAAAGATAAGCGTATACAGAGCCGTTGTCATACCCACACTCCTGTTCGGCTCCGAATCATGGGTCCTCTACCGGCACCACCTACGGCTCCTAGAACGCTTCCACCAGCGTTGTCTCCGCTCCATCCTCAACATCCATTGGAGCGCTCACACCCCTAACGTCGAGGTACTCGAGATGGCAGAGGTCGACAGCATCGAGTCCACGCTGCTGAAGATCCAGCTGCGCTGGATGGGTCACGTCTCCAGAATGGAGGACCATCGCCTTCCCAAGATCGTATTATATGGCGAGCTCTCCACTGGCCACCGTGACAGAGGTGCACCAAAGAAAAGGTACAAGGACTGCCTAAAGAAATCTCTTGGTGCCTGCCACATTGACCACCGCCAGTGGGCTGATAACGCCTCAAACCGTGCATCTTGGCGCCTCACAGTTTGGCGGGCAGCAGCCTCCTTTGAAGAAGACCGCAGAGCCCACCTCACTGACAAAAGGCAAAGGAGGAAAAACCCAACACCCAACCCCAACCAACCAATTTTCCCTTGCAACCGCTGCAATCGTGTCTGCCTGTCCCGCATCGGACTGGTCAGCCACAAACGAGCCTGCAGCTGACGTGGACTTTTTACCCCCTCCATAAATCTTCGTCCGCGAAGCCAAGCCAAAGAAAAAAAAAGAAAAAGATATTTGGAGACGTCTTATTCCGAAAGAGAAAGATTTCTCCTTTTATTCATCTAGACATGAATCGTTTTCAAGGATTGACTTCTTTTTAGTATCAGCACACTTCAAGGGAAAATACAACAAGTGGAATATAAAAGTAGGGTAATTTCAGATCATTCTTTGTTATATTTTACATATGCAACTGTCTTGGGTAAACTTGTACCTCTCATTTTGATCGTTTTAGATTGGTCACAGTGTTTGAGCTACCGAAAGAAAATAGACACACACACCGAGAGCAGTTCAGTTTATACAAGGCTTTATAACTAAATCTAAAACTGAATTCACACTACAATATGCAAGCCCTTCCCAATTATATTTATTAACTCCTGGACTGGTCCCAACTGCCAAAGCGAGGCAACGACTGCACACTTGTAGTAGGTTGTCGGGGCGCCGGTAGCAGCTTCTCCACCTCCCTCGACAGGGACGTTAGCTGGACTCTTGAAGTTCTTCTTGCTGAGAGATGTTGCCACCTCTTGGAGAGTCTCAAACTTCAGCAGTGGGACCATGGCTTATATTACCCAAAAGTTGTTTACTTCAGATCTTATCTCTTTGAACAAATGATTTAATTATCTTCAAGGTCTCCTAACATGCGACCAACAAAAGAAAACTGCATCTCTGGGCCTCATGTGGAAGTTGGATAATGTCTACTGATTCAACTGCATCCTAGGCCCCATGGTGGAATTTAGGTGTGTCTACTAAATATGCATCCTGGGCCTCATGTTGTAAATTAGATTATGTCTACTGATTCTAAATAAACAAGCAGGTTCTCAGCCTTCCAGAAGCAAAGACTGCAAAAGTAAGAAACACGGTTTAAATCTTCCATTACAGCAACTTCTGAGAAAGTCCAAGTGGCCTATCGTTGGAGGTTTAATACAATGTTGTTAAAAAATATGGAAGTTATTGATTTTTTTGAAAAAAAACAAATTAATTTTTTTTGAAAGAAAATACTAATTTTGTTCAAAGTAAGTTTGTATTATTGGATGCTATGAAAGCTTATTTGAGAGGACAAATAATTAGTTATGCTTCTAAAATAAAAAAGAATCGATTTAAATCAGAGTCTTGAATTAGAGAAACAGATTGATGGGTTAGAAAAGGAATTCCAGAAAGATGCTATAGAAGATCAGAAGATAGTTATCTAGGTTGAAATTGGAATATAATACTTTGCAATCTTATCAATTTGAATGTGTGATTAATAGGTCTAAACAACGGTATTATGAATGGGGAGAGAAAGCACATAAGGTATTGGCATGGCAATTAAAGAAAGAACATATTTCGAGGACTATTAATGCTGTTAGACGGAATTCTCTTTTTACTTATAAACCTCGTGAGATTAATGATGAATTTTGTTCATTTTATAAAAAGTTTTATACATCTGAAGGAAAACAAGAAACTGGATCGATTGATTTTTTTTTTAATCACAGTTGAATTTACCGATATTAGAGGATGCAGATATACAGGAGTTAGAACAACCATTTACTGATTCGGAAATTAAAATGGCTATGATGGAAATGCCAAACGGTAAATCGCCTGGTGATGATGGCTTTTCGGTTGAATTTTATAAAATTTTTTATGATGATTCATCTACAGTGTTTGGGGATGTATTACGTCAAGTTGGAGAACATTATGAATTACCTGAGTCTTGTTCTAGTGCTTTAATTACAGTAATCTCAAAAAAAATAGAGATCCTTTGAAAGTATCTTCATATAGACCAATTTCATTGTTAAATGTGGATTATAAAATAATAGCTAAAATATTAGCGAATAGATTGGCTAAATTTTTACCTAAGTTGATTCATATGGATCAAGCAGGTTTTATAAAGAATAGATATGCTTCAGATAATATTTTGCGCGTGATTAGTTTGATTAATAGATTTCGACAATCTTCAGATCACCCGATGGTGATATCTTTAGATGCAGAAAAAGCATTTGATAGAGTTGAATGGAATTTTTTTGTTTAAAGTTTTGGAGAAATTTAAGTTTGGTCCTTTCTTTATTGGTTGGATTAGGGCTCTATATAATAAACCGGTAGCTAGAGTATTGACGAATGGTTTGATTTCGGAATCCTTTAAATTAACTCGATCAACTCATCAAGGTTGTCCTTTATCATCAGCTTTGTTTGCTTTAGTGATTGAACCTTTAACACAACTGATAAGACAAAATACACAGATACAAGGTATGAAAGTTTTAGACGAGGAGAATAAAATTAATTTATTTGCTGATGATGTATTGGTGTATTTAACAAACCCATCTCAGTCACTTTTGCACTTGAAGGAGTGTTTAATACAATATGGATGTCTTTCTGGATATAAAGTTAATTGGGGAAAAAAGTGAAATATTACCGGTAAGTGAAGGAGATTATTCAGTTTATAAGAATATTATTAATTTGAAATGGACTGATTGAATTAAATATTTGGGTATAATTTTGAATGTTAATTATCAATTTTTCTATAAATTAAATTATGTTCCATTAATAAAAAAAATAAAAACTGATTTGATTAAATGGAAAGATTTACCTATTAATTTATTGGGTAGGGTAAATACAATTAAGATGAATATCTTTCCACGTATACAATATTTGTTTCAATCTGTTCCGTATTTACTTGATAATATTTTTTTGGAGATTTGAATAAAATGGTTAGGGAATTTTTATGGAGAGGTAAATTTTCAAGAGTAGCTTTGAATAAATTAACTTAGAAATATGAGTTAGGGGGATTACGTTTACCACATTTACAAAATTATTATGAAGCAGCCCAACTTAAATTTATTAGTTCATTGATGGATTTGGTACGGCCTCCTGGTTGGGCTAAAATTGAGATGGCAAATATTTCTGAATTTGAAATACATCAATTTTTGTTTAGGTGGAATATAAATTTGTTACAGCAGTATAATGTGCCTATACTAAAGCATTTAATGAAGTTATGGATGAATAAAAATAAAATGATAGGCTCTAGGGGTGAATTATCGGCTTTGGTTCCGTTGTATAATAATCAACATTTCTTTTTCAATACATAATCAAAGTTTATTGCATTGGAGATTTAAATGTGTGAAAAATTTGGGAGATTGTTTTAAAGAGGGTAAATTTTTATCTTTTAATCAGATGAGGGAAAGTTTTGGTATTGATAAGAACTCTTTGTTTCTTTATTATCAAATTCGATATTTTGTAAAATGTATGTTTGGTAGAGATATGATTTTACCTGAAATGACTAAATTTGAGACTTTTGTTATGAAGGTACCAGAGAAGGGTATATTTCATCTATGTATCAAATATTACAGGATGGTATGGATAAAAAGGGTGGGATAGATCTAAAAGGAAATGGGAAGCGGATACTGGTTTTATTTTTTCCGAGGATGATTGGTTAGATATCTGTTATGATAGTGTAACTAGATTGATAAATGCACGTTATGCAATGATTAACTATAATTTTTTACATCAATTATACTTAACACCTGAAAAATTAAAAAAGTATGGTTTTCATGAATCAGATATGTGTTTTAGATGTGGTAATACAGTTGGAACTTTTTTTCATGCTGTTTGGCCATGTATAAATATACAATCTTTTTGGAAGAAAATTCATTTGTTTTTAGAATACCTGTATAAGATTAAAATAGTTTTAGATCCTACAGTATTTTTATTGGGTAGTTTGCAACCTCTGAAAGGCTTGGAATTAGATAAGTTTCAGCTTGCTTTTGTATATTTAGCTTTATCTGTAGTGAAAAAATGTATTGCTAGTACATGGAAAGATACAAATATGATTGATATTAATAGATGGCATAATGAGATGAGATATTGTTTAATAATGGAAAAAATTACGAATGTTTCGCGTGATAATTGTTTTTTATTAATAAGTGGTTGTTATATTCAGAATATTTACATTTCAATTTACATTGATTAGATTGTAATATGTATATTTAATTTTTCTTTAATATTTTTTCTTTTTTCTTTCTTCATGGCTCTCCTTAGGAGAGTTGGCTGAAGGGTGGGGGGTGATTCTTTTCTTTTTTTTCTATGTATAAAAAATACCGTTCATGTTTATGGTTAATTGTTGTATATGTCATGTACTATTTGTTTTTTGAATGAATAAATAAAGTTTAAAAAAAAAACCCTGCATCTGCAGACTTTCTTGTTTAACTCAATATGGATAGACCTCTACTTACGATGGTCTGACGTACACTTTTTTAAAATTACAATAGTCCTATAGTGACACTTGTTCTCACTTTTTTTTCAACCTATTCTCATGCTTTTTTGACTTGCTATACTTTTGGCTTACAATAGTTGAGGTCTACCTTTATTAGTTAGTGAATTGTTTATTTAAAGAAGGTCAATAGGCTGAAAGTGCAGCACAGCAGCTAATTTGCACACAATGACTAAAAGCCAAAATGAATTGCATAAACTTGTGTTCCCTTGGATGTAGATAAGAATTGAATGAGGTGTTTACAAAATGTAAAATACTATGTTTGTTATGACAGATACAGAATATTTTTTCCTTGTAAAATCCAGAACATGGGAATATATAATTTTCTCGATTAAATTTTTTTTTACTATCTAGAGAAAACAGGGAACAGATCACTTAATTTGACATATTTGACAAAGTTGTTCTCTTTGTCAGGTTGTAATAAGCGGTTTAGTTAAGGGGGAACTCACTGGAAATGGTGCATTTGGACTTCCAAATAGTCTTTGATGCATTGCCACATAAATTAGTGAACTAAATTAGAAGGCTTGAGATTGAAACAGCAGAGTGGCATAGTCTGAACATTGGTTAATTGACAGTAAACACTGTGGAGTTGAATGAATTGTTTTCAGGTTGGAAGGCTGTGTGACAAGGGACATACAGAATGGTTCAATGCTTTGAAACCAGCTTTTCACAAAAAGAAACCAAGAATCTAAAACCCCTTTCACACTTCCCACTAAATTGGCTGTTCATTGTCCTGCGATAGGAATGGTGGTTTGGCTTTTCACATTGACCACTCCCACTGGGGCACTGAATGCTTTCACACTTGCAAGAAGCTATCCCTGGGGTTAGGACTGTTCTATCTTCTACTGGTGACGTCATGACTCATCGAGTGATGGTGAACCTGCCCTAAATCCTGATCAATGTATTATGATCTTATAGTTGAACAAAATTAATTATACCTAAATATTACATAATTAAGCTTTATGTACAGCACAGTCATGTACAGCCATGAAAGACCCCAACAATGAAGACGCTGTTTACATCCGGTACCGCACGGATGGCAGTCTCTTCAATCTGAGGCGCCTGCAAGCTCACACCAAGACACAAGAGAAACTTGTCCGTGAACTACTCTTTGCAGATGATGCCGCTTTAGTTGCCCATTCAGAGCCAGCTCTTCAGCGCTTGACGTCCTGCTTTGCGGAAACTGCCAAAATGTTTGGCCTGGAAGTCAGCCTGAAGAAAACTGAGGTCCTCCATCAGCCAGCTCCCCACCATGACTACCAGCCCCCCCACATCTCCATCGGGCACACAAAACTCAAAACGGTCAACCAGTTTACCTATCTCGGCTGCACCATTTCATCAGATGCAAGGATCGACAATGAGATAGACAACAGACTCGCCAAGGCAAATAGCGCCTTTGAAAGACTACACAAAAGTGTCTGGAAAAACAACCAACTGAAAAACCTCACAAAGATAAGCGTATACAGAGCCGTTGTCATACCCACACTCCTGTTCGGCTCCGAATCATGGGTCCTCTACCGGCACCACCTACGGCTCCTAGAACGCTTCCACCAGCGTTGTCTCCGCTCCATCCTCAACATCCATTGGAGCGCTTTCATCCCTAACGTCGAAGTACTCGAGATGGCAGAGGTCGACAGCATCGAGTCCACGCTGCTGAAGATCCAGCTGCGCTGGGTGGGTCACGTCTCCAGAATGGAGGACCATCGCCTTCCCAAGATCGTGTTATATGGCGAGCTCTCCACTGGCCACCGTGACAGAGGTACACCAAAGAAAAGGTACAAGGACTGCCTAAAGAAATCTCTTGGTGCCTGCCACATTGACCACCGCCAGTGGGCTGATAACGCCTCAAACTGTGCATCTTGGCGCCTCACAGTTTGGCGGGCAGCAACCTCCTTTGAAGAAGACCGCAGAGCCCACCTCACTGACAAAAGACAAAGGAGGAAAAACCCAACACCCAACCCCAACCAACCAATTTTCCCCTGCAACCGCTGCAACCGTGTCTGTCTGTCCCGCATCGGACTTGTCAGCCACAAACGAGCCTGCAGCTGACGTGGACTTTTTACCCCCTCCATAAATCTTCGTCCGCGAAGCCAAGCCAAAGGCAGCACAGTAGAGCTCTTCAGATCCTGTTGTTGCTGGGCCGACCTATATACACCTTTATAAGGAACTGTGGGAAAGTGCTAGCAATAGCAGACAATTTTTAAACTCTATGGAAAGTTGGTAGCGCTTTAGCGCTCAATTTATATCGCGTTGGTAGCACTATCGCGTATAATTTATACCGTGGGGAAAAGCGATGGTGGACCTGCCCTCCCAGAATTTCATGCAGCAGACAGAATAAGGGCTGATTGACCAGCTGCAGCCACTGAGCATTTATGGTGGGGTTTCTCTGTTGCACGGCTTTCTGGGAAGTGAGGACCACCATGGCTTTTTCCCCACGGTCTTTATAAATTGTGTGCTATATCACAATCAATTTTCCCACGGTGTTTAAAAATTGTCCACTATTGCTATTTATTTCCTCTTGCTCTCCCTCTCTCTCCTGCTGCGACTTTCCCATGACAAAGTTTATACCTTCATTTTAATCTTTTCTTCCTTCACGTTCCTGCACTCACACAAAAACATGGGTCATTTCAATCCCACAATGCAATTAACCATTTCACACTTGCCTGATTGCAACGCTGGCATCTATAGACGCAGGGGATTGTACAAAGGGACAAGGCCATCAATCCCCGACGTGAGATGATTTTGCTTTCACACTTGGCACTTTAAAGGCCAATTGGCGGTTAATTCCTGGGATCACTTGCACGTGTGAAGGGGGCTTAAGCTTGATTGTTACGAGTCCAAAGGACCCCAAAACCCAGCAGCAAATAAAAATTCACCAAGACAAGTGGTTTTTGGGTTGCAGGCAATCACCATACTGTGCACAGAATTTAACATGTATAAAGTTCACCAGGCTTGGTGCTTGAAAGGTAAATGTTTACCGCTCAGGAAGGTTCTTGTACGGCTTGCAGAGAGAGATATTTGTTGCTCCAGGATTTCCACAACTGAGGTACCACCACTAGACACCTCAGGATCACGCTGATGAAACTTGCCCCATCAGGGTCTTCTAGATGGTAACCTCTTTCCTCAAGCTACCACAGAGTTCCATTCCTTCCTCTATTTCAAGAGAAACATTAGACAGATAGCACTTCCAGCCATCTACTGCTCTGGAACTTGCTTTCATCAGTTTCAAACAGTTTTTCCTGGCTTGGACTTTTCAGTTACTTGTCAGTGTCCCACACACTGACTGACTGACTGAGCTGTTAACTCAACTCTCTCTCTTTTCCAACTGAAACTCCAAAAAGAGCATGTGACTCGTGTCTTGCAAAACCCCCAGCTTCTCCAGCAAACAACAGGAGTTCTTTCTTCTCAAGTTGTTATCGTTAGGCTTTTTCAGGTGCATTCTATGCGAAGAATGCGCCTGAAGAAGCAGAAGCGGCTATTTAAATTGCTATTCAGGTGGCAGCATTTAAAGCACAATGCTGGCCACCTGAAGGACACAGCTGCACAGGATGTGGCTTTGAGCACACCCCGGCTCCTGCCCAGTGTCAGCTGTGATCAGCAGCCTTATCCTTTAACATCCGCTTTCAGCCAGCTGCATTCAGGTGGCTGGGGAGCCACAGAGCTGAGCTGATTATCCCTCTCGGAGGAGGGTTACGTAGCTCGCCTCAAGAGTGCCTTCTGCACATTCAGGTGGCCTCAAAACAGCCGCATATTGCCTAAACATGCGGCTTTAAATGCAGGGCAATTGGCCACCTGAAAGTACCTATCAAAATTCAAGAATAACCTTTCTGTGCACTCTGGCAAAACCCTTGAAAAGAGCTTCCACTAGCCATTGTGTCTCCAGTTCCAAACAATAGTCATTCATTTTATGATGTCAGTTCAAATAACACCTACTTGTGAAAGGTGCTTACATTCTCCAAGAGATCTTCAATATTTCTTCAGTCTTTCAAATAAGATATGTTTTAAAATGTGTGTTTGTGACGTACTCTAAATCTTATAAATTTTCCCCAAATATTAATATTGTTACATGATGATAACACTAAACTGTGATGGTGGTGTGGAAAGGAAGCTAAGAGGCATTAGAAGGATGTCAGCATGTTAACTATGCAAAATGTCACAGGTATTACATCTAGAAAATCAGAGATCATTCATGATGTTAAAAAATTAGAAAAATAATTTTTAAACCTTGGGTAATTGAAAAGTGTTGTTAGTCAGGAAGTTCTTATACTTGAATCACTTACATTCAGTACAGGAAGTAACTAGGGAGGCAAATAGAATGATCTCCTTTATTACCATAGGATTTGAGTACAAGTGTAAAAACATGTTATAAGATTGTTAGATTTCATTATCCTCCAAAATAATGCTTTTTATTTTTAACCAGTTCCAATGGACAACATTTCTCTTGGTTTGATTTAAAAAAAAATGCTTTAAACTTGACCAATGACACTTGGGTTAGAAAACTTGCCTAAAATAAAGGAAGGAGATGAAAACTGCATCCTTTTTATGTCTGTATACTAAATCATATTTTTCTATCTGCAGCTTTTGCAGGGGTTTGTAGTTAATTTTGATTTATATTTTCCTTAATTAGCTGCTTCCATGATCGGACATTGCCTATCCTGATGTGTCTGTTACCATGGTATCCGATATTGTTGTTTCTAAGAATGAGCCTGAAAATCAATGTTATATTGGATAATCAGGGTTTGACATGCCCTCTGGTGTACAGGCATTCACTGAAACGTTATTTTGCACCAAATAACAATTGCACATTTTCCTGAGAAATAGAAAGTATTTGGCTTATGACATTTGACTGCATTGGATCATTGTGAATCTCATTGAGGGATTCAGCCTAATGTTTAGCTGTTCGATGCATACTTGACATTGCATTTATTCATTATGTAACTGACAAAGGGCAGCTTGTTTGTCTTAGAAATAAGCCAAGCAGTGTTGATGTGTTACATTAAGTTCTAAAGACCAGAGTGCATCAGGTCATGGTATCCTGAATCTTGTTTTTGCCTTTTCATTCATTTTGGATAGTTAAGTACAGATACTGAATAAAGAAAATATATTTGCTTTTGCATTGGAGATTTACTTTTAATGGCTACTTTCTATTTAAAATAATAAATGTGAGTATTATTTTCTCCAGAGAGTTGCATCTTGCAGATAGAATAAAAATTTAGTATGTCGGATGAGCAAGGAGTATTTTAGTGATCAATCCTAAGTTTTATCTTTTAATTTCTCAGGAATGATTTGTGCTGGAAAATCTATTCATCTTGTGTACCTTCAGATTCAGAATAAAATGGGTTGTTCTTGTAATGTGTGAAATAATCAACTTGAATTTAAGGAACACATAGATTTAAAAAAATCTATCTCAAGAGGAATGGTGGCATAATGTCTAGGGGAGAAGCGTAATATTGGAGGGGCTTGATTTAATAATCTGGTGATAGAAAGCTTCAAAGCCACAATGGCATGTGGAAAAATAAATGATTAATTTGTAACTAAAAACAAATGATATCTGTACTGAGAGTCTATGAAATTTAAGATTTGTTATTAAAAAACAAATATCTGTGCTTTTTACCTAGCCTTTGAAATTGCAGGCTGACATTTAATTATTCACTAGTTCAGCATTTCATTCAATTCAGGGGCTCTAAGAGATGGGTAATAATGCTGGCCTTTCTCGCAACATCTATTTCCCATAAATTAAAATTTGCTTCAAATTGCTGTTTAATGCAATGGACCTGCTGGCAACCATAGATGAAAGTAAGAAGCTGTGATTTTTAATATATTCTCCTTACTTTTTGCAAGTTTAAGTTGTTGTTCATGGATATTAAATGCAGCACATTTCCTTGTTATGCATGTTTTATTTATCTAAGCCATTGCTATAACTACTTTATAAATCAAAAGACATTCATTAGTTCTTGTTTATCCTCACTGTTGTGTATTTGCTGTCTTCATGAATGTCAACAGTATCTGCTGTAGTTTGTTCAAATAAATCAGAATCCTAAATGTTGACAAGAAGAAGTGAGGAAGTCAGCAGTTATCTTTTTGGGAGCTTATTGTAGTCTTGTTATGGCCAAAATAAATTCCATGTTAAATGTTGATAATTTTATATCACAACAGTAATTTTTCTTGATTGTAAGTGTTTTCCTTCAAACTCTGCATCTCGAACTTATTGTCTTCTCAGAGCAATTTGAAGCCAATGTCAACGACAGCTTGCTGACATTTTGTTAGAACTTAAAATGAAATTTCTTTCCATAAATCTTGTTCTGTTGATGGACTGCTACAGTTATATGTCAAATAATACTGTAAACCAGGGGTGTCAAACTCAAATTCACGGAGGGCCAAAATTAAAAACTTGGACTAAGTCGAGGGCTGAACTAAATATTTATTGAAAATTTTCAACAACATCTGCATGTTTTCTCTTCTTTCAACATATGTAATGTTAAACTTTAGGATATAACTTTAGGAGGATAATGTTACAGGTCAGGAGTAGGTAGCTCAAGTTCACCCTTTGCTTGACCTAAGGGAAACATATTTGGTCCCTGTGGAGATGTAGTCATCATTCACAGGCTGTGTCCATTTTGGCCTGCATCAGGACTCAGCATTTCCTGCTCACTCCTCAGGCTCTAGGCCTCTATTCACCCTCGACCCACCATCCCTCTACCTGACCCCTCACTCCACTCGCTCTGCCTCTACCCACCCCATCCTATACACGCCCCTCTACTGCCTCTCTCCTCAACCTGTTCCTCCCTCTACCCGTCTCTCACCCTCTAATCACCCTTCCCCTACTCGCCCTGCCCCTCCCCTTTTACCTCTTCCCTATCCACCCCTCCTTCTACTCATCCCTCCCTCTAACTGCCCCTCGCACCACCATAACTCCCCCTGCCCATTACTCCTCACCTACACCCTCTGCCCACCCCTGCTTACCCACCCACTCAGGCCCAGCGCGCTGCCGATCAGCCTTTGCGGACAGCCACCATCTCTCTCTTCACCTGTAGGGCCGAACCAGCTGTCCCTGGGGTCCGCGCGGGTGCAAGCGCTGAAGGCCGTGGCGACCGGGAGAAGTGCGCTCGCGGTGTGGAAGGGCCGTCCGGTGCCAGTCGCGTGGGGCTCGCGCTGCCCGGGGGCCGTGCGCAGCCTTGCATGCCCGTCGCACTGACAGGAAATCACAGTCTCTCGTCAATCCGCTGCACCGCTCAACAGGTGGGAGAAGTGACTGGTTGTGCGGGGAGCCTTCCAACTGGCTTGCCGGCTGATGACATCGACAGACTTCTCGTGTTACAATAGGGAAGGATGTGCAATGAAGGGGGAGGATGGTGGGGGTGACAATTCCAAAAAACAGCATCAGCTCTCACTGCAGGGACCTTAAATTCAACTAAAAAGGCAGCTCAATGTAGATTTGACATAAAAGATGACCTAGAAGCACCTTCCCACTGCCAATGCTACAGCTCCCTGATTCCTCCCCATCGTTGGATGCCGCCATAACACACCCAGACATTCTATAATTGTAGCCCAAGGTTGCCACTCCTGCCCAGGTGATGACATGTAGCCAAGGTTCCTGCACCAAGCACACTTGGGTAGAAAGGCAACTTCTTCGGTGCAGATGGCACTGCACCCAATGTTAAGAATGGAGTCACCGTCACTGCAACCGATGCTGAAGACTTGGACCTAGCACCATTTGGCATCTTCCCGGCCAGAAGCAAAGGGTTTTTTTTGAACAGTCTAGGTTGGGGAAAGGTGTTTTCCTATATATTCTTCCTACTCCATCTTGCCATACCTGCCAGCAAAGGGTTTTTTTTAAACTGTGTTTTTCTTGCTTGCTTAATTTACATCTTTGTTACTTGGTAATTGGAGTGTTGCATCAAATTTTAGGCTGTTGCTGGGAGGCTCGTACATCAGTCTTTGGCACATTCCTTGCAGAAAATTGGGGGTTGACTTATACACATGATATATAGTACAAAACGCTGAAATATATGGTATTATCTTCTTTTGTTATCAAACTGACAAAGTTTACAATATACAATTCTTAATGGCCTCAGAATCCATCAATTGCATCATAATTCCCTGTGCAACAGCTATTAGCACTTTGTAAAACTTAAAATATAAAATATTTTAAGAAATATTAAATAAATGTATATTAAATGTATACTTAAAAATTGCAATTTAAAAAAAAAAAGGTGAAATTTATATTTGTCAGACAGAAATTTGGGCAAGAGAACTGAAATAGATAGTACTGTTTGTAATTCTTAATTTAACAAGGTATCATTTTCTGACCAAGCTAGTCATTAAGAAAACATTCAAATACATCAGAAAAATATGGAGTTGGTTAGAGAAATATATTCTCTGAAGGATGTAACCCTGAATGTCACATCTGTTAGTACACTGGACAATGAAGATTTTGCTTCCTGAACATTTTTCGGCATATTTTATGGATTTTGGGCAACTGATCATAAAAATCACCTAAAAATCTTCCTACTGTATACCCTTTGTTAGATATAACCAATATTTGTGATTTATTGGCATGTTTTAAGTCTACTTCATGGATTCAAAGACATGAATGGCATTGAAAATACATTTTCTGTATTCGCACTTGTACTTCCCTGCTGATCAGTGGCGAACATGGTGAAAGATTTCACCAGGATATTGCAATCATGGAAAAGCTGTACTAGGGCAACTGAAAACCATTAATGCGGGCTGACTCTTTTTGGATGTTGACACGAAAGGCATCAGACGCTGAGTAAAAATGAAAATTAGGGGCAAAACATTTTTGAACTAACGCAATATGTCAGCATCATTATTCAATTAAATATGTTAAATTCAATTAAAATTAACTGATGATTCTCCAACTTCCTACCTAATACAGCAAATCTGTAGCAGCAGCACTGTCACGGGTGCGGAGGTGCAGCGCTCCTGTGGGGTCCAGCCGCCCATTCAACTGCCATTGGCTCTGCATGGGCTTTGAATGGCCTGTTGAGGGAGCAGTCTGCAATTTTATTTGAAATTCAGCGACCATGGGTCTGCTCCCAAGATGGCGGCACCTATTAATCAGCTGCATCTATGAAGGCGGCAGACTCCGGGTAAGGGGTGGACTGGAGTAGGCCACTAGGGGGCATGAAGATCACCTTCTGTCTGAGAAGGAGAAGCGGAGGAGATGATCTGCTGGTGATGACCACGGTGGCGAACCGGTGAAGGGGCTGTGCGGCTGAGGGATCAGTGCTTGTGGTGGGTTGCTGGCGACTCGAGGTGAGGAAGCTGCGGACTGCTGTAAGGAGACTTGTGCCAGACGGTGGACTGCTGGAGACTGGCTTGAACTGGCTGGAGCAGTACAAGGATGCGAGGAAGTACCAAGGGCGCTGAAGGTATCTGACAGTGTTGGAGGTTTGGATCTGGAGTTAGGGTTACCAATGGTTGGACTGGACTTTGTATGGCTGCAGGGGCTGCAGAAGCACTGGAGGTGAATCTACAGACACTCGGTGACTCTTTTGCTTCTCTCTCTCTGACTGCAAGTCTGACTCTAACACTATAAGAGGCGCTTAGGCAATTCCTGCCGGTGGGGAAGCTCTCTGTCTTGCAACAGGGAAGAAGAAATTTCAAGTAATTGCTACGATAATAACTTGAATCTTGAAATTATCTTTGTGTTCAGTTTGGTTGTCTAACATAATCCACCATTTTTTTAAAGTAAGTAAACCTTTTGGAAAAACATGTCCAGTAACGTGACAAATTAACATCTGAATCAAGTAGTTTGATTTGCATACATATTCAAAGGGATTATAACTAAAGGTGTCCATTCTGTTGAATTTCTATAATAAAGGAAGGGGACTCTGGAAACATAAAACATAGTCTAACTTATTTCTGCATTGAGAATTATTAATGGGTTAAAATATTGAAAGAATTGTGGAGAGTGGAATATTTCCACTCCAATCTTTATAAAAAAAATACTATTTATCTTGTTATTGTAAGTAGAAATGTTTTGTAGTTAGACTTAAACTTGTAATAATTTTAAATCAGAATCGAGTTTAATTTTGAAATGGTAGAGAAAAGGACAAAATATTATGTGGCATTGGTTCAACTCTATGACTAAAACTGTGTCTTTCTGGGCACCCACAATGCCATAAATTCTGAGAAAGTGACATGAAGGAAATTGAGATTTATCTTGCAAGATTAAAAAAAAACACAGGCATCCTGCAGTGAGGAGAGAATCTGGAGATGCACATAAATGGCCTGAATTTTGCAATCTTAATGTCAGCACAACAGCCCTATATTTATACATTTAAATTGATAGCTATGACCAGACTTCTTGCACACAACATTGTTCTTACACAGTATACCTTCCTCTGCTAAAGCACATGAGATCAGGTGAGGTCCAACTAACCTTTAAAGACCATCTAAATCATTTTTACTACTGAATTACTTCTTTAGCTCTAAAAGATTAAATTAATTGTAATGGAAATGTCAAATTTCTCTATTTCATAAGTTCATATTTCTGCTTTGGAACACACATTGGCTTAATTTCAATCTTTGTTTCACTTTCCATAAAATTATAAAGGTGAATATTCTAATCTGATTGCTATGTCATCCAGAGGATGCTTCAGTATGATTGGCTAGACAGTTTAATAACATGTTGCATCATGGATTCCAGAGAGCTTTTTATAGATCCCACATTTAAATGTAATGTCAGGAGGAATGGAGCAAATGGGTTTTAAAGGTGATCATTATCCTTTAACATTGACTGTAAAATCCAGAATATTGTTTTCGATAAGAGTGCAGGTAGAGAAGAATTCAACTAGGATTTATACTTTAAAGAGTGGAATATAAGGAACCCGAAACAATTAAATCTGGTTAATATGTCAGAACAAAAGAAAATGAGAGATGCAGAATGAGACCATTCAGTGAGATCTTGATTGATTCTTTGCCTAAAGACTTATCCCATTCGAGCACCATATCCTTGGATTCCTTCAGTATCCAAAAATCTATTAATGTCACTGTGAATAAATTTAACTAAGCATTAAAACCCTCTGAGGCAGAGAATCCCAAAGCTTTTCCATCAATAGCATGAAGAAATTTCTCATTTAGTTGTTAAAAGTCTGAATTGCTATCCTGAGGCTATGTCTGGTTTTGCATTCTCCACTGAGAACAAGCAGCCTCTTAGCATTTAGATGTTAATCCCTCTCATAGTTTTTTATGTCTCAATGAGTTTACTCTGAATTTTATAAATTCTACTGATGATAGACCAGGATAATCAAATTAGAAAGGTGGATCAACCTCAAATGATGAGGTAAATTATGAACAAGATTAGGATTTAAAAGAAGACAAATAAATTGTCTTTAAAAAAAGCAGAAAACCAAAGGATTGGGAACAATATGGTATTTAGGAAAGGAAGTTCAAGGGATTAATAAGAAAGGATGGGAGGGGAACATCATTTTTAGGCCATCTTCATGTCAGGCCTCCGCCTGGAGGCTAGCTGCAAGAGCGGATCTAAAACTTAAAACTTACTTTTCAGATAGCAGCCCTAAAAGGTTGCTCCAGTGTCCTATTCATATTGAGAGGTGCCTCGTAGCACCCTCAGGAGCCGATGGAGGTGGGGCGACTAGTGCTGTAGTGCCACCTGTCATAAATACGCAGCAGAGCAACGGCCAGCTTCCCTACCCATAATCTGCCCCCCCCCCCATGCAGCTGGAACCTCTCCGTAGTTCCCAGAAGAGTTACAGCTGCATGGGGGATTATGGGTAGGGAAGGGGGCCATTGATCTGCTATGCTTTGAGCCGCAGAGAGTGGCCCGGAAGGCCGAAGTAGCCCGGTGTGACTGTCTCAGCCCACACCAGCTCCCCCCTGATGGCTCCTGCCTGCCGCCCCTGCCTTGAGTGGGGTAATGGAGGGAGAGGGCTGACAGCATCATCAACCCGCCTCTAACCAGCCGCTTGCAGTGGCTGTGCATTCAGGTCAGGTGACTAAGTGGAACGCTCCGCTGATTATCCTTCCCCGAGAATGGTTGGAATTGGTGCCTCGGAGCCGGCCACGGCACATTCTAAAATGTACGTCTTTAGGCGTAAGGGTGAAGAACCTCCGCCTTTTCAGACAGATGTTTTTCCTGCTTGAAAATGCTTTTTGAGAGTCATTTTGAAGGGCACGTAACATTTTGACTGTGTGGCTTGAACAAATCAATGCAAATGCAGGTTGTGAATGTTACTAAGCCATTAAACCTTCCCCAGCACAGTTAAATTTCAGATTTACTGTCAGAGTACATACATGATATCACATGTTTCTTTTTCTTAAGGTGAGGTAGAATTACCACTTATTGTTAATGCAAAAAAAATGTACACAGAGTATACCTGTAAACAAATAAAGAACTGTAAACAGATAATGAATGTAAACAAACTGTGCAAAATAGAATTTTAAAAAAATCAATGAAATGCACCAGTAAGGGTTCTTAAGAGTATTGCACAGTCAGTTTATTTACATTTGTTATGTTTACAGTTCTTTTGATTGTATGATTACATTGTATGGAGTTTATTTTTTTGCACTACCAATTAGTGGTCATTCTGCCGCACCCGCAGGAAAAAAGAATCTCAGTGTTATATGTGATGTCGTATATGCACTCTGACAGTAACTCCGAAATCTAGCATCTGAAAAAAAATTCAAAAATGATGTACTGTTTTGCATTTCTAGCTGAGTTCAGCAAGAGCCCTCAGAGTAGGATTTGAGCTATCTCTTGGTCTGAGGTAAGTATGGGTGATGCACCATTAATTACCACAAAAGAGTAAGGTTGTGAAGCTGATAGACTTTTATTAACTATGGGCTGGAGCAGCAACCAAAGCATACAAAGAGGTTATGGATAGGATCAGTCTTGGGAAGCGTGTCCAGCTAGCAGTAGCCAATCGCAGTATAACAGTCATTTACCACAATAGGGAAAAGCTTCTTTTGTGCTAATTAAATGTGCAATAAATTCCCCTGTATCCAGGACGTATGGGGATCACGGATGCCGGATATGTGAATTTTACGTTTGTCTGAGTTACACACGTACAAGGCCTAACTAATACACCTGCATTAAGAAGAAACAGTTTAAAAGACAAAAAATGCAAAATGTAAAGTAATTTGAAATAAATCCATATTGTAGTCCTTAATTATGTAAAGTTCACTTTAATCAGGTAATTCCCATAAATTTACTAAATTTAAATTTGAAGCTCAGTTGGTAGCGCTGTAACGGCATTGCACTAGCTATACTGCCACCATAATGAACTCACCCCCCCCCAGTTTACAAGTAAAGCCTTACTAAAATATTTAATAACATTGCTAATAAAGACTCTTACCAGGTCGGGATAAGGAGACACTTTGGGAGAGTTGTCCCAGCAGTGAGTGGGATTGGCCAGCTCTTCATTTTGGGCAGCGCTACTTTATTCAAACACAACTTTATTCAAACAGATGATGTGGGCGGGGTACTACCAGGGCACTCTGGTGGCTGAATGTTTGTTCCCATCTTTACCAAGGGCTTGTGTGTTGCTTCAGAGAGCATTTACTTTGACAATTTAAAAAGTGTATCTATTTATTTATTTATTTAAAAATGTTTGTTTCAATTTTTTTTGTCGGTTGCTTGAATTCCAGATACCAGAGATTTTATTGTATATTTATTTTGTAGATTTGGTGTACAGGAATGAATGAATGAGAGTTTGTCATATACACAAGTACAAATGCAAATAAAGTCATACTTGCTACAGCTTCCCGATTACATAAAACATACTAATGACAATTTAAGTACTGTATAATTATGTTGCTACAAGAGAGAAAGATAATAAAACAAAAATATTTGTAGTTGGCTGGTTGACAACACAAAAAGAATGTGTTGTCAGTAGCACAGATAGATCTTTGGTGGTTCTGTAGTGTTACGGTTCAATGGAAGAAATCTTGGTTCGAAATTTTTGGTGACGGAGTACAATCCAGAAAAAAAACAGCTTAATTTTTGAAGGAGAAATATTGGATGTTAACAACTATCAAATTTTTAGGGAATCAAAACCTCTTCCTTAAGATTTTAAAAACACCTTGATCCTGGCTTCTCAATTTTAATGTAAAATTATTCTTCTGTTTGGTTGTAAAATAGCTGCATCAGATTCACTTTTTGTGCTTCAATTGGAGAGAATATTGGAAATGGAATGAAGGATGGTGGCAGAATACCAGTCCATTTTGTTACGAGATCAAACCAGCAACCACAAAGAAGGCATATCACACAGGGGTAAAGATGAACAATTACTTTATTAAAAAAAAATTCACCTTCAAACTTTAATTCAAAATCCACCCTTTTATGACAATGCCCACTGGTTACTATGCAAATCTGTACAACAGTGTAAAACTAATAAATTGCCCAGCCTAAATACGGATCCTTCTGGCTGCCTTCGGAATGTTCATCCTTTTTGAAATCCCAACATTCTAAACTGCCCTCCAAACCATGACTCATGCTCTGGGCCTTTTTCTACTCCACAGCACCACCCAGTGGTGGTTTATCATCCAAGTCCTGAAATGTTTTCATTTTCTTCGCATGCTCAGTCCATCTCCCACTCTCTCAGCAGTCCACCTTCGCCTTGGCTTTCTAAGGCAAACTGTCACTTTTTAACATAAAACCACACAACACAGGCCAATACACAACACAGAACTCTAATAATTGCCATCCATGTTACATCCAGCTAAAGCTGAATTTTATACACTCAGTGTTTCCAATCTGTAGAATTTATTGTAGATCTTTTTTGTTATTGTGCCAGTAACGTCCATGGATTCATATTGGATTCAAGCTACATGACTGTTAAACAAAGCAAAAGATAAAATTTAAGGGGTTACATTTATTCCTGTATACAAATAATTTGTTATTTGTTTTTCTCAATTGATTTCTTTTTCATTCATGGGATATGGACATTGTTTTCAAGGTATGACATTTGAATATTTGACATTGTCTATCTCAAAGGGTTAGGGTTATACATGATTGGTCTCTGAATATATTCAAGACAGAGAAAGATATTTTGACGATGAATATTGGGATTGTGTGCGAAAGTATAGCTGAGACCAAGGATGAATCCTGATATTGAACCGTGAAGCAGGTGATAACCTGTAATTTTCCAGATTTCTGTTTGCATTCTTAAAAGCAATCGCAATGCTCTGTTTATATTGAGTATATGTGATGTACTTTGCACACTCAAAGTGATTCATAAATGCACTTAACTGTTTATTTCTTCTCTTTTGAGTTAGCTTCTTTGCAGTCTTTTAAAAGATTTATGATACAGTTTGGTTTTTCCTCTTTGTTAATTAAGTCTGGAAGGCTGGCGGCAAAACTCTGCATGCCAAACTGCATGAGTTTTTCAAGCTTTGTTGGGACCAAGGTAAACTGCCTCAGGATCTTCGTGATGCCACCATCATCACCCTGTACAAAAACAAAGGCGAGAAATCAGACTGCTCAAACTACAGGGGAATCACGTTGCTCTCCATTGCAGGCAAAATCTTCGCTAGGATTCTACTAAATAGAATAATACCTAGTGTCGCCGAGAATATTCTCCCAGAATCACAGTGCGGCTTTCGCGCAAACAGAGGAACCACTGACATGGTCTTTGCCCTCAGACAGCTCCAAGAAAAGTGCAGAGAACAAAACAAAGGACTCTACATCACCTTTGTTGACCTCACCAAAGCCTTCGACACCGTGAGCAGGAAAGGGCTTTGGCAAATACTAGAGCGCATCGGATGTCCCCCAAAGTTCCTCAACATGATTATCCAACTGCACGAAAACCAACAAGGTCGGGTCAGATACAGCAATGAGCTCTCTGAACCCTTCTCCATTAACAATGGCGTGAAGCAAGGCTGTGTTCTCGCACCAACCCTCTTTTCAATCTTCTTCAGCATGATGCTGAACCAAGCCACGAAAGACCCCAACAATGAAGACGCTGTTTACATCCGGTACCGCACGGATGGCAGTCTCTTCAATCTGAGGCGCCTGCAAGCTCACACCAAGACACAAGAGAAACTTGTCCGTGAACTACTCTTTGCAGATGATGCCGCTTTAGTTGCCCATTCAGAGCCAGCTCTTCAGCGCTTGACGTCCTGCTTTGCGGAAACTGCCAAAATGTTTGGCCTGGAAGTCAGCCTGAAGAAAACTGAGGTCCTCCATCAGCCAGCTCCCCACCATGACTACCAGCCCCCCCACATCTCCATCGGGCACACAAAACTCAAAACGGTCAACCAGTTTACCTATCTCGGCTGCACCATTTCATCAGATGCAAGGATCGACAATGAGATAGACAACAGACTCGCCAAGGCAAATAGCGCCTTTGGAAGACTACACAAAAGAGTCTGGAAAAACAACCAACTGAAAAACCTCACAAAGATAAGCGTATACAGAGCCGTTGTCATACCCACACTCCTGTTCGGCTCCGAATCATGGGTCCTCTACCGGCACCACCTACGGCTCCTAGAACGCTTCCACCAGCGTTGTCTCCGCTCCATCCTCAACATCCATTGGAGCGCTCACACCCCTAACGTCGAGGTACTCGAGATGGCAGAGGTCGACAGCATCGAGTCCACGCTGCTGAAGATCCAGCTGCGCTGGATGGGTCACGTCTCCAGAATGGAGGACCATCGCCTTTCCAAGATCGTATTATATGGCGAGCTCTCCACTGGCCACCGTGACAGAGGTGCACCAAAGAAAAGGTACAAGGACTGCCTAAAGAAATCTCTTGGTGCCTGCCACATTGACCACCGCCAGTGGGCTGATAACGCCTCAAACCGTGCATCTTGGCGCCTCACAGTTTGGCGGGCAGCAGCCTCCTTTGAAGAAGACCGCAGAGCCCACCTCACTGACAAAAGGCAAAGGAGGAAAAACCCAACACCCAACCCCAACCAACCAATTTTCCCTTGCAACCGCTGCAATCATGTCTGCCTGTCCCGCATCGGACTGGTCAGCCACAAACGTGCCTGCAGCTGACGTGGACTTTTTACCCCCTCCATAAATCTTCGTCCGCGAAGCCAAGCCAATGAATTATAGTATGGTTTATATTTCCATACAAGGCAAATAATCTACTTTGTTTATGATAGTCAATGACCTTTGTAATTATAACACAGATTTTCTTATTCAAACATTATCTTTTTATGAAATAAATCATCCTCTAATTAATGAATTATCCTGCATGGTTTAACCACATTGTGTATTTGTAAAATGGAAGCCTAAAAGGAGAATGGGTTGGAGCCACTGACTAGTAGAGCTCTGAAAGAATTGTTATGGTTATCTACTATTAGGTGATACCTAAAAGGCTTGCTAAATATTGTCTTACGATAAAATATTATTTGCTGTATGAAAACACTGGCTTTGGTGCCAAGCAACAGTATGTGGCAGAAATAAATGGTCTCTTCAAAGTGATGGAGAAATTAGGTAGGATAAAGATGGAGCTAAAGCACAGCATGCACATGTTCAACTGTAGAATTTATTAACTCTCTGAAATTCTCTACCTTTACTCCCTCCCACTCCCCAAATCATGCTCCATGAGACAACTGCACTCCAACATCCACTGTGAAAAACCGTGTTAGTAAATTTAATTTGAGTAATTGATGCAAAGTGTAGAAATGAATAGCATAGTTGAGTTCCATTTTCAATTTCAGACAGATATTACGAGTTTCATTATCACCAAAAGCATGCATTGGTGAATTAGGTAGCTGTGTGGCTGTTGTCTTCTTAATGCATTATCTCAAAAGTGAGATAGAATGTCTGTTTAAGGTTGGAATTGAAGATTTTTCAGAGAATTATAAACTCAGCCAATCAAATACCCAATGGAACAGTTCCAGTCCTGCAGAGTATTGAAAAGTGTCATCTGTGAAATACTACATGTATCAGGATTAAATAAATGTAAACTATGTCTCAAGATTGATATCTGGAGGTTTGCTTGATTAAATTTGAGCCTGCGACCAATTTTTTGCACATATGTTTTTTAAGATTTTTCTGTGGAGTGACGAGAGTTCAGTTTGATTTTTGACATGTGAATCATGGTATATCATTGAATAATTGACCTGAACATTTGTTTTTATTATTTGTACCATGTTGCTATTCTCTGGTACTATGCGATACCTCAAATTTATTCAGTAGTGTTATTTTTCTAGGATGGAGTAATGTTTAAATGTATTTGCAGAATCAGAGCTTAAACTATTCTATGAACCAGTGCCATCAAATCCAGTCATAATTATTTATCTCACTATCATGAAAATGCAGTTTAAAGAGTAATAACCCAAGTTAATTTGACAGTAAAGAGCTGAAAATAAATATATCACAAACAAAATTAAATAATCGTAATCAAAGACCTATGATTTTAAATCAGGAATTTATGAAACCATAACACCATTTTCTTTTTTTTTTAATTGATGCATTCAGTAAATGTTTCAGATCTTCAAAAAAACAAAAATTATACTTTTTATAGTTAAAATGTAAACATTGAAAGTAATATTTATCTCGGCAGCTGTTTTCTCCTGCTGTTTGAATAAGGCTTATCCTCCATAGCTCATGGTCTATAGGCTCTTCTGCACAAAGTTCACCATTCTTGCTTGACCTTTTTTCGACCAAGGAGTCTGCTCAATGTTTATGGAACCCCTTCCTTTTGAGGCAGTCAAGTTTTAGTTTCTTCCATTTCTCTGACCAACTGCATTTATAATATTAAAATATTTATTATGTGAGGGGGAAATGAAAGTAAGTCTTTTACATAAATGTGCTGTGGCCCCAGGGTTTTTGGGGGGGGCGGTGGAATTGTGAAGGGTCCCATTGAGAATGGCTGACCTAAACAGTGCTGGTTGTGTGAGTTGTCATGTGCAGTGGACAGCTTGGATTGTACTTGTTGGGGTATACTTGATACTCAGTGCAGCGCCATGTGCTCCACACCAAGTCTCTGTGGTAAGAGGCTGCAAAAGGAGAGAGAAAAGTAGAAGATGGCATTAATCTCACGGCAATGGAAATTGGTAATGGGTCAATTTCAGGCTATCATTCATAGTACTGGACATTTAATCTGAGCCTTTAATATTGAAATCCATCGTAAAGTGGAGCCGAGCGAAGGTGCATGACTGGGTCTCCATGCAGGCATAATGCAGCCTTGTGCATGACTTGGGTTGGAGAGAAGTGTCCTTATTTTTGCTTATAAATTTGTTTAAATTAAATGCCAGTTATTGAGTGCTTCGTTAAATATAATTTCATATTATAAATTAGCAAAATGCATGCATAAGAAAGGTTTTTTTTCATATTGCATTTATTGTTGAATTTGCCAACAGTTCTTTTCACTTTCTTGGTTCCGGTTGGATTTAAACTCTTGCAGTTCCAAAAGGAAACTGGTCCCTACTTTTGATTGCAATCTGTTTCAGTCAAAGAGGAGTTTTCAAGTCACATCTGTCACTGTCTTTTAAAATGAAAGAAACTGAATCAATGAAAGGAAACAGAAAATTAAGTGTTAAAAAAGAAAATCTGCAGATGCTAGGGTGAAGTGTGTACGCAATTGTACTGGAGAAATCGAGCAAATCATGCAGCATCCAATCCAATAGGAAGTAAATGGAAAGTGTTTTGGGCCTGAGACCTTCCGGGGGGGGGGGGGGGGGGGGGCGGGGGTAAAAAATACCTGTGAAGTAAAGCTGCTGGTAAAAGCAGTGTCTGAAAAATTAACTCCAATTGTGAAATCAAAGTGGTTGGAATGAAAGTGAAATGTTGCATTGTTTGTAGGCTTGCCTTTTCAAGCATTAATCTGATAAGAATCCAGAGCAAAGGAACAAACAATACCAGGCCATCAAAATTAATTCCAGCACAAGGTTTAGTAACTGTCACTGAAAATCAATTCCACCCACTCAAAATTGAAGCATTTTCAACATTCTCATTTATATTTGTATTTGGTTTGAACTTCAGTAAATTACGCGCCTGAATGGTTGGGGAAATATTTTGATTGTTTTAAAATTATACTTTTTTTTAACCACTGTTATATTTCGTTATATCACTGAATACTTGATGGAATGAAAATGCTGACTAACAATATGATTCATAGAGTTATACAGCATTATTAGACATTTTGGCCTGCTGAATCTGTGCTGAGCATCAACACCCATGACACTAATCCTATATTAATCCCATTTTTATTTTTGCTATCTTCTCCAGTTTGTGCTACTCAATTACATACTAGGGGTGATTTACCGTGACCAATTTACCACCCAAATCTACATGGAACATTGCTATCGGAGAGCAGCAGCAATTATCAAGGATTCACATTATCCTGGTAATACTCTGTTTTTCCTGTTGCTATCAGGAAAGAGGTACAGGTGCCACAAGACTTGTATCACCAGGTTCAGGCACAGTTGCTATCCCTCCACCATCAGACTCCTAAACAACAGACTTAGAGACTGTTGGACTCTGGCTTTACCTTACTCTTAATTTAGTCTATGTGTGGTCTGAGTCCAGCGTGTTCTTTGAATGAAGTGATAGGAGAAGGTATTCGGTTCAACAGTCAATTTATTATACAGCACAAGAATAAAACTTAACAGAGCTCTGGGTCAGTCGTTAGTTCATAGGTCACCTGCACAGTGAGCTATTCCCCAAGACTGACCCCTATTGTCCAGTTGGCTCAGTTTATATAGATCAACTTTATCATACAGAACAAAAGTTGGCTTCCTTTGCTAGATTTCATTATCATACAGAACAAAAGTTGTCTTCCTTTGCTAGATCTTTTTGCATAAGGGTTATCACAAGTCATCTCCTGTTTTGCAGATATCTGGGGTGTAGCGCTCCTATCTTAATCCTCCAGGCCAGACTATCCTGTTGTTTTGATCAGAAATTAATTCATCCCCAGATATTTCTAATCACCATTCTGTTCCTGTCTGGCCAATTTCTGCTGTTCTCTTTAACACCTCCTCATGCCTTAAACTTCCTCCTAGACTGGTTTTCCATTCCCTTTGTTTCTTGCAGGCCATTCTTTGTTCTGGTCTGGCCTGTGTCTCCTGTGCTACTCACCACCTCCTTCAGTTTGAGCATTCCTCCTAAATCGTTTTATGCATTTCCTCTCCCTGTATTTTGGAACCAGACAATTTTGCTCAGCCAACTTTGCTCCATGCTGTGATTGCCACTTAATCACATTCCTCTTTTTCCCTGAACCATGCAGTAAATATAAAATTATTAATTAATCATTTCTTTTATAATGTTTTAACCCCTAGATTCCAACAAGACTCATTTAAGGACTCTTACTTTGCACATTATTTATTACTGAATATTTACCATATGTAATCGTGTAATCATCAAATATTTTGGACTACATTTTCAGGCCAAAATGGGGGGGGGGGGGTGTCAACTTTTTCAAAGGTTAAGTTTTTGACCTCATAAGTAACAGTGTCGTCCAAGGCTTCAAGAGCTCAGATGGCTGGGACCGGATGGTAAGTCTGCAATCGGAGCTTTGGAAGCTCTGATGGGTGGGTGGCCGAGATGTCAGGATTTTGGATGGATGGGTGGGTGGCTGGCTGGGGAAGGAATACATGGTCAGGATCTTGGATGGGTGGGCAGCCAGGGTATCAGGAGCTCTGGTGGGCATGTGGCCGGAATGAGGGTCTGCAGTTGGGGTGTCAGGAGTTCCGGTAAGTGGGCGGCCAGTGTGAATGTCTGATGTGGGACCATAAATAAGGGGGTCAAATTTTACACGGGTCATTTAAAAAAAACCTGGGCCATAAAGGGGGTGGGGTGGGGTCGACTATTACATGATATTGATGATTACACAAGTATATATGTTTTTTCTCTATTGTACAGTCAATACAGTCAGTTTGTTTACATTCTCTCATTTATATATGTACCTTATTTCTTGAGTACAGTTTTCAGTTACAGATAAGTAGAAATTCTTCCTGGCCTGAAGAAAAAAAGAATCTCTGGGTTGTACAGTATGTGATGTCATGTGTATACTTTGGCCTTTGGTTTTTGAAATTTGCACAGTCCCAGGGAGAATGTATAAACTCCACATAGATAGCATTCAAGGTCAGGAATAAACCTGCGTCTCTGTGCTTTAAGGCAGAATGTCCACAATGTAAGACATGTTTATTTGCATTACAAAATTGTCACTTGTGATATTTATCATTGAATAATATTTACTGTTTTATCATTTTGGAGGAACACATTTGTCCTCCGTGTGAATGTCACACATTGATTTAAAGTTACTTCTTTAAGGTTTTTTGGGAAATTTTAAGCCTAACAAAATTGAAATATAATTTAAAAATTAACACAATTAGGCAATGTGTGGAGCTTTTAATCTGCAAAATGTAAATATAAATAAGGGAGTTTCTATAAATCAACATACTGAATAATGGGTTTCACCTGATGAGCAGCTAAATGAGTGCCAAATGCATATCAGGCCTGTCTCATGGAGCCATTAAAAAAAATGTTGACAAAGTTTCAGCATGAGGTCTGAGTGAATTGTTTGTATGTGCTGTTTGCTTACATTAGTTTACAGTGTGGCCGATTTGTGATTTTTTTTTTGAAGTAATTGTTTAGAATTATTTTTTGCAGCTGATGCCATCATTTTTTTTTTGAAATTTATGGTATTAATTCATGATGTGATAATAAAACTGTTAGTATGATATGTAGACACTTGAGAGAAATGAATTTGATTAGGGATTCAAAGTAGCACATGATCATAGACTCACACACACAAATGGATTAGTTGAAAGGATGAGATTCTTGTGCCATTAATGTACAGCATACAGAAAATAAAAGAAAATTATTGCTACATATTTAAAAATTAGGTATTTGTGTGATCTTGTCTTTGGAAGTTATTACGTCCACATTTATTTTGGGCTTTCGAGATGAAGACATTAATCGTGCATGAATATAATTGAATCTTGACCATTTGTTTAACCAATTTTCTTTGTAACTGTGTAAATAGGAATTTGAAAATAAAAACATAACTTAAAATAATGGGGAAGAAAATGAAAGTTTTAAAGGCAAGAAATATGTGGTTGTAAAATCTCTTCTATATTTGGCACTTACACCAAATCAATGCATGGTCAATGATAATAATGATGAGTTTGTCATACACATGGTACAATACCTAAACATCTTACTTGCTGCAGCTGAATAGGTACTTAAAAAGAAAAACAATGAGAGAAAACTAATTGAATTAAAGTAAAAGAGAAAAAAAGTACACAGATTTGCATGGTAAATTATCACAGCAATCCTAGTGCAGAAAAATGGTGTTGCAATAGTGCAGACAGTCCATGATTAGTGTACTGAGGGGAGGTTCAAGAGTCTGATAGCTATTGGAAAGAAACTGTTCTTGAACCTAGGGGTGGGTGCTGGTTAACAGACTTCTGTACCTTTCACCCAAAGGTGTCCCTGTGGAAGAAATTGTGACCAGGGTGATGGGTTTCCTTAATGATGTTGGCTGCTTTCTTGAGGCAGTCCCTCACATAGATGACTTCAATGGTCAGAGTTTGTGATGGACCTGGCTATGTTTGCTATCTTCTGTGTTCCTGGGTACTTGTATGGCTAAATCATGTTGTGTTGGAACCTGTGGAGCAATGCAGTAGAGGGGTAAGGAATATGAATAACATATGGTATCTAGCAGCTTAATCCATTTCCTGTAATCTTGATCAAAGGATTTAATTAATACAGTATTTGATTTAAAGTGAACAACAAAAAAACTCCAGTTTGAAAATCTGACAAGTTGTAAGATTCATTTGCGGGGAAGACCTAATGGAAACAAGACCAGATAAAAAGTTTTAAAGATTTATAGAAAAATCGAGTGGATGACTGTCTGTGGGTAGAGTGTCTGATTGTAGGATTGTGAAGAATAGATGATTGGTGAGGTTTGGGAGGACTGAAATGAAGATAAAGGTGTTGGGAGCCAATTGGTGCAAAAGTTTAAGCAAGCGTAATTCAGTTCATACAGATTGTAGACTTTGTACTCATCTCCTTTCCAATTGTCTCTCTTAATCACAAGTTATTGGTAAGGGTAAAATGCCTCAGTGATTTGAGAACTTGCATTATTTAGAGCCCAGAAACAAGTCATCACATCTGTGCTGATGTCTTTTTTTTAAAAGTCTGTGTTTAATATCTTGTATAATAACACTGTTATTTTCATTACCCATTCCCTTCATATTTATTTCCAAAGCAAGTTTGGATGTTGTGGCAGTGTTGTTTGAGCTGTTGCAGTTTTAGACCTTGATTGTGATTTATGATGCTCAAACAATCATTATTTTATGCCCAAATGTACCATCCTTCTCCCTGATACATCCCTAAATTCATAATTAAATGTTAAGCTGCAAAAAGAATAAAATAGTAATAATCTCCAATTCCCTTTATTAGTTGGAATGAAATTTTTGAAGATACAGTTTTAGGTTTGAATTGCTGAATTTGTTATGAGAAATCTTTGAGAATTCTGTCTCAAAGGATACTCATTTTTACTCTGTTTAATTTGTGTAAAAATAAATTATAATTTTAATTATGATATTGTAGTCTCTTGAAGTCCCTTGAGTCTGGACTTTTTGAACAGTGAGTTGGAATTTGGTCAGAGGGTGTCCTGTCATCTGCACTGGCACTTCATGTATTAAGTTTCAAGAATCTTGTACGTGATATGAAATTTCCTACTGAAATTATTCTTTACCATTTTGTTACCAATAATACTTATTGTTGTGTGAAACCCTCATTAAAAAAAACCACAATGTTTTTTTTTTGTTTTTTTTTTAAATTTTTTATTTTTCACACCATAAATCACATTAGCCATGATATACACTATTTCTTTTTCACACATATACAGTGACTTTTTCTCCCCCCCCCTTTCCTCCCAAACCACCCCCCACCCCCCCCTCTCATCCATTTTAGGTATACAATCTAGGTTGCATTAAGCCAGTCAGACAATGTTGTCATTCAACAAAATTACACCAGAAATTCTACTGAGTCCATTCTTTTCTTTCCTTCTCCTTCCATCAACTTAGGTAATGTTTGTCCCCGGTAGGTTTTCGCTATTGTATTTAATGTAAGGCTCCTATACTTGTTCGAATATTTCAATATTATTTCTTAACCTATATGTTATTTTTTCTAATGGAATACATTTATTCATTTAAATTTAGTAGTTTCTTCCTTTTAATTTGGTTATGTATTCCATTAATATTTAAAGACATATAGTTCAGCGTAGCCCTTTTATATTTTGTTTATCTTCTCTTTCCGTTTTTCCATCATTACCTTTCCTCCTTTTCCATTTCTGTTTTCTTATTTTCAACTCTTTATAAGACAACATTCCTACAACATCCAACATTTTCCTTATTCTCCTATTTCTATCTTATTTATCCCCAATCTCCCCTTCACCTCCTGAGTTGTCCTTTATCCCTTGTCGGACAACCACATCTCCCCTCTCCATTTGGATTTGCGAATCCACTCGCAAGCGTCAACTGATTTTGCAGTGACCGCTATTTCCCCCCACCCCGCCTCCCCCAGAAAAGATTTCACTTTTCATATGTCACAAAGGTCACTCTTTTAATTCCCTCCTTATTCTCTCTATTCCATTACCTTCCCTTATTAATTCTTGTCTATACTATCTATATTTTCCTCTAAGTACAGATACATTCATGTATGCTCATTGTCTCTATTCACTCTTATACCTCTTTACCCGCATACATATCAATCGTGATCATTTTTACTCTCATTACCCGTCTTCATCCCTCAGTCTATTTTTGTCTTTACCCACATACATATCAATCGTGATCATTTTAACTCTCATTACCCGTCTTCCTCCCTCAGTCTATTTTTGTAATTGTTCTGCAAATTTTCGTGCTTCTTCTGGATCCGAGAATAGTCTGTTTTGTTGTCCTGGAATAAATATTTTCAATACCGCTGGATGCTTTAGTATAAATTTATACCCTTTCTTCCATAAAATCGCCTTTGCTGTATTGAACTCTTTTCTCTTCTTTAGGAGTTCAAAACTTATATCTGGATAAATGAAGATTTTTTGCCCTTTATACTCCAGTGGTTTGTTGCCCTCTCTTACTTTTTCCATTGTCTTCTCCAGTACCTTTTCTCTTGTAGTATATCTTAGGAATTTTACTACAATAGATCTTGGTTTTTGTTGTGGTTGTGGTCTAGAGGCCAATACTCTATGTGCCCTTTCTATTTCCATTTCTTGCTGTAGTTCTGGACATCCTAGGGTCTTAGGGATCCACTCTTTTATAAACTCCCTCATATTCTTGCCTTCTTCATCTTCCTTAAGGCCCACTATCTTTATGTTATTTCTTCTGTTATGGTTTTCCATTGTATCTATTTTTTGAGCTAGTAGTTCTTGTGTCTCTTTAGTTTTTTTATTAGATTTCTCCAATTTCTTTTTTAAGTCTTCTACCTCCATTTCTGCTGCTACTGCCCGCTCTTCCATCTTGTCCATTTTCTTTCCCATTTCTGTTAAGGTCATCTCCATTTTATTTATTTTCTCTTCTGTGTTGTTTATTCTTTTTCTTAAATCCTTAAATTCCTGTGTTTGCCATTCTTTAAATGACTCCATGTATCCTTTAATAAGAGCAAGTATATCCTTTACCTTGCCTTTCTTTTCTTCTTCTATTTCGCTGTACTCTTCCTCTTCCTCTTCTTCCTCTGGGTTGACCATCTGTTGTTTCTTTGGTGCCCTTTCCTCCTCTTCTTTCTTGTTTCTAATGTCTTCTGTGGTCTCTTCTTGCTGCAGGTGTTCTGCAGCTGTCGTTGCCGGCTGTGGAGATCGACTCCCCAGCTGGTCCCCCCTCCCGTCGGTGTGTTTTTTTTTCATTCGCATCGCGCATGCGCGGTTGCGCACTTTTACTCGGCTCTGCGAGCCATTTTTGTAGTCCATTATTTACCGACCTGAGGGAGCGGGTTTCTCTCTCCGCAGCGGGCCTCTTCGGACAGGTAAGGCCTTCACCTTTTTCCTCCTTTGTCTTCTCTTCCTCTCTTCTTACCGTTGCTTTCGATTTTTCTTTTTTTGTCGCCATCTTCTTTCCACCTTTATACTCACTTTTCTGTAACTTTTATTTCTGTGCCTTTGTGTTTTCCTTTGTTTTTCCCGACTTTTCTGGAGAGGGCTGGAGTTCCCCGTCCGGCCACTACTCCATCACGTGACTCCTCCCAAAAAAAAACCACAATGTTAAAGTTAATTTTCATTGGAAAAAATTTAGCTTATTGGTGAAGCTTTATTGAGAGCTCTATCGAGAGTGTCCTGGCCAGCTGCATCACAGTGTGATATGGTTGCTGCAGAAAAATGGATTGGAGGTCAATTCACAGGATCATGAGTGGCATAGAGGATCACTGGAGTCTTCCCCCACCCCTTCCCATCAATGTGATCTATCGGGATTGTTGTCTGAAGAGGGCGCACAAAATCATTGTGGACCCCTTCCACCCTGCACACAGCAACTTTCAGCTGGGAAGAGATACAGCTTCTTCCCACAGGCAGTGAGAATGGTGCAGCACCAAAGGAGCTGGTTTCAATAACCAACCGAGACTCTTATTTATGAAACAATATTTATTTATTTGATGATAAATATGAATACTTGTCCTGCGTGTGTGTTGTTTGTGTGTATGTGTGTTATATCTGGTTGCGTGTATGTGTTTTGCAATGAGGATCAGAGAATGCTGTTTTGTCAGGTTGTGCTCGTGGAATCAGATGATAATAAATTTGACTTGAGGCCTGCTAATTCAGTAAAAGCATAAATTTTAAAATCTATTTGTGCGATGCATCTGGTACGAATAGTTAAGAAACATCGCTTGTTCACTCTTGCATGTAACTTAAAATTGAAATTTTCTAGATTCACCATGGAATAATTCAGCGATTGTCATTTTAAAACTATTTTCCCCAGCGAATAGTATTGCTGAATCAATGGCAGTATCCAATCCACTCAGCCCGATGAGTCTGCTCCACCACTCCACCATCAGCTAAATAATTCTCACAAGATTGTGTGTTGCATGGATTGGCAAACTAACTGCTATGGGGTGTCAATTTAAAAATTTTGTATATTTTATCTATTTATGTTATGCATTTTTTTTTGCTGGTTGCTTGAGGATGTAGTTGATTGCTGTTAATTTGAAATCTGTCAGTTCCCTCTGTAGAAAAAAGCCCAGGACATTTATGTCAGCCAGCTCATTAGAATTTCCCCTTTTTTACCACTCTCTGTGATTTTTTTTCACGTCCTTTTTCAAAATTGGCTTTTCATTAATTGCTGAGATTAAATTTGTGATTTATGTGTGATTTCTTACCACTTAGTGAAAGGATATTTGAACTTTTATCCCTGATTCTACTTGATTTCCATCACCGCTTTCCCCTCGTCTTGTATCGGATGGTGCCTGCCTTTCACTTTCAAGTTTTGAAGAAGGTCTGCATTCAAATTGTTAATGCATCTTTTCCTCTTCTGAGTCACATTTTTTTGGGGGCTGAATCAATGAACTAGTTCAGCAAGCTGGTTTTGACACCCTTCTGGAAGCAAATTGCAAATTCAGCTTTATTTTGATCCACTCAGACTGTTGAGGGAAAGGAAGCCAGTATTTGCTGACATGCATTGGCAAGTTTATTGATGCTGATTTCTAAAAACTTTATCTAAGATAGCTGTAATGTTAAACTAGGAGCATGTGTGCAGGACTTGGTCATAGTTTGAGGTTAATAAAGTGTATTTAGTGCACTCTTGCTGAAATTTAATTCCTATGTAAAATCCCTTGCACATTTATACCATGATAATCATTTTTATATGAAATATTGATTTGTCTGAGTCGGGAGAATGTGCTAAAATGTGATAATGGATGTTAAGAGAATCAGCTGAATATCTCATATTTTATGATGTGCAACAATACTGATATTTGTTTCATTGTGAGCATTTTCAACAGATTTGGAATTTTTCAGAGGATGGCTGATTCTATTTCCAATTAATCCTTGGTACTACTGTGCTTGTACTGTTACTTTTTAGTAACTGCTTAAAACTATAAAATGTATGGCTTCATTTGTGTTCTTTATCACTTATTAGGAATGAACTAAAGAACGTGAAATATATTTATTGCCTTAGGAACATAGGAAGTAGGAACAGGAGTAGGCTAAAAATGGCCCATCGAGCCTGCTCCGCCATTCAATATGATCATGGCTGATCTAATTTATGACCTAACTCCACCTACCTGCCTTCTCCCCATATCCCCTAATTCCTCTATCATGTAAAAATTGATCTAACCAAATTTTAAATATGTTTAATGAAGCAGCCTCAACCACTTCCCTGGTTAGAGAATTCCAAACATTCACTTGATTGTCCTTTTCAAAGAATGATCCCTGCAGCCTGTTCTACATCATAATGCATTGCTTTGAAGCTTTTTTTGGTTTTATTTAAAAAAATAAACATTATACACATTGAAAACATATACAAAGGAAAATAGTGCAACATCTTTTTACTTTTTAAGTGTCACATTTGTAAGTGCCTTCCTTTACTGTACTGTTAGTGTTAACCATTTATTTTACAACATGGCACTCTTGTCTCTAATGTGGCCCCCTGGGGTTACTCTCTTCCCCCCACCAGTCTTAGCCCGTCAGTGGCTGGTGGCAGGAGATCCTAGACTTTGGACCTTCAACACAAGGCTATTGTGTTGGCGCATGATGTCCCTGTGTGCCCCTCAGCAGGAACTCCTGAGCCTGGAATGTGCAATTTGACAGCATTCCCTCATCGACACATCGATGTGTTGGAAAACAAACTCGTTTAGGATAGACCAAAGAGTGCCTTCCAGCGGCCTAGGATGTCTATCTCTACATGTGTTACCAGCAACAGCCCATAAATCAAAGAATCCTCTATTATGCTGCTGCTAGGGAATGAACGGTGTGAAGGTGTTTCTCTGCACCCTCTTAGTGAATCCACAGTCTGCAAAAGGTTGGACAACTGTCTCCTTCCTATCACATTCATACAAGAAAGAGTTGTCCCTGGCTCTTTGTAGGGTGGGGTAGTTTTAAAGGTGGTAAACAAGAAAATCTGCAGTTGCTGGGGTCTCGTGCAGTTCACAATAGTGCTGCATCTTTTGGAAATAAAAAGTAGTCAACATTTTGGGCCTGAGCCCTTCGTCATGTTTTTAAATGATATGCTAAGTTGTTAGTGCAGTGAAAAATAGGGTGAAGTCAAGTGATTAACTATTTGGTGACATCAGAACAGTACTTTAAACCCTGATTATGTCATAGTACTGAAAATTCATCAACCTGACATGTTAGCTCTTTCTCTTTCCACAGATGTTATCTGACTTGCTGTATATTTTGGGTAGATTTTGTTTCAATATCAGTAATTTTTTTTAATTTGGATTCGAATTTGACCAAGGATAATGCAGTTCTGATACTTTAAATCTTCATTAATCTCCTTCCATCACCTTTGATATATAATTTTAGGATATGGTCACTCTGCTGTTCTTTACCTTTAGGGAACCATATCAAAATAAAATTGTTTGTGTCTCATCTATTTTCTCCCAAATATAAGGTTAATACTGTAGTTAGAAAATAAATTCAAATTTTCAATGCAGAGATGTTACTTAAGTGAACAAATATGGTATATTTCAGTGCCACACAACTGTGAAAAGTGTTGATTAACTTGCTTGATAGTTTTTCTATCTGATTAACAGGAAACTAAACTTCCCTTTGTGTTTTTTTCTAAGGCATCTTTTTTAACTTTTTGTCTTTGTGTAGGATATTCTGAACAACTTGGAGTCAGGTGATCTGGATGAAGATGATCTCATGTTAGATGTTGATCTGCCTGAGGATGCTCCTTGCAAAATAGGTAAGCCAAACATTCCTCCTCAATTTCAACAGAACTCGTTAGTGCTGCATTCAAAGAAATAGTATTTTTCAATGTTTCGAACTGAAAATAATGTACAGTACAACTCTGATTATCTGAAATGGCATTCTCCGAAATCCTCAGTTTTCTGAAATTTTTTCAAAGTCAAACTGACTGGGGACATCAGGGTCCCGGCGCTGGCAGCAGCGGACCTTGGGCTCCCGACATGGCAGCAGTGGGGAACGCAAGCTTCCAGGCAGACATGTGACACTTGGGCTCCTGGCATGAGCGGGGACTCGGTGGGGAGGTGTCAGTGATTGGCAGTGGCCAGTATTTTTTTTTGGTGAGATTTAAACATTTTATTGCTTTAAAAAGTCTTACTTTGTTGTTTGTTGTAGTTTAAACACTGTTAAAAGTGATTTGCTTTTGCTACTAGGCTGTTTTTAAAAAGTGACCTGTTCTCCGAAAAAGAAATTTCGGATAATTGGAGTTCTACTGTTATGAAATGCTAAATGCTAGAAATGCTAAATGCTAAAATTGTCACTTTTCCTTGCCATCCAACACCATGTCTTTGTGATGTCAACTTCTATATCAAAATAAACTGCATTTTATTTTGTAATGGGAAACAAAAATACTAATGACAGACCTATACATGAGACCATTTTAAGAAATGTTGAAGTTTTCTCGATGAAGATTAAACACTTTACAATAAGGGAATTCTAACTTAAGTGTTTCCATTTTTTTTGCAGCAATGATAGGTTTTCATAATTTATTGAAGTACTCACAATGCTAAACGTGACAGTATGGTAATTTCTCCAGAATTATGTAGAATTCATTCAATTTTTTAAATGTTTTTGTTCAATATTTGATGCAAGCAAAATGGGTACACATTACAAAGTTGTATACCTCAGAACTTGAGACAGGGGTCATGAGGCAGGGTCTTGACTTGCAACGCTAACCATCCTTTTCCCTCTACAAATACTCCTTGAAGTGCTGAATCTCTCCAGAGGTTTGATTTTACTTCCTAATTGATTTATTTGAATTTAGTGTAGGTCGTATAAACACTAATATTTAAAACAATTCTCAGCAATGAAAAATAAAATCTATACTTTCCACCAAACTAGTAATTTCACCTTTCCTCACATTCTAGTTTGTGCCTTTAAACACTTACCCGATTCACTGTTGTTATTCAAAAATGAAACCTGCAATTTTTACCTGTTCTGACCTATGTGTTATTTCCAGACCCAAAGAGTCTCTTGGTTCAGAGCATTTACAGGTGGACAATTAATGCAACAGTGAAAGCAAAAACAAGTAATAAAAAATAGAGGAAAAGAACATTAAATACATAATGAAAGTTAACTTTTGCCATTCTATGCCATGCTCACAGTTTGCATGCAATGAACATGAATTAATTATCTTGAGATCATAACAGTATTAAATACAGATTATGTATTCAAAACAAGCTCAGTTATATATTTTGCAATTGCTGGGACCCTTCTCCTATTTGGCAGTTTCCTAGCATGTTGATGTAAAATATCAAAACTAATTTCAAAATGGAGTTTTGAAGGAATTTGAAAGGATTAAAAACTGAAATGTTAAACAAAAGATGAAAATATGGGGATCTCTTTGGCAGTTGAACCATTATTTAATTGTAGAGGCTGGGGGAATTTTGTGATCGACCTTAAATTTCAATCTGCCTTCTCTTCACGGGTGCTTATTTCATCACTGTTATTCGATGTATGGCCTTCTATCTAAGTCAAGTTCAATTTCCACTGCAGGGACTCCAGCATGAAAATCTGTTCTGACTCTTCCTCATTGTAGAATTGAAGAATTGCTACATCATTTTCAGGTTGAGAGGCCCCAAAGTGTTATTTTGAAGAGCAGTTCAGTTATCTCTGGTGACATATTTAATATTTGTCTTTTAATCAACCTAACTAAAATAGATTACTTGGTCATGATGCTCTTTGTGGGAACTGTGCACAAATTAGCTGGAGCATTTTGTACCTCATAACAATGACTGCACTTCAGAAATGTTTGATTGGCTTTAAAGTGCTTTGGTATATAGAGGTTGAGATGTACAATATAAATCTTTTTTAGTTATTATTTTTCTCAACCATACACTTCTATCTTCCCTCTGCAATCCATCAATGGCAGTTACTCAGTAGATTTCCTCTTCCTTCTGTCTGCTCCTACTCATTTTCCCACCATGACTAGTTCCTCCATATTCACTTCGGAATAGGAATGTTTCTTCCTTCCTGTCATCTATTTTAGATTTTAATGTATCATTTCGTGACAATAAAAGGAACCATGAATGTATTCAAGAATCAAGATTCATTTATTGTCATGTAATAAAACAGAAAATGTAATATTACACAAAATATCCTTTGTCTGCCATAAGTATTGCTTGGCTTCCCTTAGAAGAAGCAAGAGAGTCCCTTTAGAGTCACTGAGTGTACATGGATTCAGCTCCAGAACTCCTACAGCTTCTACAGCCCCACAGACCCATTTTCTATCCATATGTTCATATGCCTTCTACTCTTCACCATTTTTACAGTCTCCTTTCCATGCTGCATTTATAACTTCCTACAGAACACTTTGTGGTCTGTGATTTAAAATTGATTTCAACAAATTTAGACATTCAATAGAATTTCTTGAATGGTTGGTGCAAGGAATATGGGATGATTCGCACCAGGTTGGTATTTGATATGTGCAGCCTCCTAATTCATCCCATTCCTACTCTGAAAATTATTGGCAGGGTGATTTGCATTGTTAATTAACATTTTATTTTATAGTAAACTTTCAGGCTGTTTACAGCAAATTGAATTTTGGTGCATATATACTGCATAACTCAGATTTTCTGAAGTGGTCGGGACCGAGTCTTTGTCGGATAAATGTTTTTTTTTCAGATAACTGGTCAATTTTTAAAAACAGCCAAATAGCCACAGCAAACTACTTGTATCAATGTTTTTTTTTCTTTGGCTTGGCTTCGCGGATGAAGATTTATGGAGGGGGTAAAAAGTCCACGTCAGCTGCAGGCTCGTTTGTGGCTGACAAGTCCGATGCGGGACAGGCAGACACGATTGCAGCGGTTGCAAGGGAAAATTGGTTGGTTGGGGTTGGGTGTTGGGTTTTTCCTCCTTTGCCTTTTGTCAGTGAGGTGGGCTCTGCGGTCTTCTTCAAAGGAGGTTGCTGCCCGCCAAACTGTGAGGCGCCAAGATGCACGGTTTGAGGCGTTATCAGCCCACTGGCGGTGGTCAATGTGGCAGGCACCAAGAGATTTCTTTAGGCAGTCCTTGTACCTTTTCTTTGGTGCACCTCTGTCACGGTGGCCAGTGGAGAGCTCGCCATATAATACGATCTTGGGAAGGCGATGGTCCTCCATTCTGGAGACGTGACCCATCCAGCGCAGCTGGATCTTCAGCAGCGTGGACTCGATGCTGTCGACCTCTGCCATCTCGAGTACTTCGACGTTAGGGGTGTAAGCGCTCCAATGGATGTTGAGGATGGAGCGGAGACAACGCTGGTGGAAGCGTTCTAGGAGCCGTAGGTGGTGCCGGTAGAGGACCCATGATTCGGAGCTGAACAGGAGTGTGGGTATGACAACGGCTCTGTATACGCTTATCTTTGTGAGGTTTTTCAGTTGGTTGTTTTTCCAGACTCTTTTGTGTAGTCTTCCAAAGGCGCTATTTGCCTTGGCGAGTCTGTTGTCTATCTCATTGTCGATCCTTGCATCTGATGAAATGGTGCAGCCGAGATAGGTAAACTGGTTGACCGTTTTGAGTTTTGTGTGCCCGATGGAGATGTGGGGGGGCTGGTAGTCATGGTGGGGAGCTGGCTGATGGAGGACCTCAGTTTTCTTCAGGCTGACTTCCAGGCCAAACATTTTGGCAGTTTCCGCAAAGCAGGATGTCAAGCGCTGAAGAGCTGGCTGTGAATGGGCAACTAAAGCGGCATCATCTGCAAAGAGTAGTTCACGGACAAGTTTCTCTTGTGTCTTGGTGTGAGCTTGCAGGCGCCTCAGATTGAAGAGACTGCCATCCGTGCGGTACCGGATGTAAACAGTGTCTTCATTGTTGGGGTCTTTCATGGCTTGGTTCAGCATCATGCTGAAGAAGATTGAAAAGAGGGTTGGTGCGAGAACACAGCCTTGCTTCACGCCATTGTTAATGGAGAAGGGTTCAGAGAGCTCATTGTTGTATCTGACCCGACCTTGTTGGTTTTCGTGCAGTTGGATAATCATGTTGAGGAACTTTGGCGGACATCTGATGCGCTCTAGTATTTGCCAAAGCCCTTTCCTGCTCACGGTGTCGAAGGCTTTGGTGAGGTCAACAAAGGTGATGTAGAGTCCTTTGTTTTGTTCTCTGCACTTTTCTTGGAGCTGTCTGAGGGCAAAGACCATGTCAGTGGTTCCTCTGTTTGCGCGAAAGCCGCACTGTGATTCTGGGAGAATATTCTCGGCGACACTAGGTATTATTCTATTTAGTAGAATCCTAGCGAAGATTTTGCCTGCAATGGAGAGCAACGTGATTCCCCTGTAGTTTAAACAACAAACAAACAACCAACAAAGGAAGGCCTCTTAAGCATTAAAATAATGTTTAATTCTCACCAGAAAATTGTTGGCTGCGGCCAAGTCCCTCATGCTGCACCGATCACTGAGACCTCCCAACCGCCAATCACCAGAACCTCTTAACCACTGCCACTGATCCCTGTGGAGGTTTTCTGGGCCGGTGGAGCACTGGAGAATCTGTGGGCTTCTGTCTCCCCGGTTACTGGAGATCTCGACCCGACGCCCGAGTCTTGACTCCTCCCCTCAGCCTACTGCGGAAGGCCAAGGGGGTGAGCGGGGTGCCAAGGAGGGAGGAGAGGGAACACCATCGAGCCTGAGGTCCCGTTCTGCTTGATGATGCTGGGTCAAGGGATTCTTCCGAGTGTTTGTGGCTGGGAGAAATTCGCGCACAGTTTGAGAGGGAGAGTTGGAGATAAAAGACAATAGGGGAATATAAAGAAGAAATACAAAGATAGAGAGGAAGGAGTTACCTGAAACAAGGTCAATCATCATTCTAATTTCATGTTGAGTGAATTTTTTTTTAACCTCTGAGGTCAGTTCGGCTCCAAAAAAAATTCAGATAAATGAAGATTTTTGATTTGTTTTGGGTATCCTCATTTATCTGAAATTAAAATTTTTTTTTCGGATAAATGAGGATTTCAGAGAATCCGATTTTGGATAATTGGAGTTGTACTGTACATTGTATAATGTGTATAACAGTAAACTCATTATTATTAAACTTTTTTTTGCCATCCTTTCCTCTCTATGAAACTTTTCTTGAAGCGTTGATGATTTTCATTTTTACCAGCTAATATCATGTCTGATATTTACTGTAATCATTTTCTATCTAGAATTTAACAAAGAATTTATAATTTTTTTTCCTTTTAATATTTCACTTCTCTATTCTCTTTTCATATACTTTTGAACTATGATGTCTCCGAGTCCCAAACGAGGGCTTTGGCCCTGAAATAGCCAAAAATGATTATTGTTATTCCACTCTTACCGTGTCATGCCAAGTATTTCCAGTTTTTTTGGCATTATATTTAGTTGTTGGTATCAAACAAAATACTAATTTATGGCAGGCCAAGGCATTTAAATAAGGTAGGCAAAGACTAAAATGATTAACAAGGGCATCTTAAGGGTGCAAGTTAATTTTAGTGAAATATGAACTTACAGATTAAAGACTCCTTTATTGTTAAATTGTATAGCACATGTAATATTACATGAAATTACCTTCTGCCTTCTATAAAGCAGGCAAAAGCCCCTTTTCCACTGGCACCCTGCCCCAGGAATTAACTGGGAAGTTACTGGGACAGGTCCAGTGGAAAAGGAAAATTGTCTGAATGCTGGCGTCAAATTACATCACTTCACCCTGGGGATTAACCACCTCTACTCCTACTCCTATCTCTGGCATTTGCTAACGCTGACCTGCTGATAAAACCAGTGGAAAAGGGACAGCAGAAAGTTGGCCATTTCCAGTTGAAGGTAGAGCACTCCGATCCCCAGGGATGAGTTGTGTTCAGTGGAAAAACAATTAGTTTCCCAGTTAAGGGTGGCCCAGTGGAAACAGCACAAAAGAGTCACCATTAGTTTCGCCCGCCACCCCTGAGAGAAAGAGAGCCACTTTGTGTTCCTGGATTTGCCTCCAGCCCTCTCATAGCCTCTGCATCTGCACAGACTCCTATACGATCCAAGAATAAAAGATGATTAATTTTGTTTATTATTACATTTTGTCTGTTAGTACATGACAATGAAGGAATCTTGAAGTGCTTTTTCACTTGGAAATAATTTAATTTCCAAGATTCTTAACAAAGGAGAAAGGAGATGATTTGTATAGTTTTTTCACAACAGTTTTGATGATTTTAGTACGAGAACATAATACATGACATTGAATATTCTGAAAATAAAAATGAGGGATTTACAATTCTACAACAATCTTTTATTTGAGTTGGAGATGGAGGGAACTTCAATGTTGAAATCTGGAGCTGTACTGTACAAGAGTTGAATGGTCACTGTAATTGATTATTAAAGGTAAGAAGATAAAGGTTCCATTATTGTCAAGTAATACTACATTGTATATAATATACATGAAATTCTTTGACTTTTGTCTACTGTAAGGCAGACAGAGAGTTGCCACTTGTCCAGCTCCCCTCCCAGAAACCTACAGCATTTGATTAGGGAAATGTTGTAATTTGAAACCTTCAGGTTTTATGAGAGGTTTATGCATCATTGACATTAAAAAGTTTTCATTTTTCATTGTATTATTCTATTCTCACATCACATTGTTATAGATATTTCATGAAAATGTTTACTAATTGAATATTGGCTTTTACTGACAAGCAAGTTCATTCCACAGCATTTGTGGATTCCTCTTAATTCTATTGCAACAATTTGTTCGTTGCTGCATCTTCCTGGTGTGTGAATGCTGCTTGGACTTGATTGAAATACACAATGTTGAGATGGGCTGCTTCACATTGGTGCAAGCATTAAAATGTAATGAGCAATGTTATATGTTGAATGTTTGTGGAAGGATGTTTGTGGAAGGATCAGACAACCACAGGATTCTGTAGCTTGGCAATAAACATTTTATTATAATCTTTGAGTTGTGCTCTATGGAATAGTTATAAGGTGAGACCTCTGCCTAATGATTATGATTGGATAATCAAGATGAGGATTGAGTTCGCATAAAAATGTACAGGATATTGTTATTTATTTGTAGTTAAGTTCATGCATAGCATTTCCAATCAGAGAAGCCTACTGTTTTACCATTAGGAGGCACTGTCTATTTAAAAATACTGTATCTATAGCCTTGCATCTTTGTGTTATGGTTCAGCTAATTCTGAAATGGCTGAAACTAGAAACAAAATGAAACCCTTTGTTAAACGCCCTTAAGAGGGATGACACTAGAAATGCCACTCAATTACCTCTGTGTTGTCATTACAATTTTTATTTATGAATAATATGACATATTTGGTGAGTGGTAGTTTTTTTTGGTGGTGGTTCTAGGGAAAATAAATCTGAAAAGTCAAAAGGTTGGTGTAGAGGAAAATATCTGCATTAGTTTTACATTTTGACATTTATCTATATTTTGGATTACTTTTAACCATCTTCACAATGTGTCTCATTCTCATTATGTTATACATACAGAGATTAATATAGAACCTTGCTCCAGGAAAAGTCGAGTGGCAAATCCTATCTTGGAGAACTACTTTTGTTCTGAGCCCCTGCAAAATTACCACATTAAAAAAAATCTGCTAAATAAATAATCAAACAATAATTCTGATTAAAAGTTTTATATTAAACTATTTTGTTATTATTTTAATTGGAGAGTATTCATTGTGTAGGTATACCCATAATTAATATCCAGATAATGTAATGATCTGACCCATTCCATGACTTTTTCAGTGAGATCTGTGACTGGAATTTCTTAACATAATTCTGGTTATAGCGGTTAGTGCCTCAGAGTAGTATGGAGAGGGAAGAGTGAATCTCAGAGGTTATCCCTGCGGCAAGTGGATAGGGGTGGAGGTGGATACGACATGGCTGGTAGTGGGAGAGGATAATCTGTCAGTTATGGAGGTTGGTGGGATGGAAAGTGAGGACCAGAGGAACTCTGTCCTTGTTCTGCCTGAGGGGGTTTGAGGTAAGGACAGAAGTACAAAATTTCAGCATCGGCAGCTTTAGGAACAGAATGGTGGAATGTATCAGGGCAATGATCTTTGGATAAAAGGAGTTTTTAATTGCACAAATGACATCAAAGTTTACAAGTGCAGCTGTACTTGGACAGAAGCAGAAATGTTTGCTCAGGCAAAGGGAGGGCAATGATCACTGAATTACTAAGTCAGAAAAACCATTGGATGGAGGGCAATATTATCAACGAAAGCTGAATATCTGAAATGCAGAATAAACGCCAGCTCACATTGTAGAGCACATCGAAAGAAACAAAGACTTGTTGATCCAAACCAAGGCTTTTATTAACTAAAAGACTGGAGCATATCACAAGTAGGTCGACCAGTCCAGAATGACCTGGTGTGGCTAGGAGCAATCCTTTAAGACCTGCCAGTACGTGAGGCTACACTCTCAGCCAATCACAGTCATCCTCCACTATCATCTGTACATATACACATTGGTGATAGAATCTGTACTATCACACCCTTTCTCAGAAAAGTTGTATAAAGAGTACTTGGGGAGTTGATGGAAGCTGTGACTCTCACCTCAAATGGGCTTTTGACTTTTACAATTTCTGTTTCTTCTTCTGTTCCTTTCTCTGTCCCTTAACTATTTCATGGATTCCAATAGCCCTTTTAGACATACAGCAGTAACAGGCCCTTTTTGTCCATGAGCCCATGCTGCCCAAATTCCCCAATTAACTTGCAACCCCCCCAATGTTTTGAAGGATGGGAGGAAACCCATGCAGACACAGCGAGAGCATACATACTCCTTACAGACAGCACTGGATTCAAACTGGGTTGTGGGCACTGTAGGAGCGTTGGGCTAGCTGTGCCACCCATTGTTGAAGTGAAATGGATTGACATGAATGAATCAATTTTGGATACTCTTAATATGATTTATTTACAAAAGTAATGTCCCATTTAATGATTATATGGTATCAGGTCTAATTAGATGTACTTTCAGCATTGTTTCCACTATCTTGACTGTGTTTGTCCTTTCAGAGATTTAAAATTAATTTAACAGTTTTGCCAACAAATGTTTATTAATTGTGTGAAGAGTGAATATATGAAACTGCATTAGATGTTTAATGTAGTAAGAAAACCACTGGAGAAACTAATTTGGTCATTCAGCATCTGTGAAGGCAAAGGGATGATCGATGTTTTGGGATAAGACCCTGCATCAGCATCAACAGTTCTGACACTGGATCTTGAATGAAATGTCAACCATCTCTTTGCCTCTACAGATTCTGAATGAGATCCTGAGCTCCTCCAGCTGTTTGTTTTTTGTTTCAGATTCCGGCTTCTATATTCTTCCATCTATTTAATATGTTGTCTATCAAGAGTTCATGCTTCAGAATTGTTGGGAAGAAATATTAGGATCACTGCAATTTAGATCTTTGATTTGGTGGTGATTTTGTGAATATGTCTTCTGAGTGCTCCAAGTAAAAAAAATTCCATGATGAAGAACCAGAAAAAAGACATTGATTAGTATTGTGGCAAATTTTGAGCTTTTCTTAACTCTGTTAAAAATTTTGAATATCTGTAGTTTAGAAAAATAACCTTTGGTCAACCGAATGGTCACAAAGCATGGCTGATTTGCATAAGGTTTCTTGATCCAATATGTTTGAGAAAAATAATTTATGAATACATTCTTGAATATTGAAAACTCTGGTCAAATCAAAGTAATATGCTCAGGTTCTATTTTAAATATTTTTTCCTGGTCTTGTCTCATGATTTAAAAAATATCACATTTGTTATGTCCAAACCTGAAATAAAATTATTTGGAATAGCGTTTTAGAATTATAAGCACTGGAAGCCATAGTTGAAAACTTTTGGCTTCCCTGTTATGGTGACAACCTTTGTACATGATCTCTGGCTTGGTTCTTTACTAATTCTTGTTGAGTTGATGACATTAGATCTTCGTTGAAAATTCTGTATTAAATATCTAAAAATTCATGGTCTTAAATGATTCTCTTGATAGAAAAATATTGTTAATTGCATTTAAAATAGAACAGAGTTTCCAAATTGCATTCAGTATTAAAAATAAAAAAATAACTTTTTTTGCATTATTTCCAATGACAAGTTATTGCAAGAAACTGAATTATATAATTGAATATGTTGATGAAAATAGATCTAAGTGAGTAATTAACATCAGACTATAGAGTTTACTAAATAAATTATTCAATTTAAGTGGGATATTTGGAATAGGAGTAAATGATTTGACAACAAGTACTGAAAAAACAAGGCACTAAAACATATCAGGCTTTCTAGAGAAAAGAAAATAAGATGGTGAACTGGTTCACTTACCTGTGTCCTGACCAAATAATTCTTTCATGGCCATTAATGATATTTCAGTTGGCAAAAGAATGTGTACAATGCAAGATAATTAATGAAATAAAGGGATGAAAAGTGAAGAGTGGGATAAAAGGACAGAAAATATTGATTAAAGGAAGAACCAACCAAGATCTTAAAACATTAATTTTTAGTGCCCATGGGCATTCCATGATGCAGCTAACACTAAAGGAGTATTCACAGTGGAATAATTACATGCCCATCTGTCAAGGCTGAAGCAAGACCAAGAGTGAAGAACAGAGAAAGTCCAGTACAGTATGGGGTCAAAGTTCATGATTGACTGAGCAGCAGTGATTTCCACTCGCCCACTAACCACCTACACGATATACTTTAAAGCACCGGAGAGGTACATTCTGTCTCCACAAAATCCTCTAACTCTATGGTTGCATGAACAAACCAAGTGTCAGCTTTTCCATGTCAGCATCTCCAGCTTCAAGGTTCCAATTGTTGATCAGCTTTGATGGCTATTTAAGTGTCCAACATAGAATCTCAATAAAGGCATTGCGCTGAGATTCATCTTGATGAGATTAACAGGACAGAAGAGATATTTCAAGAATATAAAGCCTGCTTGAAGAATGCAACTCACAAGTAGTAAGCCATAACCTAATAATCAAAAGGGAAAAACATCATCCAGGATGGTACCAAGAATCTTAGATGTATACAAATTGTCACAGGAAGATTGTGCCACCTCCCATCTTAACTATTAATCTTTAATGTTGAGCATCTCCTGCTGCACCTGTATCAGAGTCTGTGGATCATAATCACTGCGGAGCCCAGGTACTGGTTGGAAACAAGTCTTCACTACCCTGAGAGACTGCCTGAGAAGGTTGTGAAACAATATAAAATGAAGCAGCAACCAGTGTAATTCAGCAGAAGAGCAATAACAGGCGAAACCTCTAAATTATTATCAACATAAATTTTGCCAAAATTATTATACAAAAGAAAAATTATGTAACTTTAAAATGCTACATTGTGACTGAAAATATAGCTGTGGAAATTCAGTGCTACTAAATGTCTTGTGGAAATTCAGCCCTCTGTCAGACAGAACTACATGGAATCCTGCAGAATTAAACCTGAGGTTTTGAATTGCGCTGACATCAACCTTTCCACTGCTCAAATGCCCTTTCTTACTTTGATTACTTCTTTGTCCTCTGATCCTTTTCCTTTGCCCTCATCAACCCCCCCCCCCCCCATTTAAATGCCATCTACTTCAACCAGTCTGCGTGTCACTGAATTTCTGCACCCATTGCGTCAATAAAAGTTTTGAAATTATTCTACGTTAGAATATATTTTCATGCACCTTGTTCTGCATTTGGTAATATATAAAAACATTTCTTCATATTTTGAGGTGAAATTAAATGCAGTGTTTTTGCAATGTTAGATCTTGACTCGATACAGTGACCATGCTTAGTGCCAATGTGAACTTCAGCTCAAAATTGCTTTCCTGTTGATGATGCAGGAAATCCAACCTCTTTCTCTGTGCTGGCATGTCACCTGGAGCATTTTTCTTGAATCAAATTTAATTAAAATTATATGCATGATGGAAGATTACATATTGATAAACATAATATAAAGAAACTGTACTAAAACAAATCCATAATCTGCTGCCAAAAACAATGACATTTGAATCTAAGGTGATAATGAAAAGGTAGAGTAGTCATTAAAGCTCTTTCCATCTTCAAGTGGATGAAAGATAAATTTTTGAAAAGGTGCACAAAGAAATTGTGGATGCATTAAGAAGTAAATCCTAAATGTCACATAAAAAAAAATTCACACTGTGAACCATATCGATCAAAATACATACAAACATTTCCCTCTTAAATATACACAGTGGCATTTTCTCCCCTTTTTTCCCCCCTACCTTCCCTCCCCCCTCCAAACCCATTAAATGTTCAACATATACAATACAATAAAACCTTTAAACAATGTAATCACACAATGAAAATAAACAAGAAAATTGTGTCATCTACTTTTACACACTGGATCAAGTCATTTTGTCGTCTTATCATTTTAGGGAGTGGAGGTCTGAGGCAAGCCCTCTCTGTTATGTTCCATGTACGGTTCCCAAATTTGTTCAAATAATGTGACTTTATTTTTTAAATTATATGTTATTTTTTCCCAATGGAATACATTTATTCATTTCCATGTACCATTGTTGTATTCTCAGGCTCTCTTCTGATTTCCAAGTTGACATTATACATTTTTTTTGCTACCACTAAGGCTATCATAATAAATCTTTTTTGTGTTTCATCCAGTTTGAGGCCTAATTCTTTACCTCTTATATTACTTAGAAGAAAGATCTCTGGATTTTTTGGTATGTTGCTTTTTGTGATTTTATTTAATACCTGATTTAGATCTTCCCAAAACTTTTTCACTTTCATACATGCCCAAATTGCATGTACCGTTGTTCCCATTTCCTTCTTACAGCGAAAACATCTATCTGATAATGTTGGATCCCATTTTTTAAACTTTTGGGGTATGATATCTAACCTGTGTAACCAATTATACTGTATCATACGTAACCTTGTGTTTATTATATTCTTCATAGTTCCAGAGCATAACTTTTCCCATGTTTCATTTTTTATCTTTGTTTAGATCTTTTTCCCCACTTTTGTTTGGGTTTATAGCTTATTTAATAATTTTCCTTCTCTTGCAGCTTGATGTACATGTTCGTTATAAATCTTTTTATTATCATTGTTTCTGCAATCACATATTCAAAGCTGCTTCCTTCTGGTAATCTCAGTCCGTTTTTTAATTTATCCTTTAAGTAGGCTTTCAGTTGATGATATGCAAACATTGTACCATGAGTTATTCCATATTTGTACTTTATTTGTTCAAATGTTAATAAATTATTTCCTAAAAAACAATTTTCTATTCTTTTAATTCCTTTTCTCTCCCATTCTCTAAAGGAAAGGTTATCTATTGTAAAAGGGATTAGCTGATTTTGCGTCAATAATAATTTTGGTAGTTTAAAAAATAGACATAGCATTTGTGCAGGAAACGCATCTAACTGAAGTGGAACATAATAAATTAAGGAGAGACTGGGTAGGGCACGTAGCGGCAGCATCATATAATTCAAAAGCCAGAGGTGTAGCTATATTAATTAATAAAAATGTACCAATCAAAATAGAGGAGGAAATAATAGATCCAGCAGGGAGGTATGTAATGATAAAGTGTCAGATATATTCAGAATTCTGGAATTTGATCAATATAAATGCACCTAATGAAGAGGATCAAAAGCTTATGCAAGATTTTTTTTGAAGATTGTAGATACACAGAAGGGGATTTTAACCTTAATTTGGATCCAATGTTGGGTAAAACTGGACAAAAGACAAGACAAGCAAAAAGAATAAAGTAGCCAAATTTATGGTTAAATCAATGCAAGAAATGAAGCTTATGGATAGATGGAGGAGGCAGCACCCAAGGGAAAAGGAATGCTCATATTATTTGAGTAGGCATAAAACATACTCAAGGATTGATATGTTTTTGTTGTCAGCCCATATTCAAGGGAGAGTTAGGAAAACTGAATTGCTATCTGATCACTCACCCCTGTTATTAGCAATGGAACTGGAGGACATCCCACCAAGAACATATAGATGGAGATTAAACTCCATGCTACTTAAAAGACAGGATTTTAGAGTATTTATTGAGCGCCAAATTAAAATGTACTTTTAAATAAATAAGGAATCAGTGAAAGACAAATTTATATTATGGGATGCAATGAAAGCCTTCATCAGAGGGCAGATAATAAGTTATGTAACTAAGATGAAAAAGGACTACAATCGGGAAATAGAACAGTTGGAAAGGGAGATAGTAAGTACAGAAAAAGAACGAGCAACAAGGGACAATATAACAAAAAGAAGAGAATTGGCGGATAAAAAAATAAAATATGAAACATTACCAAAGTTTAAGCTGGAGAAGAACATAATGAAAATAAAGCAAAAGTTTTATGAGCTAGGAGAAAAAACACAAAATATTAGCCTGGAACAAGCTAAAAGAATTGTATTTGCATCAAGGAAAAAGGACAAACAAATTACATATAATCCAATGGAGATTAATGAGAACTTTAAGGAATTTTATGAACAATTATACCAAACTGAGAACAAGGGGAAAGATGTTAAAATAGAAGAGTCTTTAGCTAAAATTGAACTGCTAAAATGGCAAGAAGAGGAGCAAAACAAACTGATAAAACCATTTGAAATAGAGGAAGTACAGGATATATTAAAAAAGATGCCGAACAATAAAACGCCTGGAGAGGATGGATTCCCAATAGAATTCTATAAAACATTTAAAGAGTTATTAATTCCTCCTCTTCTGGAAGTAATGAGCCAGATAGAAGAAACACAAAACTTGCCAGATTCATGTAAGACAGCAATAATTACAGTAATGTGAAAGACGGGGAAGGATCCACTAAGACCAGCATCATATAGATCAATATCTCTACTTTATTCATATTATAAGATGATAGCAAAATTATTAGCAAACAGATTGGCCGACTGTGTTCCAAAAATAGTAAAACAAGATCAAATTGGATTTATTAAGCAAAGACGAACAGCGGATAATGTCTGTAAATTTATTAATTGAATTCATACAGTTCAAGGAAATAAGATGCCAACAGTGACTGTTACTTTAGACGCAGAAAAAGCCTTTGACAGGGTAGAATGGAATTATTTATTCAAAGTATTATAGAGGTTCAATCTACCAGAAAAATATATTAATTGGATTAAAGCATTATGTAATGGACTATTGGCGAAGGTAACAGTAAATGGATATGTATTGAACCAATTTAAATTAAGTAGGTCAACTTGGCAGGGATGTCCACTGTTCCCTCACTGTTCGCTTTAGCAATAGAACCATTGGCAGAACTGATAAGAATAGAAAATAAAATAAAAGGGATAAAAGTAAAGTAAGAGTATAAAATCAGTTTATTTGCGGATGACATCATAGTATACTTAACAGAACCAGAAATATCAATAAAAGAACGACATAAGAAATTGAAGAAATATCGGGGTACAAGATCAACGCAAATAAAAGTGAAACGATGCCAATGAGTAATGCGGATTATACAGAATTTAAAAAAGAATCACTATTTAAATGGCAAACACAAGGAATCCGATACCTAGGTATTAGATTAGATAATAATTTAAGACACCTGTACAAATTAAATTATCAGTCACTAATAAAGAAATTGCAGGAAGACTTGGAACATTGGAAAGAATTACCATTAATTTTGATAGGGAGGGTAAATTGCATTAAAATTAATGTCTTCCCAAGTATACAATACCTATTTCAATTGTTACCAATTCCCTAACAGAGAAATTCTTTAATGAACTAAAGAGAATAATAAGAAAATTTTTATGGAACGGGGGAATCCAAGGATAACATTAGATAAATTAGCAGAGAGGTATAACCAAGGTCGTTTGCAGTTACCAAACTTTAAAAATTATTATAGAGCAGCACAATTAAAGTATTCATCAGACTTTTATCAGACAAGGGAAAAACCAGATTGGACTAAGATAGAGCTAGATAAAATAGGGGAGAAGGTACTGGAACATATACTTTATAAGCTGATACGATATAAAAGCTCACCAGTATTGCATCATTTACTCAATATATGGAAGAAGATTCACTTAGAAAGGAAAAAAAACAAATGACCAACTAAATGTCACATTGATGTACTGGAATGCTCATGTTAAATCTGATCCTCATTCCCACTAATATTTAAATAAAAATATTTTTATAGACTGTTGCCTGCTGACAAAGCTCTTTTCATGACATTACAAACAAAGATCAGGTCTTAAAAGAATAATTCTCTCTACCAAATGTTTCAAGTAGCTTGAATAAAAAAAATAAATTTGTGGTGCAAGATGTACTGTACTTGAGAAAAATACTTAAGGTTTGGTAGACCACTCAATTCTAAATTATGTAATCTATTCCACATTTTGTAGAATCTGAGGTTAAATTGTTTTTTTATGTAGGTGAGTTCATTAAAAGAAAAACCTTCATATTAGGATAAAGAAAAAATAAAGATAAACTTAATATCTGAGAAATATAATTTCCTTTCTTTCACAAGGGAATTTTTTAATAACTTACTTTATAATTTTTGTCACAGGTTTTTCTTTTTTTTTCTTTTACCCCTTATTGGGCATTATCTTTTTTCTCTTCTTGCTCTTTTCAATATTATCACTGATATAGTATGAAGAATGTGTCCACTGCTAATTCACTCCAAACCTAGATTTAAGGTTTTGGATAAGATTAAGTTAAGAATCAAATTATGGCTATGTTTTTGATTTAAAATTTATGTATGTAATGTATATGATATGGAATAAAACTGGTTGACCGTTTTGAGTTTTGTGTGTCAACCACTTTACCTATCTCGGCTGCCCCATTTCATCAGATGCAAGGATCGACAACGAGATAGACAACAGACTCGCCAAGGTAAATAGCGCCTTTGGAAGACTACACAAAAGAGTCTGGAAAAACAATCAACTTAAAAACCTCACAAAGATAAGCGTATACAGAGCCGTTGTCATACCCACACTCCTGTTCGGCTCCGAATCACGGGTCCTCTACCGGCATCACCTACGGCTCCTAGAACGCTTCCACCAGCGTTGTCTCCGATCCATCCTCAACATTCATTGGAGCGCTTTCATCCCTAACGTCGAAGTACTCGAGATGGCAGAGGTCGACAGCATCGAGTCCACACTGCTGAAGATCCAGCTGCACTGGGTGGGTGACGTCTCCAGAATGGAGGACCATCGCCTCCCCAAGATCGTGTTATATGGCGAGCTCTCCACTGGCCACCGTGACAGAGGTGCACCAAAGAAAAGGTACAAGGACTGCCTAAAGAAATCTCTTGGTGCCTGCCACATTGACCACCGCCAGTGGGCTGATATCGCCTCAAACCGCGCATCTTGGCGCCTCACAGTTTGGCAGGCAGCAACCTCCTTTGAAGAAGACCGCAGAGCCTACCTCACTGACAAAAGGCAAAGGAGGAAAAACCCAACACCCAACCCCAACCCACCAATTTTCCCCGTGTCTGCCTGTCCCGCATCGGACTTGTCAGCCACAAACGAGCCTGCAGCTGACGTGGACATTTATCCCCTCCATAAATCTTCGTCCGCGAAGCCAAGCCAAAGAAGAAGAATGGAATAAAATAAAACCTATGAATGATGATTTTAAAAAAAACTACCATAGATAGAATGTATCCTACCTTGTTGAGAGAAGAGTCAAATGGAGGATTACAAAGGTTACAATTTGTTTAATAACGAACAATAAATCTTGAAGCATAGCTCAGGTGAAGAAGCATTTAGAAATAATCCAGGAGAGAATGAACAGCCTTCTGGGCAAGCATGGAATAGTAGAGTTAATGCAGATTTGTTGGGTGCAAATTAATATTTGAGTTTATTCATTGGATTAAGAAAAAGGTCAGTGCAGATGATGTGTATAAGGTTTCAATATTTTAAGAGAGATAGTTCTCATCTGATCGTGAGTGTCTGAAAAAAAAAAAATTATTCGTGTGTCAGAAGTAGGCTAATAGTGTTTCAAGTAAAAACACAATGTGGAGAAACTCAGCAGGTCAAACCGTGTACTTTGAGAAGAAAAGATACATAGAGAATACTTCAGGCCTGAGCCCTTCATCAAGGTTTGAGCAAAATGATGGGAGGTGGGGGAGGAGCACAGGCTCACAGGCACGAGGTAATAGGTGGAAAATGGAGGGAGGGCACAACAGCAAACGGGAAGAAGAATAGAGAGGGAAGGGGTTGGAGAGCTGGAGGAAAGAAGGCAGAAGGATAGACAGAGAGATAGAAAGAGAACTGGGAGTGGTCTAGCAGAAACGAGAGAAGTCGATGTTGATGCCATCTGATTGGAGAGTGCCCAGATGGGATATTAGATGTTGCTCCTTAACATAATATTTATATAATAAACTAAATGTAGTATTTAGTTGTGTTAAAATGCATTGTGGAATATTGCATTTTCTTTGTTTCATTAATGGCTTCATTGCTGTTTCTTATTGATATATTCAATGACAGCAAAGTTGGATATTTTGCAGTTGGATTTTTTTTTCCTTATGTTGTTCATTCAGTGTAATGTGCTATTTTCACTGGAATTGATGAACAGATTTCATTTCCAATCCATGGCCACCTTACTCTAAAGGTAGTGCAGTGAAGCACTGGCTCTCTTAAAAGTTATGATAAACCTAATAGTTTCTGTTTTTGGAATTTGGATAAAAAATAATCAATGACATATTCTGGACTCATCATGTTTTAATTTATTAATCAGGTAATGAGCCTGATAGATCACTCTTGGCTTAAGTGATGAGCGGAGTATTGAACTGGTGCCTGTAGTATTGAACTGGTGCCTTTTCTTATATTAAAAATTGTTAGATTCATGGGAGATATAGATGGTGCTGTTCAATGAACCTCCGTTTGGTTATCACTATCACAATTTATTTTTCAAAATTCTTATGGCAAGCTGATTGCATTTTTATTAAAAAGGGATGCTTTGAGTTAAAAATTAATGGTTCTTAAAGGTGTGCTTTGACATGCAATATGTTGCAATGCTCCAGAGTGATTAAGAACAAATTTTCATTTCCTTTCACATTTATTTAACAGCATCATTGTAGTTCAAAAAAACAAATTTCAAATGATGCATAATTAGACATCAGTCAATGTTGAGTCAAGTGGAAAAGTATTAAGAAGGATGGCTAATAATTGTAAAGACAGCAAAACTCAGATGATTACAAGACTAATATGGACGGCTGAGGACATGGTATTGCTGGGTACATTTTGGATATGATTAGTCAATTGGACTGGAACCAAGCACTGAAAAAAAAAATGGTACAGCTGCCTCAACATCAGCACTGCCACTGGTGTGGGAGAGTGGGGAGTAGAGACAGAGTGCTCTTCTGTGGTGTGCTACTGCCACTGTTAGTGATAGCCCTGTGAAGGTTTTAAAGGGTCTGTTGACAGGATTGGAGTGACTATTGTTAACATCAGCAAAGCCACTGAGGTCGTTGCTTAAATGCCAACACACAGCAGACCAAGAGAGTTTGCAGGTTCTGGGGAAGCTGAGGTTCTGCGCAGGGCACCAGAGTGGGAGAGCACTGCCTCACAGAGAGGGAGAAGCCTGGGAGAGGAACACAACGGAGAGGGTGGCCAGTGCAGACCAGTGATGGATCAGAGGCCAAAGGACTCACACCAGGCTGCGGGCTGCTGTACTGGGACTGGAATTTGTGAGTGCCAAAGGGAAGCAGGGATCCTGAAAGGCTTCAGGTATTAACAGCTTCCTAGTCATATTGTTCCTCAGCCAATAATGCTAGTTAAAAGTATTCTTTTAACTATTCTTTTAAGTATTCTAAAGAAATCTCTTGGTGCCTGCCACATTGACCACCGCCAGTGGGCTGATATCGCCTCAAACCGTGCATCTTGGCGCCTCACAGTTTGGCGGGCAGCAACCTCCTTTGAAGAAGACCGCAGAGCCTACCTCACTGACAAAAGGCAAAGGAGGAAAAACCCAACCCCAACCCACCAATTTTCCCCTGCAACCGCTGCAATCGTGTCTGCCTGTCCCGCATCGGACTTGTCAGCCACAAACGAGCCTGCAGCTGACGTGGACTTTTTACCCCCTCCATAAATCTTCGTCCGCGAAGCCAAGCCAAAGACTTAGAATATAACACCTAATATAATGTGTTGAAACTGTGATGATGCTATAATGCATTTATCTCATTCCATTGCTCATTAAGTAACCCTATGATGCATCCCTATAACCCTATAACCCACCAACAAAAGGAAACTAATCTCCCTCAGAGAAAGTATATAAATCTTATATAAACTAATTTTGAAAAGCTTTCAAAGCTTGAAAAACTGTGTCAAACAATGTTTGACATCAATAAAACTTCCCTACTTGATTTGTTACATTTATTCTTTTTTTTGTCACTTTTTTTTCTACTTCCCTCTGCCAACTATTGAATGATTTCTTTTGTTTGGAATTCCATTTAATGGGTATATATGGTTTGAAAGCCTCAATGTTTTCTGTCATGTATATTAGGTAAAATATGAAAGCCATCATGTGATGAAATATTTTCCCTTGAAGCCCCATTATATAAAACACAGTTGCCCACTTTAGAGGAATATGACTATTAGTGGTATAGTTTTAATGCTTTCAGCAAAACAAGATTGGGTTGATTGGCAATAAATGTGGCCTTGAATGCTGTGCTCTCCACAGGAAGACAACTGGCTTCCACTTTTATATTTTAACCTTGATAGAATTGTGTATCCTTCAGCTTTTGTAGGCAAGGTTTAAAATTTAAAAAATTGTGCAATGCAAGAAATGGGAACAAAGAATTGGATTGCATATTCACAGTGGTATAAGCTCAAGATAAAAGAAAAGAAAATGATCATAATCAACATTAGCCATCAAGAAACAATGAAGCAAGAATAGCATATTCCCTTAACAGAAAATATCACATCCACAATCCCTTTTGAATGAAATAAACTAATACTGATCGAAGAGATGCATAATTATAGGAGAATGGTTTCATTAGTTAGCGTGAGCGAAATATATGATTAGTGACCGGACACAAGTTTGCATTTTCTTGTGTATGCACAATGTCTAGAGATTAAAAAACATACATGCTTGAGAAACTCAGCAGGTCAACAGTGCCTTCATGTAGTAAAGGTGAAGATACGAAACGTTGGTGATGTATCTTCACCTTTGCTACATGAAGGCACTGTTTGACCTGGCGAGTTTCTCCAGCATGTGTGTCAACAGAATCCCGTGCTTCACTTTTGACTAAATGGACATTAATAGCCATTTTTACAGTTGCAATATACGATGTATATCTTTTGCGAATAAATGATGCAATATCTTGATGTTTCCAGTAAGTGAAAGACCTATCTATGGGAGCACTTGCTATCTGAGTGATTTTCTCTAATTAAGAATTCTACACCAAAACAAAATTTAGAGAAGAACAGTTTGGTAAGCTGCCATTTAGAGGAAGCTTAACGTTCATTGTTTTCTATATAGAATCAACTACTATCTCAAGAAAGGCCTGGATCCACTTCATATGGCCTATCGCTTTAATGTCATTGGTCGATGCCTTCTCGGTGGCCCTCCATTCCTGCATTAGATCATCCAGACCACAGGAACACTGACATCAGGCTGTTGTTCATTGACTGCAGCTTGGTGTTCAATTCCGTCATATCTGCAAAACCTCTGAGCAA